>NC_139344.1:495835342-496150342 GCF_055883805.1 Amblyomma maculatum
ACGAATCGCAACAAGTTAATACACACAACGCCTTAAAGGCACTTTTAGGCTTGATGTGCAAAACGGGGTCATCCAGCTTGCGCGGGTTAGGCTCAGAACTGCGATTCAAGTTTGCACGTAGCGGCTGAAACGAATCGCAACAAGTTAATACACACAACGCCTTAAAGGCACTTTTAGGCATGATGTGCATAACGCGGTCATCCAGCTTGCGCGGGTTAGGCTCAGAACTGCGATTCAAGTTTGCACGTAGCGGCTCAAACGAATCGCAACAAGTTAATACACACAAAGCCTTACAGGCACTTTTAGGCATGATGTGAAAAACGAGGTCATCCAGCTTGCGCGGGTTAGGCTGAGAACTGCGATTCAAGTTCGCACATAGCGGCTGAAGCGAATCGGAACAAGTTAATACACACAAAGCCTTACAGGCACTTCTAGGCATGATGTGCATCACGCGGTCATCCAGCTTGCGCGGGTTAGGCTCAGAACTGCGATTCAAGTTTGCACGTAGCGGCTCAAACGAATCGCAACAAGTTAATACACACAACGCCTTAAAGGCACTTTAGGCATGATGTGCAAAACGTGGTCATCCAGCTTGCGCGGGTTAGGCTCAGAACTGCGATTCAAGTTTGCACGTAGCGGCTCAAACGAATCGCAACAAGTTAATACACACAAAGCCTTACAGGCACTTCTAGGCATGATGTGCATCACGCGGTCATCCAGCTTGCGCGGGTTAGGCTCAGAACTGCGATTCAAGTTTGCACGTAGCGGCTCAAACGAATCGCAACAAGTTAATAAACACAACTCCTTACAGGCATTTTTAGGCATGATGTGCATAACGCGGTCATCCAGCTTGCGCGGGTTAGGCTCAGAACTGCGATTCAAGTTTGCACGTAGCGGCTCAAACGAACCGCAGCAAGTTAATACACTCAAAGCCTTACAGGCACTTCTAGGCATGATGTGCATAACGCGGTCATCCCGCTTCCGCGGTTAGGCTCAGAACTGCGATTCAAGTTTGCACGTGGCGGCTCAAACGAATCGCAACAAGTTAATACACACAACGCCTTAAAGGCACTTCTAGGCATGATGTGCATAACGCGGTCATCCAGCTTGCGCGGGTTAGGCTCAGAACTGCGATTCAAGTTTGCACGTAGCGGCTCAAACGAATCGCAACAAGTTAATACACACAACGCCTTACAGGCACTTTTACGCATTATGTGCAAAACGCTGTCATCCAGCTTGCGCGGGTTAGGCTCAGAACTGCGATTCAAGTTCGCACATAGTGGCTAAAGCGAATCGCACCAAGTTAATACGCACAAAGCCTTACAGGCACTTCTAGGCATGATGTGCATAACGCGGTCATCCAGCTTGCGCGGGTTAGGCTCAGAACTGCGATTCAAGTTTGCACGTAGCGGCTCAAACGAATCGCAACAAGTTAATACACACAACGCCTTAAAAGCACTTTTAGGCATGATGTGCAAAACGGGGTCATCCAGCTTGCGCGGGTTAGGCTCAGAACTGCGATTCAAGTTTGCACGTAGCGGCTCAAACGAATCGCAACAAGTTAATACACACAACGCCTTAAAGGCACTTCTAGGCATTATGTGCAAAACGCGGTCATCCAGCTTGCGCGGGTTAGGCTCAGAACTGCGATTCAAGTTTGCACGTAGCGGCTCAAACGAATTCCAACAAGTTAATACACACAACGCCTTAAAGGCACTTTAGGCATGATGTGCAAAACGTGGTCATCCAGCTTGCGCGGGTTAGGCTCAGAACTGCGATTCAAGTTTGCACGTAGCGGCTCAAACGAATCGCAACAAGTTAATACACACAAAGCCTTACAGGCACTTCTAGGCATGATGTGCAAAACGTGGTCATCCAGCTTGCGCGGGTTAGGCTGAGAACTGCGATTCAAGTTCGCACATAGCGGCTCAAACGAATCGCAACAAGTTAATACACACAAAGCCTTACAGGCACTTTTAGGCATGATGTGAAAAACGCGGTCATCCAGCTTGCGCGGGTTAGGCTCAGAACTGCGATTCAAGTTTGCACGTAGCGGCTCAAACGAATCGCAACAAGTTAATACACACAACGCCTTAAAGGCACTTTTAGGCTTGATGTGCAAAACGGGGTCATCCAGCTTGCGCGGGTTAGGCTCAGAACTGCGATTCAAGTTTGCACGTAGCGGCTGAAACGAATCGCAACAAGTTAATACACACAACGCCTTAAAGGCACTTTTAGGCATGATGTGCATAACGCGGTCATCCAGCTTCCGCGGGTTAGGCTCAGAACTGCGATTCAAGTTTGCACGTAGCGGCTCAAACGAATCGCAACAAGTTAATACACACAAAGCCTTACAGGCACTTTTAGGCATGATGTGAAAAACGAGGTCATCCAGCTTGCGCGGGTTAGGCTGAGAACTGCGATTCAAGTTCGCACATAGCGGCTGAAGCGAATCGGAACAAGTTAATACACACAAAGCCTTACAGGCACTTCTAGGCATGATGTGCATCACGCGGTCATCCAGCTTGCGCGGGTTAGGCTCAGAACTGCGATTCAAGTTTGCACGTAGCGGCTCAAACGAATCGCAACAAGTTAATACACACAACGCCTTAAAGGCACTTTAGGCATGATGTGCAAAACGTGGTCATCCAGCTTGCGCGGGTTAGGCTGAGAACTGCGATTCAAGTTCGCACATAGAGGCTAAAGCGAATCGCAACAAGTTAATACACACAAAGCCTTACAGGCACTTTTAGGCATGATGTGAAAAACGAGGTCATCCAGCTTGCGCGGGTTAGGCTGAGAACTGCGATTCAAGTTCGCACATAGCGGCTAAAGCGAATCGCAACAAGTTAATACACTCAAAGCCTTACAGGCACTTCTAGGCATGATGTGCATAACGCGGTCATCCAGCTTGCGCGGGTTAGGCTCAGAACTGCGATTCAAGTTTGCACGTAGCGGCTCAAACGAATCGCAACAATACACACAACGCCTTACAGGCACTTTTAGGAATTATGTGCAAAACGCGGTCATCCAGCTTGCGCGGGTTAGGCTCAGAACTGCGATTCAAGTTTGCACGTAGCGGCTCAAACGAATCGCAACAAGTTAATAAACACAACGCCTTACAGGCATTTTTAGGCATGATGTGCATAACGCGGTCATCCAGCTTGCGCGGGTTAGGCTCAGAACTGCGATTCAAGTTTGCACGTAGCGGCTCAAACGAACCGCAGCAAGTTAATACACTCAAAGCCTTACAGGCACTTCTAGGCATGATGTGCATAACGCGGTCATCCCGCTTCCTCGGTTAGGCTCAGAACTGCGATTCAATTTTGCACGTGGCGGCTCAAACGAATCGCAACAAGTTAATACACACAACGCCTTAAAGGCACTTCTAGGCATGATGTGCATAACGCGGTCATCCAGCTTGCGCGGGTTAGGCTCAGAACTGCGATTCAAGTTTGCACGTAGCGGCTCAAACGAATCGCAACAAGTTAATACACACAACGCCTTACAGGCACTTTTACGCATTATGTGCAAAACGCTGTCATCCAGCTTGCGCGGGTTAGGCTCAGAACTGCGATTCAAGTTCGCACATAGTGGCTAAAGCGAATCGCACCAAGTTAATACGCACAAAGCCTTACAGGCACTTCTAGGCATGATGTGCATAACGCGGTCATCCAGCTTGCGCGGGTTAGGCTCAGAACTGCGATTCAAGTTTGCACGTAGCGGCTCAAACGAATCGCAACAAGTTAATACACACAACGCCTTAAAAGCACTTTTAGGCATGATGTGCAAAACGGGGTCATCCAGCTTGCGCGGGTTAGGCTCAGAACTGCGATTCAAGTTTGCACGTAGCGGCTCAAACGAATCGCAACAAGTTAATACACACAACGCCTTAAAGGCACTTCTAGGCATTATGTGCAAAACGCGGTCATCCAGCTTGCGCGGGTTAGGCTCAGAACTGCGATTCAAGTTTGCACGTAGCGGCTCAAACGAATTCCAACAAGTTAATACACACAACGCCTTAAAGGCACTTTAGGCATGATGTGCAAAACGTGGTCATCCAGCTTGCGCGGGTTAGGCTCAGAACTGCGATTCAAGTTTGCACGTAGCGGCTCAAACGAATCGCAACAAGTTAATACACACAAAGCCTTACAGGCACTTCTAGGCATGATGTGCAAAACGTGGTCATCCAGCTTGCGCGGGTTAGGCTGAGAACTGCGATTCAAGTTCGCACATAGCGGCTCAAACGAATCGCAACAAGTTAATACACACAAAGCCTTACAGGCACTTTTAGGCATGATGTGAAAAACGCGGTCATCCAGCTTGCGCGGGTTAGGCTCAGAACTGCGATTCAAGTTTGCACGTAGCGGCTCAAACGAATCGCAACAAGTTAATACACACAACGCCTTAAAGGCACTTTTAGGCTTGATGTGCAAAACGGGGTCATCCAGCTTGCGCGGGTTAGGCTCAGAACTGCGATTCAAGTTTGCACGTAGCGGCTGAAACGAATCGCAACAAGTTAATACACACAACGCCTTAAAGGCACTTTTAGGCATGATGTGCATAACGCGGTCATCCAGCTTCCGCGGGTTAGGCTCAGAACTGCGATTCAAGTTTGCACGTAGCGGCTCAAACGAATCGCAACAAGTTAATACACACAAAGCCTTACAGGCACTTTTAGGCATGATGTGAAAAACGAGGTCATCCAGCTTGCGCGGGTTAGGCTGAGAACTGCGATTCAAGTTCGCACATAGCGGCTGAAGCGAATCGGAACAAGTTAATACACACAAAGCCTTACAGGCACTTCTAGGCATGATGTGCATCACGCGGTCATCCAGCTTGCGCGGGTTAGGCTCAGAACTGCGATTCAAGTTTGCACGTAGCGGCTCAAACGAATCGCAACAAGTTAATACACACAACGCCTTAAAGGCACTTTAGGCATGATGTGCAAAACGTGGTCATCCAGCTTGCGCGGGTTAGGCTCAGAACTGCGATTCAAGTTTGCACGTAGCGGCTCAAACGAATCGCAACAAGTTAATACACACAAAGCCTTACAGGCACTTCTAGGCATGATGTGCATCACGCGGTCATCCAGCTTGCGCGGGTTAGGCTCAGAACTGCGATTCAAGTTTGCACGTAGCGGCTCAAACGAATCGCAACAAGTTAATAAACACAACTCCTTACAGGCATTTTTAGGCATGATGTGCATAACGCGGTCATCCAGCTTGCGCGGGTTAGGCTCAGAACTGCGATTCAAGTTTGCACGTAGCGGCTCAAACGAACCGCAGCAAGTTAATACACTCAAAGCCTTACAGGCACTTCTAGGCATGATGTGCATAACGCGGTCATCCCGCTTCCGCGGTTAGGCTCAGAACTGCGATTCAAGTTTGCACGTGGCGGCTCAAACGAATCGCAACAAGTTAATACACACAACGCCTTAAAGGCACTTCTAGGCATGATGTGCATAACGCGGTCATCCAGCTTGCGCGGGTTAGGCTCAGAACTGCGATTCAAGTTTGCACGTAGCGGCTCAAACGAATCGCAACAAGTTAATACACACAACGCCTTACAGGCACTTTTACGCATTATGTGCAAAACGCTGTCATCCAGCTTGCGCGGGTTAGGCTCAGAACTGCGATTCAAGTTCGCACATAGTGGCTAAAGCGAATCGCACCAAGTTATACGCACAAAGCCTTACAGGCACTTCTAGGCATGATGTGCATAACGCGGTCATCCAGCTTGCGCGGGTTAGGCTCAGAACTGCGATTCAAGTTTGCACGTAGCGGCTCAAACGAATCGCAACAAGTTAATACACACAACGCCTTAAAAGCACTTTTAGGCATGATGTGCAAAACGGGGTCATCCAGCTTGCGCGGGTTAGGCTCAGAACTGCGATTCAAGTTTGCACGTAGCGGCTCAAACGAATCGCAACAAGTTAATACACACAACGCCTTAAAGGCACTTCTAGGCATTATGTGCAAAACGCGGTCATCCAGCTTGCGCGGGTTAGGCTCAGAACTGCGATTCAAGTTTGCACGTAGCGGCTCAAACGAATTCCAACAAGTTAATACACACAACGCCTTAAAGGCACTTTAGGCATGATGTGCAAAACGTGGTCATCCAGCTTGCGCGGGTTAGGCTCAGAACTGCGATTCAAGTTTGCACGTAGCGGCTCAAACGAATCGCAACAAGTTAATACACACAAAGCCTTACAGGCACTTCTAGGCATGATGTGCAAAACGTGGTCATCCAGCTTGCGCGGGTTAGGCTGAGAACTGCGATTCAAGTTCGCACATAGCGGCTCAAACGAATCGCAACAAGTTAATACACACAAAGCCTTACAGGCACTTTTAGGCATGATGTGAAAAACGCGGTCATCCAGCTTGCGCGGGTTAGGCTCAGAACTGCGATTCAAGTTTGCACGTAGCGGCTCAAACGAATCGCAACAAGTTAATACACACAACGCCTTAAAGGCACTTTTAGGCTTGATGTGCAAAACGGGGTCATCCAGCTTGCGCGGGTTAGGCTCAGAACTGCGATTCAAGTTTGCACGTAGCGGCTGAAACGAATCGCAACAAGTTAATACACACAACGCCTTAAAGGCACTTTTAGGCATGATGTGCATAACGCGGTCATCCAGCTTCCGCGGGTTAGGCTCAGAACTGCGATTCAAGTTTGCACGTAGCGGCTCAAACGAATCGCAACAAGTTAATACACACAAAGCCTTACAGGCACTTTTAGGCATGATGTGAAAAACGAGGTCATCCAGCTTGCGCGGGTTAGGCTGAGAACTGCGATTCAAGTTCGCACATAGCGGCTGAAGCGAATCGGAACAAGTTAATACACACAAAGCCTTACAGGCACTTCTAGGCATGATGTGCATCACGCGGTCATCCAGCTTGCGCGGGTTAGGCTCAGAACTGCGATTCAAGTTTGCACGTAGCGGCTCAAACGAATCGCAACAAGTTAATACACACAACGCCTTAAAGGCACTTTAGGCATGATGTGCAAAACGTGGTCATCCAGCTTGCGCGGGTTAGGCTCAGAACTGCGATTCAAGTTTGCACGTAGCGGCTCAAACGAATCACAACAAGTTAATACACACAAAGCCTTACAGGCACTTCTAGGCATGATGTGCATCACGCGGTCATCCAGCTTGCGCGGGTTAGGCTCAGAACTGCGATTCAAGTTTGCACGTAGCGGCTCAAACGAATCGCAACAAGTTAATACACACAACGCCTTAAAGGCACTTTAGGCATGATGTGCAAAACGTGGTCATCCAGCTTGCGCGGGTTAGGCTCAGAACTGCGATTCAAGTTTGCACGTAGCGGCTCAAACGAATCGCAACAAGTTAATACACACAAAGCCTTACAGGCACTTCTAGGCATGATGTGCAAAACGTGGTCATCCAGCTTGCGCGGGTTAGGCTGAGAACTGCGATTCAAGTTCGCACATAGCGGCTCAAACGAATCGCAAAGAGTTAATACACACAACGCCTTAAAGGCACTTTTAGGCATGATGTGCATAACGCGGTCATCCAGCTTCCGCGGGTTAGGCTCAGAACTGCGATTCAAGTTTGCACGTAGCGGCTCAAACGAATCGCAACAAGTTAATACACACAACGCCTTAAAGGCACTTTTAGGCATGATGTGCAAAACGTGGTCATCCAGCTTGCGCGGGTTAGGCTCAGAACTGCGAATCAAGTTTGCACGTAGCGGCTCAAACGAATCGCAACAAGTTAATACACACAACGCCTTAAAGGCACTTTTAGGCATGATGTGCAAAACGTGGTCATCCAGCTTGCGCGGGTTAGGCTGAGAAAGGCGATTCAAGTTTGCACGTAGCGGCTCAAACGAATCGCAACAAGTTAATACACACAAAGCCTTACAGGCACTTCTAGGCATGATGTGCATCACGCGGTCATCCAGCTTGCGCGGGTTAGGCTCAGAACTGCGATTCAAGTTTGCACGTAGCGGCTCAGACGAATCGCAACAAGTTAATCAACACAACGCTTTAAAGGCACTTTTAGGCATGATGTGCAAAACGTGGTCATCCAGCTTGCGCTGGTTAGGCTGAGAACTGCGATTCAAGTTCGCACATAGAGGCTAAAGCGAATCGCAACAAGTTAATACACACAAAGCCTTACAGGCACTTTTAGGCATGATGTGAAAAACGAGGTCATCCAGCTTGCGCGGGTTAGGCTGAGAACTGCGATTCAAGTTCGCACATAGCGGCTAAAGCGAATCGCAACAAGTTAATACACTCAAAGCCTTACAGGCACTTCTAGGCATGATGTGCATAACGCGGTCATCCAGCTTGCGCGGGTTAGGCTCAGAACTGCGATTCAAGTTTGCACGTAGCGGCTCAAACGAATCGCAACAATACAAACAACGCCTTACAGGCACTTTTAGGAATTATGTGCAAAACGCGGTCATCCAGCTTGCGCGGGTTAGGCTCAGAACTGCGATTCAAGTTTGCACGTAGCGGCTCAAACGAATCGCAACAAGTTAATAAACACAACGCCTTACAGGCATTTTTAGGCATGATGTGCATAACGCGGTCATCCAGCTTGCGCGGGTTAGGCTCAGAACTGCGATTCAAGTTTGCACGTAGCGGCTCAAACGAACCGCAGCAAGTTAATACACTCAAAGCCTTACAGGCACTTCTAGGCATGATGTGCATAACGCGGTCATCCAGCTTCCGCGGTTAGGCTCAGAACTGCGATTCAAGTTTGCACGTGGCGGCTCAAACGAATCGCAACAAGTTAATACACACAACGCCTTAAAGGCACTTCTAGGCATGATGTGCATAACGCGGTCATCCAGCTTGCGCGGGTTAGGCTCAGAACTGCGATTCAAGTTTGCACGTAGCGGCTCAAACGAATCGCAACAAGTTAATACACACAACGCCTTACAGGCACTTTTACGCATTATGTGCAAAACGCTGTCATCCAGCTTGCGCGGGTTAGGCTCAGAACTGCGATTCAAGTTCGCACATAGTGGCTAAAGCGAATCGCACCAAGTTAATACGCACAAAGCCTTACAGGCACTTCTAGGCATGATGTGCATAACGCGGTCATCCAGCTTGCGCGGGTTAGGGTCAGAACTGCGATTCAAGTTTGCACGTAGCGGCTCAAACGAATCGCAACAAGTTAATACACACAACGCCTTAAAGGCACTTTAGGCATGATGTGCAAAACTTGGTCATCCAGCTTGCGCGGGTTAGGCTCAGAACTGCGAATCAAGTTTGCACGTAGCGGCTCAAACGAATCGCAACAAGTTAATACACACAAAGCCTTACAGGCACTTCTAGGCATGATGTGCATAACGCGGTCATCCAGCTTGCGCGGGTTAGGCTCAGAACTGCGATTCAAGTTCGCACGTAGCGGCTCAGACGAACCGCAACAAGTTAATACACTCAAAGCCTTACAGGCACTTCTAGGCATGATGTGCATAACGCGGTCATCCAGCTTCCGCGGGTTAGGCTCAGAACTGCGATTCAAGTTTGCACGTAGCGGCTCAAACGAATCGCAACAAGTTAATACACACAACGCCTTAAAGGCACTTCTAGGCATTATGTGCAAAACGCGGTCATCCAGCTTGCGCTGGTTAGGCTCAGAACTGCGATTCAAGTTTGCACGTAGCGGCTCAAACGAATCGCAACAAGTTAATAAACACAAAGCTTTAAAGGCACTTTTAGGCATGATGTGCAAAACGTGGTCATCCAGCTTGCGAGGGTTAGGCTCAGAACTGCGATTCAAGTTTGCACGTAGCGGCTAAAGCGAATCGCAACAAGTTAATACACACAAAGCCTTACAGGCACTTCTAGGCATGATGTGCATAACGCGGTCATCCAGCTTGCGCGGGTTAGGCTCAGAACTGCGATTCAAGTTTGCACGTAGCGGCTCGAACAAATCGCAACAAGTTAATACACACA
This sequence comes from Amblyomma maculatum, assembly GCF_055883805.1. Taxonomy (NCBI): domain Eukaryota; kingdom Metazoa; phylum Arthropoda; class Arachnida; order Ixodida; family Ixodidae; genus Amblyomma; species Amblyomma maculatum. The sequence continues at coordinate 495,845,279 of NC_139344.1, forward strand.
ACGCCTTAAAGGCACTTTTAGGCATGATGTGCAAAACGTGGTCATCCAGCTTGCGCGGGTTAGGCTCAGAACTGCGATTCAAGTTTGCACGTAGCGGCTCAAACGAATCGCAACAAGTTAATACACACAAAGCCTTACAGGCACTTCTAGGCATGATGTGCAAAACGTGGTCATCCAGCTTGCGCGGGTTAGGCTGAGAACTGCGATTCAAGTTCGCACATAGCGGCTCAAACGAATCGCAACAAGTTAATACACACAAAGCCTTACAGGCACTTTTAGGCATGATGTGAAAAACGCGGTCATCCAGCTTGCGCGGGTTAGGCTCAGAACTGCGTTTCAAGTTTGCACGTAGCGGCTCAAACGAATCGCAACAATACACACAACGCCTTAAAGGCACTTTTAGGCTTGATGTGCAAAACGGGGTCATCCAGCTTGCGCGGGTTAGGCTCAGAACTGCGATTCAAGTTTGCACGTAGCGGCTGAAACGAATCGCAACAAGTTAATACACACAACGCCTTAAAGGCACTTTTAGGCATGATGTGCATAACGCGGTCATCCAGCTTCCGCGGGTTAGGCTCAGAACTGCGATTCAAGTTTGCACGTAGCGGCTCAAACGAATCGCAACAAGTTAATACACACAAAGCCTTACAGGCACTTCTAGGCATGATGTGCATAACGCGGTCATCCAGCTTGCGCGGGTTAGGCTCAGAACTGCGAATCAAGTTTGCACGTAGCGGCTCAAACGAATCGCAACAAGTTAATACACACAAAGCCTTACAGGCACTTTTAGGCATGATGTGAAAAACGAGGTCATCCAGCTTGCGCGGGTTAGGCTGAGAACTGCGATTCAAGTTCGCACATAGCGGCTAAAGCGAATCGGAACAAGTTAATACACACAAAGCCTTACAGGCACTTCTAGGCATGATGTGCATCACGCGGTCATCCAGCTTGCGCGGGTTAGGCTCAGAACTGAGATTCAAGTTTGCACGTAGCGGCTCAAACGAATCGCAACAAGTTAATACACACAACGCCTTAAAGGCACTTTAGGCATGATGTGCAAAACGTGGTCATCCAGCTTGCGCGGGTTAGGCTCAGAACTGCGATTCAAGTTTGCACGTAGCGGCTCAAACGAATCGCAACAAGTTAATACACACAAAGCCTTACAGGCACTTCTAGGCATGATGTGCAAAACGTGGTCATCCAGCTTGCGCGGGTTAGGCTGAGAACTGCGATTCAAGTTCGCACACAGCGGCTCAAACGAATCGCAACAAGTTAATACACACAACGCCTTAAAGGCACTTTTAGGCATGATGTGCATAACGCGGTCATCCAGCTTCCGCGGGTTAGGCTCAGAACTGCGATTCAAGTTTGCACGTAGCGGCTCAAACGAATCGCAACAAGTTAATACACACAACGCCTTAAAGGCACTTTTAGGCATGATGTGCAAAACGTGGTCATCCAGCTTGCGCGGGTTAGGCTCAGAACTGCGAATCAAGTTTGCACGTAGCGGCTCAAACGAATCGCAACAAGTTAATACACACAAAGCCTTACAGGCACTTTTAGGCATGATGTGAAAAACGAGGTCATCCAGCTTGCGCGGGTTAGGTTGAGAACTGCGATTCAAGTTCGCACATAGCGGCTAAAGCGAATCGCAACAAGTTAATACACACAAAGCCTTACAGGCACTTCTAGGCATGATGTGCATAACGCGGTCATCCAGCTTGCGCGGGTTAGGCTCAGAACTGCGATTCAAGTTTGCACGTAGCGGCTCGAACAAATCGCAACAAGTTAATACACACAACGCCTTAAAGGCACTTTTAGGCATCATGTGAAAAACGTGGTCATCTAGCTTGCGCGGGTTAGGCTCAGAACTGCGATTCAAGTTTGCACGTAGCGGCTCAAACGAATCGCAACAAGTTAATACACACAAAGCCTTACAGGCACTTCTAGGCATGATGTGCAAAACGTGGTCATCCAGCTTGCGCGGGTTAGGCTGAGAACTGCGATTCAAGTTTGCACATAGCGGCTCAAACGAATCGCAACAAGTTAATACACACAAAGCCTTACAGGCACTTTTAGGCATGATGTGAAAAACGCGGTCATCCAGCTTGCGCTGGTTAGGCTCAGAACTGCGATTCAAGTTTGCACGTAGCGGCTCAAACGAATCGCAACAAGTTAATACACACAACGCCTTAAAGGCACTTTCAGGCTTGATGTGCAAAACGGGGTCATCCAGCTTGCGCGGGTTAGGCTCAGAACTGCGATTCAAGTTTGCACGTAGCGGCTGAAACGAATCGCAACAAGTTAATACACACAACGCCTTAAAGGCACTTTTAGGCATGATGTGCATAACGCGGTCATCCAGCTTCCGCGGGTTAGGCTCAGAACTGCGATTCAAGTTTGCACGTAGCGGCTCAAACGAATCGCAACAAGTTAATACACACAAAGCCTTACAGGCACTTCTAGGCATGATGTGCATAACGCGGTCATCCAGCTTGCGCGGGTTAGGCTCAGAACTGCGAATCAAGTTTGCACGTAGCGGCTCAAACGAATCGCAACAAGTTAATACACACAAAGCCTTACAGGCACTTTTAGGCATGATGTGAAAAACGAGGTCATCCAGCTTGCGCGGGTTAGGCTGAGAACTGCGATTCAAGTTCGCACATAGCGGCTAAAGCGAATCGGAACAAGTTAATACACACAAAGCCTTACAGGCACTTCTAGGCATGATGTGCATCACGCGGTCATCCAGCTTGCGCGGGTTAGGCTCAGAACTGCGATTCAAGTTTGCACGTAGCGGCTCAAACGAATCGCAACAAGTTAATACACACAACGCCTTAAAGGCACTTTAGGCATGATGTGCAAAACGTGGTCATCCAGCTTGCGCGGGTTAGGCTCAGAACTGCGATTCAAGTTTGCACGTAGCGGCTCAAACGAATCGCAACAAGTTATTACACACAAAGCCTTACAGGCACTTCTAGGCATGATGTGCAAAACGTGGTCATCCAGCTTGCGCGGGTTAGGCTGAGAACTGCGATTCAAGTTCGCACATAGCGGCTCAAACGAATCGCAACAAGTTAATACACACAACGCCTTAAAGGCACTTTTAGGCATGATGTGCATAACGCGGTCATCCAGCTTCCGCGGGTTAGGCTCAGAACTGCGATTCAAGTTTGCACGTAGCGGCTCAAACGAATCGCAGCAAGTTAATACACACAACGCCTTAAAGGCACTTTTAGGCATGATGTGCAAAACGTGGTCATCCAGCTTGCGCGGGTTAGGCTCAGAACTGCGAATCAAGTTTGCACGTAGCGGCTCAAACGAATCGCAACAAGTTAATACACACAAAGCCTTACAGGCACTTTTAGGCATGATGTGAAAAACGAGGTCATCCAGCTTGCGCGGGTTAGGTTGAGAACTGCGATTCAAGTTCGCACATAGCGGCTAAAGCGAATCGCAACAAGTTAATACACACAAAGCCTTACAGGCAATTCTAGGCATGATGTGCATAACGCGGTCATCCAGCTTGCGCGGGTTAGGCTCAGAACTGCGATTCAAGTTTGCACGTAGCGGCTCGAACAAATCGCAACAAGTTAATACACACAACGCCTTAAAGGCACTTTTAGGCATCATGTGAAAAACGTGGTCATCTAGCTTGCGCGGGTTAGGCTCAGAACTGCGATTCAAGTTTGCACGTAGCGGCTCAAACGAATCGCAACAAGTTAATACACACAAAGCCTTACAGGCACTTCTAGGCATGATGTGCAAAACGTGGTCATCCAGCTTGCGCGGGTTAGGCTGAGAACTGCGATTCAAGTTTGCACATAGCGGCTCAAACGAATCGCAACAAGTTAATACACACAAAGCCTTACAGGCACTTTTAGGCATGATGTGAAAAACGCGGTCATCCAGCTTGCGCTGGTTAGGCTCAGAACTGCGATTCAAGTTTGCACGTAGCGGCTCAAACGAATCGCAACAAGTTAATACACACAACGCCTTAAAGGCACTTTCAGGCTTGATGTGCAAAACGGGGTCATCCAGCTTGCGCGGGTTAGGCTCAGAACTGCGATTCAAGTTTGCACGTAGCGGCTGAAACGAATCGCAACAAGTTAATACACACAACGCCTTAAAGGCACTTTTAGGCATGATGTGCATAACGCGGTCATCCAGCTTCCGCGGGTTAGGCTCAGAACTGCGATTCAAGTTTGCACGTAGCGGCTCAAACGAATCGCAACAAGTTAATACACACAAAGCCTTACAGGCACTTCTAGGCATGATGTGCATAACGCGGTCATCCAGCTTGCGCGGGTTAGGCTCAGAACTGCGAATCAAGTTTGCACGTAGCGGCTCAAACGAATCGCAACAAGTTAATACACACAAAGCCTTACAGGCACTTTTAGGCATGATGTGAAAAACGAGGTCATCCAGCTTGCGCGGGTTAGGCTGAGAACTGCGATTCAAGTTCGCACATAGCGGCTAAAGCGAATCGGAACAAGTTAATACACACAAAGCCTTACAGGCACTTCTAGGCATGATGTGCATCACGCGGTCATCCAGCTTGCGCGGGTTAGGCTCAGAACTGCGATTCAAGTTTGCACGTAGCGGCTCAAACGAATCGCAACAAGTTAATACACACAACGCCTTAAAGGCACTTTAGGCATGATGTGCAAAACGTGGTCATCCAGCTTGCGCGGGTTAGGCTCAGAACTGCGATTCAAGTTTGCACGTAGCGGCTCAAACGAATCGCAACAAGTTATTACACACAAAGCCTTACAGGCACTTCTAGGCATGATGTGCAAAACGTGGTCATCCAGCTTGCGCGGGTTAGGCTGAGAACTGCGATTCAAGTTCGCACATAGCGGCTCAAACGAATCGCAACAAGTTAATACACACAACGCCTTAAAGGCACTTTTAGGCATGATGTGCATAACGCGGTCATCCAGCTTCCGCGGGTTAGGCTCAGAACTGCGATTCAAGTTTGCACGTAGCGGCTCAAACGAATCGCAACAAGTTAATACACACAACGCCTTAAAGGCACTTTTAGGCATGATGTGCAAAACGTGGTCATCCAGCTTGCGCGGGTTAGGCTCAGAACTGCGAATCAAGTTTGCACGTAGCGGCTCAAACGAATCGCAACACGTTAATACACACAAAGCCTTACAGGCACTTTTAGGCATGATGTGAAAAACGAGGTCATCCAGCTTGCGCGGGTTAGGCTGAGAACTGCGATTCAAGTTCGCACATAGCGGCTAAAGCGAATCGGAACAAGTTAATACACACAAAGCCTTACAGGCACTTCTAGGCATGATGTGCATCACGCGGTCATCCAGCTTGCGCGGGTTAGGCTCAGAACTGCGATTCAAGTTTGCACGTAGCGGCTCAAACGAATCGCAACAAGTTAATACACACAACGCCTTAAAGGCACTTTAGGCATGATGTGCGAAACTTGGTCATCCAGCTTGCGCGGGTTAGGCTCAGAACTGCGAATCAAGTTTGCACGTAGCGGCTCAAACGAATCGCAACAAGTTAATACACACAAAGCCTTACAGGCACTTCTAGGCATGATGTGCATAACGCGGTCATCCAGCTTGCGCGGGTTAGGCTCAGAACTGCGATTCAAGTTTGCACGTAGCGGCTCAAACGAATCGCAACAAGTTAATACACACAAAGCCTTACAGGCACTTCTAGGCATGATGTGCATAACGCGGTCATCCAGCTTGCGCGGGTTAGGCTCAGAACTGCGATTCAAGTTTGCACGTAGCGGCTCAAACGAATCGCAACAAGTTAATACACACAACGCCTTAAAGGCACTTTTAGGCATGATGTGCAAAACGTGGTCATCCAGCTTGCGCGGGTTAGGCTCAGAACTGCGAATCAAGTTTGCACGTAGCGGCTCAAACGAATCGCAACAAGTTAATACACACAAAGCCTTACAGGCACTTTTAGGCATGATGTGAAAAACGAGGTCATCCAGCTTGCGCGGGTTAGGCTGAGAACTGCGATTCAAGTTCGCACATAGCGGCTAAAGCGAATCGCAACAAGTTAATACACAGAAAGCCTTACAGGCACTTCTAGGCATGATGTGCATCACGCGGTCATCCAGCTTGCGCGGGTTAGGCTCAGAACTGCTATTCAAGTTTGCACGTAGCGGCTCAGACGAATCGCAACAAGTTAATCAACACAACGCTTTAAAGGCACTTTTATGCATGATGTGCAAAACGTGGTCATCCAGCTTGCGCGGGTTAGGCTGAGAACTGCGATTCAAGTTCGCACATAGAGGCTAAAGCGAATCGCAACAAGTTAATACACACAAAGCCTTACAGGCACTTTTAGGCATGATGTGAAAAACGAGGTCATCCAGCTTGCGCGGGTTAGGCTGAGAACTGCGATTCAAGTTCGCACATAGCGGCTAAAGCGAATCGCAACAAGTTAATACACTCAAAGCCTTACAGGCACTTCTAGGCATGATGTGCATAACGCGGTCATCCAGCTTGCGCGGGTTAGGCTCAGAACTGCGATTCAAGTTTGCACGTAGCGGCTCAAACGAATCGCAACAAGTTAATACACACAACGCCTTAAAGGCACTTTTAGGCATGATGTGCAAAACGTGGTCATCCAGCTTGCGCGGGTTAGGCTCAGAACTGCGAATCAAGTTTGCACGTAGCGGCTCAAACGAATCGCAACAAGTTAATACACACAAAGCCTTACAGGCACTTTTAGGCATGATGTGAAAAACGAGGTCATCCAGCTTGCGCGGGTTAGGCTCAGAACTGCGAATCAAGTTTGCACGTAGCGGCTCAAACGAATCGCAACAAGTTAATACACACAAAGCCTTACAGGCACTTTTAGGCATGATGTGAAAAACGAGGTCATCCAGCTTGCGCGGGTTAGGCTGAGAACTGCGATTCAAGTTCGCACATAGCGGCTAAAGCGAATCGCAACAAGTTAATACACAGAAAGCCTTACAGGCACTTCTAGGCATGATGTGCATCACGCGGTCATCCAGCTTGCGCGGGTTAGGCTCAGAACTGCTATTCAAGTTTGCACGTAGCGGCTCAGACGAATCGCAACAAGTTAATCAACACAACGCTTTAAAGGCACTTTTATGCATGATGTGCAAAACGTGGTCATCCAGCTTGCGCGGGTTAGGCTGAGAACTGCGATTCAAGTTCGCACATAGAGGCTAAAGCGAATCGCAACAAGTTAATACACACAAAGCCTTACAGGCACTTTTAGGCATGATGTGAAAAACGAGGTCATCCAGCTTGCGCGGGTTAGGCTGAGAACTGCGATTCAAGTTCGCACATAGCGGCTAAAGCGAATCGCAACAAGTTAATACACTCAAAGCCTTACAGGCACTTCTAGGCATGATGTGCATAACGCGGTCATCCAGCTTGCGCGGGTTAGGCTCAGAACTGCGATTCAAGTTTGCACGTAGCGGCTCAAACGAATCGCAACAATACACACAACGCCTTACAGGCACTTTTAGGAATTATGTGCAAAACGCGGTCATCCAGCTTGCGCGGGTTAGGCTCAGAACTGCGATTCAAGTTTGCACGTAGCGGCTCAAACGAATCGCAACAAGTTAATAAACACAACGCCTTACAGGCATTTTTAGGCATGATGTGCATAACGCGGTCATCCAGCTTGCGCGGGTTAGGCTCAGAACTGCGATTCAAGTTTGCACGTAGCGGCTCAAACGAACCGCAGCAAGTTAATACACTCAAAGCCTTACAGGCACTTCTAGGCATGATGTGCATAACGCGGTCATCCAGCTTCCGCGGTTAGGCTCAGAACTGCGATTCAAGTTTGCACGTGGCGGCTCAAACGAATCGCAACAAGTTAATACACACAACGCCTTAAAGGCACTTCTAGGCATGGTGTGCATAACGCGGTCATCCATCTTGCGCGGGTTAGGCTCAGAACTGCGATTCAAGTTTGCACGTAGCGGCTCAAACGAATCGCAACAAGTTAATACACACAACGCCTTACAGGCACTTTTACGCATTATGTGCAAAACGCTGTCATCCAGCTTGCGCGGGTTAGGCTCAGAACTGCGATTCAAGTTCGCACATAGTGGCTAAAGCGAATCGCACCAAGTTAATACGCACAAAGCCTTACAGGCACTTCTAGGCATGATGTGCATAACGCGGTCATCCAGCTTGCGCGGGTTAGGCTCAGAACTGCGATTCAAGTTTGCACGTAGCGGCTCAAACGAATCGCAACAAGTTAATACACACAACGCCTTAAAAGCACTTTTAGGCATGATGTGCAAAACGGGGTCATCCAGCTTGCGCGGGTTAGGCTCAGAACTGCGATTCAAGTTTGCACGTAGCGGCTCAAACGAATCGCAACAAGTTAATACACACAACGCCTTAAAGGCACTTCTAGGCATTATGTGCAAAACGCGGTCATCCAGCTTGCGCGGGTTAGGCTCAGAACTGCGATTCAAGTTTGCACGTAGCGGCTCAAACGAATTCCAACAAGTTAATACACACAACGCCTTAAAGGCACTTTAGGCATGATGTGCAAAACGTGGTCATCCAGCTTGCGCGGGTTAGGCTCAGAACTGCGATTCAAGTTTGCACGTAGCGGCTCAAACGAATCGCAACAAGTTAATACACACAAAACCTTACAGGCACTTCTAGGCATGATGTGCAAAACGTGGTCATCCAGCTTGCGCGGGTTAGGCTGAGAACTGCGATTCAAGTTCGCACATAGCGGCTGAAACGAATCGCAACAAGTTAATACACACAACGCCTTAAAGGCACTTTTAGGCATGATGTGCATAACGCGGTCATCCAGCTTCCGCGGGTTAGGCTCAGAACTGCGATTCAAGTTTGCACGTAGCGGCTCAAACGAATCGCAACAAGTTAATACACACAACGCCTTAAAGGCACTTTTAGGCATGATGTGCAAAACGTGGTCATCCAGCTTGCGCGGGTTAGGCTCAGAACTGCCAATCAAGTTTGCACGTAGCGGCTCAAACGAATCGCAACAAGTTAATACACACAAAGCCTTACAGGCACTTTTAGGCATGATGTGAAAAACGAGGTCATCCAGCTTGCGCGGGTTAGGCTGAGAACTGCGATTCAAGTTCGCACATAGCGGCTAAAGCGAATCGGAACAAGTTAATACACACAAAGCCTTACAGGCACTTCTAGGCATGATGTGCATCACGCGGTCATCCAGCTTGGGCGGGTTAGGCTCAGAACTGCGATTCAAGTTTGCACGTAGCGGCTCAAACGAATCGCAACAAGTTAATACAAACAACGCCTTAAAGGCACTTTAGGCATGATGTGCATAACGCGGTCATCCAGCTTGCGCGGGTTAGGCTCAGAACTGCGATTCAAGTTTGCACGTAGCGGCTCAAACGAATCGCAACAATACACACAACGGCTTACAGGCACTTCTAGGCATGATGTGAAAAACGAGGTCATCTAGCTTGCGCGGGTTAGGCTCAAAACTGCGATTCAAGTTTGCACGTAGCGGCTCAAACGAATCGCAACAAGTTAATAAACACAACGCCTTACAGGCATTTTTAGGCATGATGTGCATAACGCGGTCATCCAGCTTGCGCGGGTTAGGCTCAGAACTGCGATTCAAGTTTGCACGTAGCGGCTCAAACGAACCGCAGCAAGTTAATACACTCAAAGCCTTACAGGCACTTCTAGGCATGATGTGCATAACGCGGTCATCCAGCTTCCGCGGTTAGGCTCAGAACTGCGATTCAAGTTTGCACGTGGCGGCTCAAACGAATCGCAACAAGTTAATACACACAACGCCTTAAAGGCACTTCTAGGCATGATGTGCATAACGCGGTCATCCAGCTTGCGCGGGTTAGGCTCAGAACTGCGATTCAAGTTTGCACGTAGCGGCTCAAACGAATCGCAACAAGTTAATACACTCAAAGCCTTACAGGCACTTCTAGGCATAATGTGCATAACGCGGTCATCCAGCTTGCGCGGGTTAGGCTCAGAACTGCGATTCAAGTTTGCACGTAGCGGCTCAAACGAATCGCAACAAGTTAATACACACAACGCCTTAAAGGCACTTTTAGGCATGATGTGCAAAACGGGGTCATCCAGCTTGCGCGGGTTAGGCTCAGAACTGCGATTCAAGTTCGCACATAGTGGCTAAAGCGAATCGCAGCAAGTTAATACACACAAAGCCTTACAGGCACTTTTACGCATTATGTGCAAAACGTGATCATCCAGCTTGCGCGGGTTAGGCTCAGAACTGCGATTCAAGTTCGCACATAGTGGCTAAAGCGAATCGCAAAAAGGTTATACACACAAAGCCTTACAGGCACTTCTAGGCATGATGTGCATAACGCGGTCATCCAGCTTGCGCGGGTTAGGCTCAGAACTGCGATTCAAGTTTGCACGTAGCGGCTCAAACGAATCGCAAGTTAATACACACAACGCCTTAAAGGCACTTCTAGGCATGATGTGCATAACGCGGTCATCCAGCTTGCGCGGGTTAGGCTCAGAACTGCGATTCAAGTTCGCACATAGTGGCTAAAGCGAATCGCAAAAAGGTTATACACACAAAGCCTTACAGGCACTTCTAGGCATGATGTGCATAACGCGGTCATGCAGCTTGCGCGGGTTAGGCTCAGAACTGCGATTCAAGTTTGCACGTAGCGGCTCAAACGAATCGCAACAAGTTATTACACACAACGCCTTAAAGGCACTTCTAGGCATGATGTGCATAACGCGGTCATCCAGCTTGCGCGGGTTAGGCTCAGAACTGCGATTCAAGTTCGCACATAGTGGCTAAAGCGAATCGCAGCAAGTTAATACACACAAAGCCTTACAGGCACTTTTACGCATTATGTGCAAAACGTGGTCATCCAGCTTGCGCGGGTTAGGCTCAGAACTGCGATTCAAGTTCGCACATAGTGGCTAAAGCGAATCGCAAAAAGGTTATACACACAAAGCCTTACAGGCACTTCTAGGCATGATGTGCATAACGCGGTCATCCAGCTTGCGCGGGTTTGGCTCAGAACTGCGATTCAAGTTTGCACGTAGCGGCTCAAACGAATCGCAACAAGTTAATACACACAACGCCTTAAAGGCACTTCTAGGCATGATGTGCATAACGCGGTCATCCAGCTTGCGCGGGTTAGGCTCAGAACTGCGATTCAAGTTTGCACGTAGCGGCTCAAACGAATCGCAACAAGTTAATACACTCAAAGCCTTACAGGCACTTCTAGGCATGATGTGCAAAACGTGGTCATCCAGCTTGCGCGGGTTAGGCTCAGAACTGCGATTCAAGTTTGCACGTAGCGGCTCAAACGAACCGCAACAAGTTAATACACTCAAAGCCTTACAGGCACTTCTAGGCATGATGTGCATAACGCGGTCATCCAGCTTCCGCGGGTTAGGCTCAGAAATGCGATTCAAGTTTGCACGTAGCGGCTCAAACGAATCGCAACAAGTTAATACACACAACGCCTTAAAGGCACTTTTAGGCATGATGTGCAAAACGTGGTCATCCAGCTTGCGCGGGTTAGGCTCAGAACTGCGATTCAAGTTCGCACATAGTGGCTAAAGCGAATCGCAACAAGTTAATACACACAAAGCCTTACAGGCACTTCTAGGCATTATGTGCAAAACGCGGTCATCCAGCTTGCGCGGGTTAGGCTCAGAACTGCGATTCAAGTTTGCACGTAGCGGCTCAAACGAATTGCAACAAGTTAATAAACACAACGCTTTAAAGGCACTTTTAGGCATGATGTGCAAAACGTGGTCATCCAGCTTGCGCGGGTTAGGCTCAGAACTGCGATTCAAGTTTGCACGTAGCGACTAAAGCGAATCGCAACAAGTTAATACACACAAAGCCTTACAGGCACTTTTAGGCATGATGTGAAAAACGAGGTCATCCAGCTTGCGCGGGTTAGGTTGAGAACTGCGATTCAAGTTCGCACATAGCGGCTAAAGCGAATCGCAACAAGTTAATACACACAAAGCCTTACAGGCACTTCTAGGCATGATGTGCATAACGCGGTCATCCAGCTTGCGCGGGTTAGGCTCAGAACTGCGATTCAAGTTTGCACGTAGCGGCTCAAACGAATCGCAACAAGTTAATACACACAAAGCCTTACAGGCACTTCTAGGCATAATGTGCATAACGCGGTCATCCAGCTTGCGCGGGTTAGGCTCAGAACTGCGATTCAAGTTTGCACGTAGCGGCTCAAACGAATCGCAACAAGTTAATACACACAACGCCTTAAAGGCACTTTTAGGCATGATGTGCAAAACGGGGTCATCCAGCTTGCGCGGGTTAGGCTCAGAACTGCGATTCAAGTTCGCACGTAGCGGCTCAAACGAATCGCAACAAGTTAATACACACAAAGCCTTACAGGCACTTCTAGGCATGATGTGCAAAACGTGGTCATCCAGCTTGCGCGGGTTAGGCTGAGAACTGCGATTCAAGTTCGCACATAGCGGCTCAAACGAATCGCAACAAGTTAATACACACAACGCCTTAAAGGCACTTTTAGGCATGATGTGCATAACGCGGTCATCCAGCTTCCGCGGGTTAGGCTCAGAACTGCGATTCAAGTTTGCACGTAGCGGCTCAAACGAATCGCAACAAGTTAATACACACAACGCCTTAAAGGCACTTTTAGGCATGATGTGCAAAACGTGGTCATCCAGCTTGCGCGGGTTAGGCTCAGAACTGCGAATCAAGTTTGCACGTAGCGGCTCAAACGAATCGCAACAAGTTAATACACACAAAGCCTTACAGGCACTTTTAGGCATGATGTGAAAAACGAGGTCATCCAGCTTGCGCGGGTTAGGCTGAGAACTGCGATTCAAGTTCGCACATAGCGGCTAAAGCGAATCGGAACAAGTTAATACACACAAAGCCTTACAGGCACTTCTAGGCATGATGTGCATCACGCGGTCATCCAGCTTGCGCGGGTTAGGCTCAGAACTGCGATTCAAGTTTGCACGTAGCGGCTCAAGCGAATCGCAACAAGTTAATACACACAACGCCTTAAAGGCACTTTAGGCATGATGTGCAAAACGTGGTCATCCAGCTTGCGCGGGTTAGGCTCAGAACTGCGATTCAAGTTTGCACGTAGCGGCTCAAACGAATCGCAACAAGTTAATACACACAAAGCCTTACAGGCACTTCTAGGCATGATGTGCAAAACGTGGTCATCCAGCTTGCGCGGGTTAGGCTCAGAAATGCGATTCAAGTTTGCACGTAGCGGCTCAAACGAATCGCAACAAGTTAATACACACAACGCCTTAAAGGCACTTTTAGGCATGATGTGCAAAACGTGGTCATCCAGCTTGCGCGGGTTAGGCTCAGAACTGCGAATCAAGTTTGCACGTAGCGGCTCAAACGAATCGCAACAAGTTAATACACACAAAGCCTTACAGGCACTTTTAGGCATGATGTGAAAAACGAGGTCATCCAGCTTGCGCGGGTTAGGCTGAGAACTGCGATTCAAGTTCGCACATAGCGGCTAAAGCGAATCGCAACAAGTTAATACACAGAAAGCCTTACAGGCACTTCTAGGCATGATGTGCATCACGCGGTCATCCAGCTTGCGCGGGTTAGGCTCAGAACTGCGATTCAAGTTTGCACGTAGCGGCTCAAACGAATCGCAACAATACACACAACGCCTTACAGGCACTTTAAGGAATTATGTGCAAAACGCGGTCATCCAGCTTGCGCGGGTTAGGCTCAGAACTGCGATTCAAGTTTGCACGTAGCGGCTCAAACGAATCGCAACAAGTTAATAAACACAACGCCTTACAGGCATTTTTAGGCATGATGTGCATAACGCGGTCATCCAGCTTGCGCGGGTTAGGCTCAGAACTGCGATTCAAGTTTGCACGTAGCGGCTCAAACGAACCGCAGCAAGTTAATACACTCAAAGCCTTACAGGCACTTCTAGGCATGATGTGCATAACGCGGTCATCCAGCTTCCGCGGTTAGGCTCAGAACTGCGATTCAAGTTTGCACGTGGCGGCTCAAACGAATCGCAACAAGTTAATACACACAACGCCTTAAAGGCACTTCTAGGCATGATGTGCATAACGCGGTCATCCAGCTTGCGCGGGTTAGGCTCAGAACTGCGATTCAAGTTTGCACGTAGCGGCTCAAACGAATCGCAACAAGTTAATACACACAACGCCTTACAGGCACTTTTACGCATTATGTGCAAAACGCTGTCATCCAGCTTGCGCGGGTTAGGCTCAGAACTGCGATTCAAGTTCGCACATAGTGGCTAAAGCGAATCGCACCAAGTTAATACGCACAAAGCCTTACAGGCACTTCTAGGCATGATGTGCATAACGCGGTCATCCAGCTTGCGCGGGTTAGGCTCAGAACTGCGATTCAAGTTTGCACGTAGCGGCTCAAACGAATCGCAACAAGTTAATACACACAACGCCTTAAAAGCACTTTTAGGCATGATGTGCAAAACGGGGTCATCCAGCTTGCGCGGGTTAGGCTCAGAACTGCGATTCAAGTTTGCACGTAGCGGCTCAAACGAATCGCAACAAGTTAATACACACAACGCCTTAAAGGCACTTCTAGGCATTATGTGCAAAACGCGGTCATCCAGCTTGCGCGGGTTAGGCTCAGAACTGCGATTCAAGTTTGCACGTAGCGGCTCAAACGAATCGCAACAAGTTAATACACACAACGCCTTAAAGGCACTTTAGGCATGATGTGCAAAACGTGGTCATCCAGCTTGCGCGGGTTAGGCTCAGAACTGCGATTCAAGTTTGCACGTAGCGGCTCAAACGAATCGCAACAAGTTAATACACACAAAGCCTTACAGGCACTTCTAGGCATGATGTGCAAAACGTGGTCATCCAGCTTGCGCGGGTTAGGCTGAGAACTGCGATTCAAGTTCGCACATAGCGGCTCAAACGAATCGCAACAAGTTAATACACACAAAGCCTTACAGGCACTTTTAGGCATGATGTGAAAAACGCGGTCATCCAGCTTGCGCGGGTTAGGCTCAGAACTGCGATTCAAGTTTGCACGTAGCGGCTCAAACGAATCGCAACAAGTTAATACACACAACGCCTTAAAGGCACTTTTAGGCTTGATGTGCAAAACGGGGTCATCCAGCTTGCGCGGGTTAGGCTCAGAACTGCGATTCAAGTTTGCACGTAGCGGCTGAAACGAATCGCAACAAGTTAATACACACAACGCCTTAAAGGCACTTTTAGGCATGATGTGCATAACGCGGTCATCCAGCTTCCGCGGGTTAGGCTCAGAACTGCGATTCAAGTTTGCACGTAGCGGCTCAAACGAATCGCAACAAGTTAATACACACAACGCCTTAAAGGCACTTTTAGGCATGATGTGCAAAACGTGGTCATCCAGCTTGCGCGGGTTAGGCTCAGAACTGCCAATCAAGTTTGCACGTAGCGGCTCAAACGAATCGCAACAAGTTAATACACACAAAGCCTTACAGGCACTTTTAGGCATGATGTGAAAAACGAGGTCATCCAGCTTGCGCGGGTTAGGCTGAGAACTGCGATTCAAGTTCGCACATAGCGGCTAAAGCGAATCGGAACAAGTTAATACACACAAAGCCTTACAGGCACTTCTAGGCATGATGTGCATCACGCGGTCATCCAGCTTGGGCGGGTTAGGCTCAGAACTGCGATTCAAGTTTGCACGTAGCGGCTCAAACGAATCGCAACAAGTTAATACACACAAAGCCTTACAGGCACTTCTAGGCATGATGTGCAAAACGTGGTCATCCAGCTTGCGCGGGTTAGGCTGAGAACTGCGATTCAAGTTCGCACATAGCGGCTCAAACGAATCGCAACAAGTTAATACACACAACGCCTTAAAGGCACTTTTAGGCATGATGTGCATAACGCGGTCATCCAGCTTCCGCGGGTTAGGCTCAGAACTGCGATTCAAGTTTGCACGTAGCGGCTCAAACGAATCGCAACAAGTTAATACACACAACGCCTTAAAGGCACTTTTAGGCATGATGTGCAAAACGTGGTCATCCAGCTTGCGCGGGTTAGGCTCAGAACTGCGAATCAAGTTTGCACGTAGCGGCTCAAACGAATCGCAACAAGTTAATACACACAAAGCCTTACAGGCACTTTTAGGCATGATGTGAAAAACGAGGTCATCCAGCTTTCGCGGGTTAGGCTGAGAACTGCGATTCAAGTTCGCACATAGCGGCTAAAGCGAATCGGAACAAGTTAATACACACAAAGCCTTACAGGCACTTCTAGGCATGATGTGCATCACGCGGTCATCCAGCTTGCGCGGGTTAGGCTCAGAACTGCGATTCAAGTTTGCACGTAGCGGCTCAAACGAATCGCAACAAGTTAATACACACAACGCCTTAAAGGCACTTTAGGCATGATGTGCAAAACTTGGTCATCCAGCTTGCGCGGGTTAGGCTCAGAACTGCGAATCAAGTTTGCACGTAGCGGCTCAAACGAATCGCAACAAGTTAATACACACAAAGCCTTACAGGCACTTCTAGGCATGATGTGCATAACGCGGTCATCCAGCTTGCGTCTTAGGCTCAGAACTGCGATTCAAGTTTGCACGTAGCGGCTCAAACGAATCGCAACAAGTTAATACACACAAAGCCTTACAGGCACTTCTAGGCATGATGTGCATAACGCGGTCATCCAGCTTGCGCGGGTTAGGCTCAGAACTGCGATTCAAGTTTGCACGTAGCGGCTCAAACGAATCGCAACAAGTTAATACACACAACGCCTTAAAGGCACTTTTAGGCATGATGTGCAAAACGTGGTCATCCAGCTTGCGCGGGTTAGGCTCAGAACTGCGAATCAAGTTTGCACGTAGCGGCTCAAACGAATCGCAACAAGTTAATACACACAAAGCCTTACAGGCACTTTTAGGCATGATGTGAAAAACGAGGTCATCCAGCTTGCGCGGGTTAGGCTGAGAACTGCGATTCAAGTTCGCACATAGCGGCTAAAGCGAATCGCAACAAGTTAATACACAGAAAGCCTTACAGGCACTTCTAGGCATGATGTGCATCACGCGGTCATCCAGCTTGCGCGGGTTAGGCTCAGAACTGCGATTCAAGTTTGCACGTAGCGGCTCAGACGAATCGCAACAAGTTAATCAACACAACGCTTTAAAGGCACTTTTAGGCATGATGTGCAAAACGTGGTCATCCAGCTTGCGCGGGTTAGGCTGAGAACTGCGATTCAAGTTCGCACATAGAGGCTAAAGCGAATCGCAACAAGTTAATACACACAAAGCCTTACAGGCACTTTTAGGCATGATGTGAAAAACGAGGTCATCCAGCTTGCGCGGGTTAGGCTGAGAACTGCGATTCAAGTTCGCACATAGCGGCTAAAGCGAATCGCAACAAGTTAATACACTCAAAGCCTTACAGGCACTTCTAGGCATGATGTGCATAACGCGGTCATCCAGCTTGCGCGGGTTAGGCTCAGAACTGCGATTCAAGTTTGCACGTAGCGGCTCAAACGAATCGCAACAATACACACAACGCCTTACAGGCACTTTTAGGAATTATGTGCAAAACGCGGTCATCCAGCTTGCGCGGGTTAGGCTCAGAACTGCGATTCAAGTTTGCACGTAGCGGCTCAAACGAATCGCAACAAGTTAATAAACACAACGCCTTACAGGCATTTTTAGGCATGATGTGCATAACGCGGTCATCCAGCTTGCGCGGGTTAGGCTCAGAACTGCGATTCAAGTTTGCACGTAGCGGCTCAAACGAACCGCAGCAAGTTAATACACTCAAAGCCTTACAGGCACTTCTAGGCATGATGTGCATAACGCGGTCATCCAGCTTCCGCGGTTAGGCTCAGAACTGCGATTCAAGTTTGCACGTGGCGGCTCAAACGAATCGCAACAAGTTAATACACACAACGCCTTAAAGGCACTTCTAGGCATGATGTGCATAACGAGGTCATCCAGCTTGCGCGGGTTAGGCTCAGAACTGCGATTCAAGTTTGCACGTAGCGGCTCAAACGAATCGCAACAAGTTAATACACACAACGCCTTACAGGCACTTTTACGCATTATGTGCAAAACGCTGTCATCCAGCTTGCGCGGGTTAGGCTCAGAACTGCGATTCAAGTTCGCACATAGTGGCTAAAGCGAATCGCACCAAGTTAATACGCACAAAGCCTTACAGGCACTTCTAGGCATGATGTGCATAACGCGGTCATCCAGCTTGCGCGGGTTAGGCTCAGAACTGCGATTCAAGTTTGCACGTAGCGGCTCAAACGAATCGCAACAAGTTAATACACACAACGCCTTAAAAGCACTTTTAGGCATGATGTGCAAAACGGGGTCATCCAGCTTGCGCGGGTTAGGCTCAGAACTGCGATTCAAGTTTGCACGTAGCGGCTCAAACGAATCGCAACAAGTTAATACACACAACGCCTTAAAGGCACTTTTAGGCTTGATGTGCAAAACGGGGTCATCCAGCTTGCGCGGGTTAGGCTCAGAACTGCGATTCAAGTTTGCACGTAGCGGCTGAAACGAATCGCAACAAGTTAATACACACAACGCCTTAAAGGCACTTTTAGGCATGATGTGCATAACGCGGTCATCCAGCTTCCGCGGGTTAGGCTCAGAACTGCGATTCAAGTTTGCACGTAGCGGCTCAAACGAATCGCAACAAGTTAATACACACAACGCCTTAAAGGCACTTTTAGGCATGATGTGCAAAACGTGGTCATCCAGCTTGCGCGGGTTAGGCTCAGAACTGCCAATCAAGTTTGCACGTAGCGGCTCAAACGAATCGCAACAAGTTAATACACACAAAGCCTTACAGGCACTTTTAGGCATGATGTGAAAAACGAGGTCATCCAGCTTGCGCGGGTTAGGCTGAGAACTGCGATTCAAGTTCGCACATAGCGGCTAAAGCGAATCGGAACAAGTTAATACACACAAAGCCTTACAGGCACTTCTAGGCATGATGTGCATCACGCGGTCATCCAGCTTGGGCGGGTTAGGCTCAGAACTGCGATTCAAGTTTGCACGTAGCGGCTCAAACGAATCGCAACAAGTTAATACACACAAAACCTTACAGGCACTTCTAGGCATGATGTGCAAAACGTGGTCATCCAGCTTGCGCGGGTTAGGCTGAGAACTGCGATTCAAGTTCGCACATAGCGGCTCAAACGAATCGCAACAAGTTAATACACACAACGCCTTAAAGGCACTTTTAGGCATGATGTGCATAACGCGGTCATCCAGCTTCCGCGGGTTAGGCTCAGAACTGCGATTCAAGTTTGCACGTAGCGGCTCAAACGAATCGCAACAAGTTAATACACACAACGCCTTAAAGGCACTTTTAGGCATGATGTGCAAAACGTGGTCATCCAGCTTGCGCGGGTTAGGCTCAGAACTGCGAATCAAGTTTGCACGTAGCGGCTCAAACGAATCGCAACAAGTTAATACACACAAAGCCTTACAGGCACTTTTAGGCATGATGTGAAAAACGAGGTCATCCAGCTTGCGCGGGTTAGGCTGAGAACTGCGATTCAAGTTCGCACATAGCGGCTAAAGCGAATCGGAACAAGTTAATACACACAAAGCCTTACAGGCACTTCTAGGCATGATGTGCATCACGCGGTCATCCAGCTTGCGCGGGTTAGGCTCAGAACTGCGATTCAAGTTTGCACGTAGCGGCTCAAACGAATCGCAACAAGTTAATACACACAACGCCTTAAAGGCACTTTAGGCATGATGTGCAAAACTTGGTCATCCAGCTTGCGCGGGTTAGGCTCAGAACTGCGAATCAAGTTTGCACGTAGCGGCTCAAACGAATCGCAACAAGTTAATACACACAAAGCCTTACAGGCACTTCTAGGCATGATGTGCATAACGCGGTCATCCAGCTTGCGCGGGTTAGGCTCAGAACTGCGATTCAAGTTTGCACGTAGCGGCTCAAACGAATCGCAACAAGTTAATACACACAAAGCCTTACAGGCACTTCTAGGCATGATGTGCATAACGCGGTCATCCAGCTTGCGCGGGTTAGGCTCAGAACTGCGATTCAAGTTTGCACGTAGCGGCTCAAACGAATCGCAACAAGTTAATACACACAACGCCTTAAAGGCACTTTTAGGCATGATGTGCAAAACGTGGTCATCCAGCTTGCGCGGGTTAGGCTCAGAACTGCGAATCAAGTTTGCACGTAGCGGCTCAAACGAATCGCAACAAGTTAATACACACAAAGCCTTACAGGCACTTTTAGGCATGATGTGAAAAACGAGGTCATCCAGCTTGCGCGGGTTAGGCTGAGAACTGCGATTCAAGTTCGCACATAGCGGCTAAAGCGAATCGCAACAAGTTAATACACAGAAAGCCTTACAGGCACTTCTAGGCATGATGTGCATCACGCGGTCATCCAGCTTGCGCGGGTTAGGCTCAGAACTGCGATTCAAGTTTGCACGTAGCGGCTCAGACGAATCGCAACAAGTTAATCAACACAACGCTTTAAAGGCACTTTTAGGCATGATGTGCAAAACGTGGTCATCCAGCTTGCGCGGGTTAGGCTGAGAACTGCGATTCAAGTTCGCACATAGAGGCTAAAGCGAATCGCAACAAGTTAATACACACAAAGCCTTACAGGCACTTTTAGGCATGATGTGAAAAACGAGGTCATCCAGCTTGCGCGGGTTAGGCTGAGAACTGCGATTCAAGTTCGCACATAGCGGCTAAAGCGAATCGCAACAAGTTAATACACTCAAAGCCTTACAGGCACTTCTAGGCATGATGTGCATAACGCGGTCATCCAGCTTGCGCGGGTTAGGCTCAGAACTGCGATTCAAGTTTGCACGTAGCGGCTCAAACGAATCGCAACAATACACACAACGCCTTACAGGCACTTTTAGGAATTATGTGCAAAACGCGGTCATCCAGCTTGCGCGGGTTAGGCTCAGAACTGCGATTCAAGTTTGCACGTAGCGGCTCAAACGAATCGCAACAAGTTAATAAACACAACGCCTTACAGGCATTTTTAGGCATGATGTGCATAACGCGGTCATCCAGCTTGCGCGGGTTAGGCTCAGAACTGCGATTCAAGTTTGCACGTAGCGGCTCAAACGAACCGCAGCAAGTTAATACACTCAAAGCCTTACAGGCACTTCTAGGCATGATGTGCATAACGCGGTCATCCAGCTTCCGCGGTTAGGCTCAGAACTGCGATTCAAGTTTGCACGTGGCGGCTCAAACGAATCGCAACAAGTTAATACACACAATGCCTTAAAGGCACTTCTAGGCATGATGTGCATAACGCGGTCATCCAGCTTGCGCGGGTTAGGCTCAGAACTGCGATTCAAGTTTGCACGTAGCGGCTCAAACGAATCGCAACAAGTTAATACACACAACGCCTTACAGGCACTTTTACGCATTATGTGCAAAACGCTGTCATCCAGCTTGCGCGGGTTAGGCTCAGAACTGCGATTCAAGTTCGCACATAGTGGCTAAAGCGAATCGCACCAAGTTAATACGCACAAAGCCTTACAGGCACTTCTAGGCATGATGTGCATAACGCGGTCATCCAGCTTGCGCGGGTTAGGCTCAGAACTGCGATTCAAGTTTGCACGTAGCGGCTCAAACGAATCGCAACAAGTTAATACACACAACGCCTTAAAAGCACTTTTAGGCATGATGTGCAAAACGGGGTCATCCAGCTTGCGCGGGTTAGGCTCAGAACTGCGATTCAAGTTTGCACGTAGCGGCTCAAACGAATCGCAACAAGTTAATACACACAACGCCTTAAAGGCACTTCTAGGCATTATGTGCAAAACGCGGTCATCCAGCTTGCGCGGGTTAGGCTCAGAACTGTGATTCAAGTTTGCACGTAGCGGCTCAAACGAATCGCAACAAGTTAATACACACAACGCCTTAAAGGCACTTTAGGCATGATGTGCAAAACGTGGTCATCCAGCTTGCGCGGGTTAGGCTCAGAACTGCGATTCAAGTTTGCACGTAGCGGCTCAAACGAATCGCAACAAGTTAATACACACAAAGCCTTACAGGCACTTCTAGGCATGATGTGCAAAACGTGGTCATCCAGCTTGCGCGGGTTAGGCTGAGAACTGCGATTCAAGTTCGCACATAGCGGCTCAAACGAATCGCAACAAGTTAATACACACAAAGCCTTACAGGCACTTTTAGGCATGATATGAAAAACGCGGTCATCCAGCTTGCGCGGGTTAGGCTCAGAACTGCGATTCAAGTTTGCACGTAGCGGCTCAAACGAATCGCAACAAGTTAATACACACAACGCCTTAAAGGCACTTTTAGGCTTGATGTGCAAAACGGGGTCATCCAGCTTGCGCGGGTTAGGCTCCGAACTGCGATTCAAGTTTGCACGTAGCGGCTGAAACGAATCGCAACAAGTTAATACACACAACGCCTTAAAGGCACTTTTAGGCATGATGTGCATAACGCGGTCATCCAGCTTCCGCGGGTTAGGCTCAGAACTGCGATTCAAGTTTGCACGTAGCGGCTCAAACGAATCGCAACAAGTTAATACACACAACGCCTTAAAGGCACTTTTAGGCATGATGTGCAAAACGTGGTCATCCAGCTTGCGCGGGTTAGGCTCAGAACTGCCAATCAAGTTTGCACGTAGCGGCTCAAACGAATCGCAACAAGTTAATACACACAAAGCCTTACAGGCACTTTTAGGCATGATGTGAAAAACGAGGTCATCCAGCTTGCGCGGGTTAGGCTGAGAACTGCGATTCAAGTTCGCACATAGCGGCTAAAGCGAATCGGAACAAGTTAATACACACAAAGCCTTACAGGCACTTCTAGGCATGATGTGCATCACGCGGTCATCCAGCTTGGGCGGGTTAGGCTCAGAACTGCGATTCAAGTTTGCACGTAGCGGCTCAAACGAATCGCAACAAGTTAATACACACAACGCCTTAAAGGCACTTTAGGCATGATGTGCAAAACTTGGTCATCCAGCTTGCGCGGGTTAGGCTCAGAACTGCGAATCAAGTTTGCACGTAGCGGCTCAAACGAATCGCAACAAGTTAATACACACAAAGCCTTACAGGCACTTCTAGGCATGATGTGCATAACGCGGTCATCCAGCTTGCGCGGGTTAGGCTCAGAACTGCGATTCAAGTTTGCACGTAGCGGCTCAAACGAATCGCAACAAGTTAATACACACAAAGCCTTACAGGCACTTCTAGGCATGATGTGCATAACGCGGTCATCCAGCTTGCGCGGGTTAGGCTCAGAACTGCGATTCAAGTTTGCACGTAGCGGCTCAAACGAATCGCAACAATACACACAACGGCTTACAGGCACTTCTAGGCATGATGTGAAAAACGAGGTCATCTAGCTTGCGCGGGTTAGGCTCAGAACTGCGATTCAAGTTTGCACGTAGCGGCTCAAACCAATCGCAACAATACACACAACGCCTTACAGGCACTTTTAGGAATTATGTGCAAAACGCGGTCATCCAGCTTGCGCGGGTTAGGCTCAGAACTGCGATTCAAGTTTGCACGTAGCGGCTCAAACGAATCGCAACAAGTTAATAAACACAACGCCTTACAGGCATTTTTAGGCATGATGTGCATAACGCGGTCATCCAGCTTGCGCGGGTTAGGCTCAGAACTGCGATTCAAGTTTGCACGTAGCGGCTCAAACGAACCGCAGCAAGTTAATACACTCAAAGCCTTACAGGCACTTCTAGGCATGATGTGCATAACGCGGTCATCCAGCTTCCGCGGTTAGGCTCAGAACTGCGATTCAAGTTTGCACGTGGCGGCTCAAACGAATCGCAACAAGTTAATACACACAACGCCTTAAAGGCACTTCTAGGCATGATGTGCATAACGCGGTCATCCAGCTTGCGCGGGTTAGGCTCAGAACTGCGATTCAAGTTTGCACGTAGCGGCTCAAACGAATCGCAACAAGTTAATACACTCAAAGCCTTACAGGCACTTCTAGGCATGATGTGCATAACGCGGTCATCCAGCTTGCGCGGGTTAGGCTCAGAACTGCGATTCAAGTTCGCACATAGTGGCTAAAGCGAATCGCAACAAGTTAATACACACAAAGCCTTACAGGCACTTCTAGGCATAATGTGCATAACGCGGTCATCCAGCTTGCGCGGGTTAGGCTCAGAACTGCGATTCAAGTTTGCACGTAGCGGCTCAAACGAATCGCAACAAGTTAATACACACAACGCCTTAAAGGCACTTTTAGGCATGATGTGCAAAACGGGGTCATCCAGCTTGCGCGGGTTAGGCTCAGAACTGCGATTCAAGTTCGCACATAGTGGCTAAAGCGAATCGCAGCAAGTTAATACACACAAAGCCTTACAGGCACTTTTACGCATTATGTGCAAAACGTGGTCATCCAGCTTGCGCGGGTTAGGCTCAGAACTGCGATTCAAGTTCGCACATAGTGGCTAAAGCGAATCGCAAAAAGGTTATACACACAAAGCCTTACAGGCACTTCTAGGCATGATGTGCATAACGCGGTCATCCAGCTTGCGCGGGTTAGGCTCAGAACTGCGATTCAAGTTTGCACGTAGCGGCTCAAACGAATCGCAAGTTAATACACACAACGCCTTAAAGGCACTTCTAGGCATGATGTGCATAACGCGGTCATCCAGCTTGCGCGGGTTAGGCTCAGAACTGCGATTCAAGTTCGCACATAGTGGCTAAAGCGAATCGCAAAAAGGTTATACACACAAAGCCTTACAGGCACTTCTAGGCATGATGTGCATAACGCGGTCATGCAGCTTGCGCGGGTTAGGCTCAGAACTGCGATTCAAGTTTGCACGTAGCGGCTAAAGCGAATCGCAGCAAGTTAATACACACAAAGCCTTACAGGCACTTTTACGCATTATGTGCAAAACGTGGTCATCCAGCTTGCGCGGGTTAGGCTCAGAACTGCGATTCAAGTTCGCACATAGTGGCTAAAGCGAATCGCAAAAAGGTTATACACACAAAGCCTTACAGGCACTTCTAGGCATGATGTGCATAACGCGGTCATCCAGCTTGCGCGGGTTTGGCTCAGAACTGCGATTCAAGTTTGCACGTAGCGGCTCAAACGAATCGCAACAAGTTAATACACACAACGCCTTAAAGGCACTTCTAGGCATGATGTGCATAACGCGGTCATCCAGCTTGCGCGGGTTAGGCTCAGAACTGCGATTCAAGTTTGCACGTAGCGGCTCAAACGAATCGCAACAAGTTAATACACTCAAAGCCTTACAGGCACTTCTAGGCATGATGTGCAAAACGTGGTCATCCAGCTTGCGCGGGTTAGGCTCAGAACTGCGATTCAAGTTTGCACGTAGCGGCTCAAACGAACCGCAACAAGTTAATACACTCAAAGCCTTACAGGCACTTCTAGGCATGATGTGCATAACGCGGTCATCCAGCTTCCGCGGGTTAGGCTCAGAACTGCGATTCAAGTTTGCACGTAGCGGCTCAAACGAATCGCAACAAGTTAATACACACAACGCCTTAAAGGCACTTTTAGGCATGATGTGCAAAACGTGGTCATCCAGCTTGCGCGGGTTAGGCTCAGAACTGCGATTCAAGTTCGCACATAGTGGCTAAAGCGAATCGCAACAAGTTAATACACACAAAGCCTTACAGGCACTTCTAGGCATTATGTGCAAAACGCGGTCATCCAGCTTGCGCGGGTTAGGCTCAGAACTGCGATTCAAGTTTGCACGTAGCGGCTCAAACGAATTGCAACAAGTTAATAAACACAACGCTTTAAAGGCACTTTTAGGCATGATGTGCAAAACGTGGTCATCCAGCTTGCGCGGGTTAGGCTCAGAACTGCGATTCAAGTTTGCACGTAGCGACTAAAGCGAATCGCAACAAGTTAATACACACAAAGCCTTACAGGCACTTTTAGGCATGATGTGAAAAACGAGGTCATCCAGCTTGCGCGGGTTAGGTTGAGAACTGCGATTCAAGTTCGCACATAGCGGCTAAAGCGAATCGCAACAAGTTAATACACACAAAGCCTTACAGGCACTTCTAGGCATGATGTGCATAACGCGGTCATCCAGCTTGCGCGGGTTAGGCTCAGAACTGCGATTCAAGTTTGCACGTAGCGGCTCAAACGAATCGCAACAAGTTAATACACACAAAGCCTTACAGGCACTTCTAGGCATAATGTGCATAACGCGGTCATCCAGCTTGCGCGGGTTAGGCTCAGAACTGCGATTCAAGTTTGCACGTAGCGGCTCAAACGAATCGCAACAAGTTAATACACACAACGCCTTAAAGGCACTTTTAGGCATGATGTGCAAAACGGGGTCATCCAGCTTGCGCGGGTTAGGCTCAGAACTGCGATTCAAGTTCGCACATAGTGGCTAAAGCGAATCGCAGCAAGTTAATACACACAAAGCCTTACAGGCACTTTTACGCATTATGTGCAAAACGTGGTCATCCAGCTTGCGCGGGTTAGGCTCAGAACTGCGATTCAAGTTCGCACATAGTGGCTAAAGCGAATCGCAAAAAGGTTATACACACAAAGCCTTACAGGCACTTCTAGGCATGATGTGCATAACGCGGTCATCCAGCTTGCGCGGGTTAGGCTCAGAACTGCGATTCAAGTTTGCACGTAGCGGCTCAAACGAATCGCAAGTTAATACACACAACGCCTTAAAGGCACTTCTAGGCATGATGTGCATAACGCGGTCATCCAGCTTGCGCGGGTTAGGCTCAGAACTGCGATTCAAGTTCGCACATAGTGGCTAAAGCGAATCGCAAAAAGGTTATACACACAAAGCCTTACAGGCACTTCTAGGCATGATGTGCATAACGCGGTCATGCAGCTTGCGCGGGTTAGGCTCAGAACTGCGATTCAAGTTTGCACGTAGCGGCTCAAACGAATCGCAACAAGTTATTACACACAACGCCTTAAAGGCACTTCTAGGCATGATGTGCATAACGCGGTCATCCAGCTTGCGCGGGTTAGGCTCAGAACTGCGATTCAAGTTCGCACATAGTGGCTAAAGCGAATCGCAGCAAGTTAATACACACAAAGCCTTACAGGCACTTTTACGCATTATGTGCAAAACGTGGTCATCCAGCTTGCGCGGGTTAGGCTCAGAACTGCGATTCAAGTTCGCACATAGTGGCTAAAGCGAATCGCACCAAGTTAATACGCACAAAGCCTTACAGGCACTTCTAGGCATGATGTGCATAACGCGGTCATCCAGCTTGCGCGGGTTAGGCTCAGAACTGCGATTCAAGTTTGCACGTAGCGGCTCAAACGAATCGCAACAAGTTAATACACACAACGCCTTAAAAGCACTTTTAGGCATGATGTGCAAAACGGGGTCATCCAGCTTGCGCGGGTTAGGCTCAGAACTGCGATTCAAGTTTGCACGTAGCGGCTCAAACGAATCGCAACAAGTTAATACACACAACGCCTTAAAGGCACTTCTAGGCATTATGTGCAAAACGCGGTCATCCAGCTTGCGCGGGTTAGGCTCAGAACTGCGATTCAAGTTTGCACGTAGCGGCTCAAACGAATCGCAACAAGTTAATACACACAACGCCTTAAAGGCACTTTAGGCATGATGTGCAAAACGTGGTCATCCAGCTTGCGCGGGTTAGGCTCAGAACTGCGATTCAAGTTTGCACGTAGCGGCTCAAACGAATCGCAACAAGTTAATACACACAAAGCCTTACAGGCACTTCTAGGCATGATGTGCAAAACGTGGTCATCCAGCTTGCGCGGGTTAGGCTGAGAACTGCGATTCAAGTTCGCACATAGCGGCTCAAACGAATCGCAACAAGTTAATACACACAAAGCCTTACAGGCACTTTTAGGCATGATGTGAAAAACGCGGTCATCCAGCTTGCGCGGGTTAGGCTCAGAACTGCGATTCAAGTTTGCACGTAGCGGCTCAAACGAATCGCAACAAGTTAATACACACAACGCCTTAAAGGCACTTTTAGGCTTGATGTGCAAAACGGGGTCATCCAGCTTGCGCGGGTTAGGCTCAGAACTGCGATTCAAGTTTGCACGTAGCGGCTGAAACGAATCGCAACAAGTTAATACACACAACGCCTTAAAGGCACTTTTAGGCATGATGTGCATAACGCGGTCATCCAGCTTCCGCGGGTTAGGCTCAGAACTGCGATTCAAGTTTGCACGTAGCGGCTCAAACGAATCGCAACAAGTTAATACACACAACGCCTTAAAGGCACTTTTAGGCATGATGTGCAAAACGTGGTCATCCAGCTTGCGCGGGTTAGGCTCAGAACTGCCAATCAAGTTTGCACGTAGCGGCTCAAACGAATCGCAACAAGTTAATACACACAAAGCCTTACAGGCACTTTTAGGCATGATGTGAAAAACGAGGTCATCCAGCTTGCGCGGGTTAGGCTGAGAACTGCGATTCAAGTTCGCACATAGCGGCTAAAGCGAATCGGAACAAGTTAATACACACAAAGCCTTACAGGCACTTCTAGGCATGATGTGCATCACGCGGTCATCCAGCTTGGGCGGGTTAGGCTCAGAACTGCGATTCAAGTTTGCACGTAGCGGCTCAAACGAATCGCAACAAGTTAATACACACAAAGCCTTACAGGCACTTCTAGGCATGATGTGCAAAACGTGGTCATCCAGCTTGCGCGGGTTAGGCTGAGAACTGCGATTCAAGTTCGCACATAGCGGCTCAAACGAATCGCAACAAGTTAATACACACAACGCCTTAAAGGCACTTTTAGGCATGATGTGCATAACGCGGTCATCCAGCTTCCGCGGGTTAGGCTCAGAACTGCGATTCAAGTTTGCACGTAGCGGCTCAAACGAATCGCAACAAGTTAATACACACAACGCCTTAAAGGCACTTTTAGGCATGATGTGCAAAACGTGGTCATCCAGCTTGCGCGGGTTAGGCTCAGAACTGCGAATCAAGTTTGCACGTAGCGGCTCAAACGAATCGCAACAAGTTAATACACACAAAGCCTTACAGGCACTTTTAGGCATGATGTGAAAAACGAGGTCATCCAGCTTTCGCGGGTTAGGCTGAGAACTGCGATTCAAGTTCGCACATAGCGGCTAAAGCGAATCGGAACAAGTTAATACACACAAAGCCTTACAGGCACTTCTAGGCATGATGTGCATCACGCGGTCATCCAGCTTGCGCGGGTTAGGCTCAGAACTGCGATTCAAGTTTGCACGTAGCGGCTCAAACGAATCGCAACAAGTTAATACACACAACGCCTTAAAGGCACTTTAGGCATGATGTGCAAAACTTGGTCATCCAGCTTGCGCGGGTTAGGCTCAGAACTGCGAATCAAGTTTGCACGTAGCGGCTCAAACGAATCGCAACAAGTTAATACACACAAAGCCTTACAGGCACTTCTAGGCATGATGTGCATAACGCGGTCATCCAGCTTGCGCGGGTTAGGCTCAGAACTGCGATTCAAGTTTGCACGTAGCGGCTCAAACGAATCGCAACAAGTTAATACACACAAAGCCTTACAGGCACTTCTAGGCATGATGTGCATAACGCGGTCATCCAGCTTGCGCGGGTTAGGCTCAGAACTGCGATTCAAGTTTGCACGTAGCGGCTCAAACGAATCGCAACAAGTTAATACACACAACGCCTTAAAGGCACTTTTAGGCATGATGTGCAAAACGTGGTCATCCAGCTTGCGCGGGTTAGGCTCAGAACTGCGAATCAAGTTTGCACGTAGCGGCTCAAACGAATCGCAACAAGTTAATACACACAATGCCTTACAGGCACTTTTAGGCATGATGTGAAAAACGAGGTCATCCAGCTTGCGCGGGTTAGGCTGAGAACTGCGATTCAAGTTCGCACATAGCGGCTAAAGCGAATCGCAACAAGTTAATACACAGAAAGCCTTACAGGCACTTCTAGGCATGATGTGCATCACGCGGTCATCCAGCTTGCGCGGGTTAGGCTCAGAACTGCGATTCAAGTTTGCACGTAGCGGCTCAGACGAATCGCAACAAGTTAATCAACACAACGCTTTAAAGGCACTTTTAGGCATGATGTGCAAAACGTGGTCATCCAGCTTGCGCGGGTTAGGCTGAGAACTGCGATTCAAGTTCGCACATAGAGGCTAAAGCGAATCGCAACAAGTTAATACACACAAAGCCTTACAGGCACTTTTAGGCATGATGTGAAAAACGAGGTCATCCAGCTTGCGCGGGTTAGGCTGAGAACTGCGATTCAAGTTCGCACATAGCGGCTAAAGCGAATCGCAACAAGTTAATACACTCAAAGCCTTACAGGCACTTCTAGGCATGATGTGCATAACGCGGTCATCCAGCTTGCGCGGGTTAGGCTCAGAACTGCGATTCAAGTTTGCACGTAGCGGCTCAAACGAATCGCAACAATACACACAACGCCTTACAGGCACTTTTAGGAATTATGTGCAAAACGCGGTCATCCAGCTTGCGCGGGTTAGGCTCAGAACTGCGATTCAAGTTTGCACGTAGCGGCTCAAACGAATCGCAACAAGTTAATAAACACAACGCCTTACAGGCATTTTTAGGCATGATGTGCATAACGCGGTCATCCAGCTTGCGCGGGTTAGGCTCAGAACTGCGATTCAAGTTTGCACGTAGCGGCTCAAACGAACCGCAGCAAGTTAATACACTCAAAGCCTTACAGGCACTTCTAGGCATGATGTGCATAACGCGGTCATCCAGCTTCCGCGGTTAGGCTCAGAACTGCGATTCAAGTTTGCACGTGGCGGCTCAAACGAATCGCAACAAGTTAATACACACAACGCCTTAAAGGCACTTCTAGGCATGATGTGCATAACGCGGTCATCCAGCTTGCGCGGGTTAGGCTCAGAACTGCGATTCAAGTTTGCACGTAGCGGCTCAAACGAATCGCAACAAGTTAATACACACAACGCCTTACAGGCACTTTTACGCATTATGTGCAAAACGCTGTCATCCAGCTTGCGCGGGTTAGGCTCAGAACTGCGATTCAAGTTCGCACATAGTGGCTAAAGCGAATCGCACCAAGTTAATACGCACAAAGCCTTACAGGCACTTCTAGGCATGATGTGCATAACGCGGTCATCCAGCTTGCGCGGGTTAGGCTCAGAACTGCGATTCAAGTTTGCACGTAGCGGCTCAAACGAATCGCAACAAGTTAATACACACAACGCCTTAAAAGCACTTTTAGGCATGATGTGCAAAACGGGGTCATCCAGCTTGCGCGGGTTAGGCTCAGAACTGCGATTCAAGTTTGCACGTAGCGGCTCAAACGAATCGCAACAAGTTAATACACACAACGCCTTAAAGGCACTTTTAGGCTTGATGTGCAAAACGGGGTCATCCAGCTTGCGCGGGTTAGGCTCAGAACTGCGATTCAAGTTTGCACGTAGCGGCTGAAACGAATCGCAACAAGTTAATACACACAACGCCTTAAAGGCACTTTTAGGCATGATGTGCATAACGCGGTCATCCAGCTTCCGCGGGTTAGGCTCAGAACTGCGATTCAAGTTTGCACGTAGCGGCTCAAACGAATCGCAACAAGTTAATACACACAACGCCTTAAAGGCACTTTTAGGCATGATGTGCAAAACGTGGTCATCCAGCTTGCGCGGGTTAGGCTCAGAACTGCCAATCAAGTTTGCACGTAGCGGCTCAAACGAATCGCAACAAGTTAATACACACAAAGCCTTACAGGCACTTTTAGGCATGATGTGAAAAACGAGGTCATCCAGCTTGCGCGGGTTAGGCTGAGAACTGCGATTCAAGTTCGCACATAGCGGCTAAAGCGAATCGGAACAAGTTAATACACACAAAGCCTTACAGGCACTTCTAGGCATGATGTGCATCACGCGGTCATCCAGCTTGGGCGGGTTAGGCTCAGAACTGCGATTCAAGTTTGCACGTAGCGGCTCAAACGAATCGCAACAAGTTAATACACACAAAACCTTACAGGCACTTCTAGGCATGATGTGCAAAACGTGGTCATCCAGCTTGCGCGGGTTAGGCTGAGAACTGCGATTCAAGTTCGCACATAGCGGCTCAAACGAATCGCAACAAGTTAATACACACAACGCCTTAAATTCACTTTTAGGCATGATGTGCATAACGCGGTCATCCAGCTTCCGCGGGTTAGGCTCAGAACTGCGATTCAAGTTTGCACGTAGCGGCTCAAACGAATCGCAACAAGTTAATACACACAACGCCTTAAAGGCACTTTTAGGCATGATGTGCAAAACGTGGTCATCCAGCTTGCGCGGGTTAGGCTCAGAACTGCGAATCAAGTTTGCACGTAGCGGCTCAAACGAATCGCAACAAGTTAATACACACAAAGCCTTACAGGCACTTTTAGGCATGATGTGAAAAACGAGGTCATCCAGCTTGCGCGGGTTAGGCTGAGAACTGCGATTCAAGTTCGCACATAGCGGCTAAAGCGAATCGGAACAAGTTAATACACACAAAGCCTTACAGGCACTTCTAGGCATGATGTGCATCACGCGGTCATCCAGCTTGCGCGGGTTAGGCTCAGAACTGCGATTCAAGTTTGCACGTAGCGGCTCAAACGAATCGCAACAAGTTAATACACACAACGCCTTAAAGGCACTTTAGGCATGATGTGCAAAACTTGGTCATCCAGCTTGCGCGGGTTAGGCTCAGAACTGCGAATCAAGTTTGCACGTAGCGGCTCAAACGAATCGCAACAAGTTAATACACACAAAGCCTTACAGGCACTTCTAGGCAAGATGTGCATAACGCGGTCATCCAGCTTGCGCGGGTTAGGCTCAGAACTGCGATTCAAGTTTGCACGTAGCGGCTCAAACGAATCGCAACAAGTTAATACACACAAAGCCTTACAGGCACTTCTAGGCATGATGTGCATAACGCGGTCATCCAGCTTGCGCGGGTTAGGCTCAGAACTGCGATTCAAGTTTGCACGTAGCGGCTCAAACGAATCGCAACAAGTTAATACACACAACGCCTTAAAGGCACTTTTAGGCATGATGTGCAAAACGTGGTCATCCAGCTTGCGCGGGTTAGGCTCAGAACTGCGAATCAAGTTTGCACGTAGCGGCTCAAACGAATCGCAACAAGTTAATACACACAAAGCCTTACAGGCACTTTTAGGCATGATGTGAAAAACGAGGTCATCCAGCTTGCGCGGGTTAGGCTGAGAACTGCGATTCAAGTTCGCACATAGCGGCTAAAGCGAATCGCAACAAGTTAATACACAGAAAGCCTTACAGGCACTTCTAGGCATGATGTGCATCACGCGGTCATCCAGCTTGCGCGGGTTAGGCTCAGAACTGCGATTCAAGTTTGCACGTAGCGGCTCAGACGAATCGCAACAAGTTAATCAACACAACGCTTTAAAGGCACTTTTAGGCATGATGTGCAAAACGTGGTCATCCAGCTTGCGCGGGTTAGGCTGAGAACTGCGATTCAAGTTCGCACATAGAGGCTAAAGCGAATCGCAACAAGTTAATACACACAAAGCCTTACAGGCACTTTTAGGCATGATGTGAAAAACGAGGTCATCCAGCTTGCGCGGGTTAGGCTGAGAACTGCGATTCAAGTTCGCACATAGCGGCTAAAGCGAATCGCAACAAGTTAATACACTCAAAGCCTTACAGGCACTTCTAGGCATGATGTGCATAACGCGGTCATCCAGCTTGCGCGGGTTAGGCTCAGAACTGCGATTCAAGTTTGCACGTAGCGGCTCAAACGAATCGCAACAATACACACAACGCCTTACAGGCACTTTTAGGAATTATGTGCAAAACGCGGTCATCCAGCTTGCGCGGGTTAGGCTCAGAACTGCGATTCAAGTTTGCACGTAGCGGCTCAAACGAATCGCAACAAGTTAATAAACACAACGCCTTACAGGCATTTTTAGGCATGATGTGCATAACGCGGTCATCCAGCTTGCGCGGGTTAGGCTCAGAACTGCGATTCAAGTTTGCACGTAGCGGCTCAAACGAACCGCAGCAAGTTAATACACTCAAAGCCTTACAGGCACTTCTAGGCATGATGTGCATAACGCGGTCATCCAGCTTCCGCGGTTAGGCTCAGAACTGCGATTCAAGTTTGCACGTGGCGGCTCAAACGAATCGCAACAAGTTAATACACACAATGCCTTAAAGGCACTTCTAGGCATGATGTGCATAACGCGGTCATCCAGCTTGCGCGGGTTAGGCTCAGAACTGCGATTCAAGTTTGCACGTAGCGGCTCAAACGAATCGCAACAAGTTAATACACACAACGCCTTACAGGCACTTTTACGCATTATGTGCAAAACGCTGTCATCCAGCTTGCGCGGGTTAGGCTCAGAACTGCGATTCAAGTTCGCACATAGTGGCTAAAGCGAATCGCACCAAGTTAATACGCACAAAGCCTTACAGGCACTTCTAGGCATGATGTGCATAACGCGGTCATCCAGCTTGCGCGGGTTAGGCTCAGAACTGCGATTCAAGTTTGCACGTAGCGGCTCAAACGAATCGCAACAAGTTAATACACACAACGCCTTAAAAGCACTTTTAGGCATGATGTGCAAAACGGGGTCATCCAGCTTGCGCGGGTTAGGCTCAGAACTGCGATTCAAGTTTGCACGTAGCGGCTCAAACGAATCGCAACAAGTTAATACACACAACGCCTTAAAGGCACTTCTAGGCATTATGTGCAAAACGCGGTCATCCAGCTTGCGCGGGTTAGGCTCAGAACTGTGATTCAAGTTTGCACGTAGCGGCTCAAACGAATCGCAACAAGTTAATACACACAACGCCTTAAAGGCACTTTAGGCATGATGTGCAAAACGTGGTCATCCAGCTTGCGCGGGTTAGGCTCAGAACTGCGATTCAAGTTTGCACGTAGCGGCTCAAACGAATCGCAACAAGTTAATACACACAAAGCCTTACAGGCACTTCTAGGCATGATGTGCAAAACGTGGTCATCCAGCTTGCGCGGGTTAGGCTGAGAACTGCGATTCAAGTTCGCACATAGCGGCTCAAACGAATCGCAACAAGTTAATACACACAAAGCCTTACAGGCACTTTTAGGCATGATATGAAAAACGCGGTCATCCAGCTTGCGCGGGTTAGGCTCAGAACTGCGATTCAAGTTTGCACGTAGCGGCTCAAACGAATCGCAACAAGTTAATACACACAACGCCTTAAAGGCACTTTTAGGCTTGATGTGCAAAACGGGGTCATCCAGCTTGCGCGGGTTAGGCTCCGAACTGCGATTCAAGTTTGCACGTAGCGGCTGAAACGAATCGCAACAAGTTAATACACACAACGCCTTAAAGGCACTTTTAGGCATGATGTGCATAACGCGGTCATCCAGCTTCCGCGGGTTAGGCTCAGAACTGCGATTCAAGTTTGCACGTAGCGGCTCAAACGAATCGCAACAAGTTAATACACACAACGCCTTAAAGGCACTTTTAGGCATGATGTGCAAAACGTGGTCATCCAGCTTGCGCGGGTTAGGCTCAGAACTGCCAATCAAGTTTGCACGTAGCGGCTCAAACGAATCGCAACAAGTTAATACACACAAAGCCTTACAGGCACTTTTAGGCATGATGTGAAAAACGAGGTCATCCAGCTTGCGCGGGTTAGGCTGAGAACTGCGATTCAAGTTCGCACATAGCGGCTAAAGCGAATCGGAACAAGTTAATACACACAAAGCCTTACAGGCACTTCTAGGCATGATGTGCATCACGCGGTCATCCAGCTTGGGCGGGTTAGGCTCAGAACTGCGATTCAAGTTTGCACGTAGCGGCTCAAACGAATCGCAACAAGTTAATACACACAACGCCTTAAAGGCACTTTAGGCATGATGTGCAAAACTTGGTCATCCAGCTTGCGCGGGTTAGGCTCAGAACTGCGAATCAAGTTTGCACGTAGCGGCTCAAACGAATCGCAACAAGTTAATACACACAAAGCCTTACAGGCACTTCTAGGCATGATGTGCATAACGCGGTCATCCAGCTTGCGCGGGTTAGGCTCAGAACTGCGATTCAAGTTTGCACGTAGCGGCTCAAACGAATCGCAACAAGTTAATACACACAAAGCCTTACAGGCACTTCTAGGCATGATGTGCATAACGCGGTCATCCAGCTTGCGCGGGTTAGGCTCAGAACTGCGATTCAAGTTTGCACGTAGCGGCTCAAACGAATCGCAACAATACACACAACGGCTTACAGGCACTTCTAGGCATGATGTGAAAAACGAGGTCATCTAGCTTGCGCGGGTTAGGCTCAGAACTGCGATTCAAGTTTGCACGTAGCGGCTCAAACCAATCGCAACAATACACACAACGCCTTACAGGCACTTTTAGGAATTATGTGCAAAACGCGGTCATCCAGCTTGCGCGGGTTAGGCTCAGAACTGCGATTCAAGTTTGCACGTAGCGGCTCAAACGAATCGCAACAAGTTAATAAACACAACGCCTTACAGGCATTTTTAGGCATGATGTGCATAACGCGGTCATCCAGCTTGCGCGGGTTAGGCTCAGAACTGCGATTCAAGTTTGCACGTAGCGGCTCAAACGAACCGCAGCAAGTTAATACACTCAAAGCCTTACAGGCACTTCTAGGCATGATGTGCATAACGCGGTCATCCAGCTTCCGCGGTTAGGCTCAGAACTGCGATTCAAGTTTGCACGTGGCGGCTCAAACGAATCGCAACAAGTTAATACACACAACGCCTTAAAGGCACTTCTAGGCATGATGTGCATAACGCGGTCATCCAGCTTGCGCGGGTTAGGCTCAGAACTGCGATTCAAGTTTGCACGTAGCGGCTCAAACGAATCGCAACAAGTTAATACACTCAAAGCCTTACAGGCACTTCTAGGCATGATGTGCATAACGCGGTCATCCAGCTTGCGCGGGTTAGGCTCAGAACTGCGATTCAAGTTCGCACATAGTGGCTAAAGCGAATCGCAACAAGTTAATACACACAAAGCCTTACAGGCACTTCTAGGCATAATGTGCATAACGCGGTCATCCAGCTTGCGCGGGTTAGGCTCAGAACTGCGATTCAAGTTTGCACGTAGCGGCTCAAACGAATCGCAACAAGTTAATACACACAACGCCTTAAAGGCACTTTTAGGCATGATGTGCAAAACGGGGTCATCCAGCTTGCGCGGGTTAGGCTCAGAACTGCGATTCAAGTTCGCACATAGTGGCTAAAGCGAATCGCAGCAAGTTAATACACACAAAGCCTTACAGGCACTTTTACGCATTATGTGCAAAACGTGGTCATCCAGCTTGCGCGGGTTAGGCTCAGAACTGCGATTCAAGTTCGCACATAGTGGCTAAAGCGAATCGCAAAAAGGTTATACACACAAAGCCTTACAGGCACTTCTAGGCATGATGTGCATAACGCGGTCATCCAGCTTGCGCGGGTTAGGCTCAGAACTGCGATTCAAGTTTGCACGTAGCGGCTCAAACGAATCGCAAGTTAATACACACAACGCCTTAAAGGCACTTCTAGGCATGATGTGCATAACGCGGTCATCCAGCTTGCGCGGGTTAGGCTCAGAACTGCGATTCAAGTTCGCACATAGTGGCTAAAGCGAATCGCAAAAAGGTTATACACACAAAGCCTTACAGGCACTTCTAGGCATGATGTGCATAACGCGGTCATGCAGCTTGCGCGGGTTAGGCTCAGAACTGCGATTCAAGTTTGCACGTAGCGGCTAAAGCGAATCGCAGCAAGTTAATACACACAAAGCCTTACAGGCACTTTTACGCATTATGTGCAAAACGTGGTCATCCAGCTTGCGCGGGTTAGGCTCAGAACTGCGATTCAAGTTCGCACATAGTGGCTAAAGCGAATCGCAAAAAGGTTATACACACAAAGCCTTACAGGCACTTCTAGGCATGATGTGCATAACGCGGTCATCCAGCTTGCGCGGGTTTGGCTCAGAACTGCGATTCAAGTTTGCACGTAGCGGCTCAAACGAATCGCAACAAGTTAATACACACAACGCCTTAAAGGCACTTCTAGGCATGATGTGCATAACGCGGTCATCCAGCTTGCGCGGGTTAGGCTCAGAACTGCGATTCAAGTTTGCACGTAGCGGCTCAAACGAATCGCAACAAGTTAATACACTCAAAGCCTTACAGGCACTTCTAGGCATGATGTGCAAAACGTGGTCATCCAGCTTGCGCGGGTTAGGCTCAGAACTGCGATTCAAGTTTGCACGTAGCGGCTCAAACGAACCGCAACAAGTTAATACACTCAAAGCCTTACAGGCACTTCTAGGCATGATGTGCATAACGCGGTCATCCAGCTTCCGCGGGTTAGGCTCAGAACTGCGATTCAAGTTTGCACGTAGCGGCTCAAACGAATCGCAACAAGTTAATACACACAACGCCTTAAAGGCACTTTTAGGCATGATGTGCAAAACGTGGTCATCCAGCTTGCGCGGGTTAGGCTCAGAACTGCGATTCAAGTTCGCACATAGTGGCTAAAGCGAATCGCAACAAGTTAATACACACAAAGCCTTACAGGCACTTCTAGGCATTATGTGCAAAACGCGGTCATCCAGCTTGCGCGGGTTAGGCTCAGAACTGCGATTCAAGTTTGCACGTAGCGGCTCAAACGAATTGCAACAAGTTAATAAACACAACGCTTTAAAGGCACTTTTAGGCATGATGTGCAAAACGTGGTCATCCAGCTTGCGCGGGTTAGGCTCAGAACTGCGATTCAAGTTTGCACGTAGCGACTAAAGCGAATCGCAACAAGTTAATACACACAAAGCCTTACAGGCACTTTTAGGCATGATGTGAAAAACGAGGTCATCCAGCTTGCGCGGGTTAGGTTGAGAACTGCGATTCAAGTTCGCACATAGCGGCTAAAGCGAATCGCAACAAGTTAATACACACAAAGCCTTACAGGCACTTCTAGGCATGATGTGCATAACGCGGTCATCCAGCTTGCGCGGGTTAGGCTCAGAACTGCGATTCAAGTTTGCACGTAGCGGCTCAAACGAATCGCAACAAGTTAATACACACAAAGCCTTACAGGCACTTCTAGGCATAATGTGCATAACGCGGTCATCCAGCTTGCGCGGGTTAGGCTCAGAACTGCGATTCAAGTTTGCACGTAGCGGCTCAAACGAATCGCAACAAGTTAATACACACAACGCCTTAAAGGCACTTTTAGGCATGATGTGCAAAACGGGGTCATCCAGCTTGCGCGGGTTAGGCTCAGAACTGCGATTCAAGTTCGCACATAGTGGCTAAAGCGAATCGCAGCAAGTTAATACACACAAAGCCTTACAGGCACTTTTACGCATTATGTGCAAAACGTGGTCATCCAGCTTGCGCGGGTTAGGCTCAGAACTGCGATTCAAGTTCGCACATAGTGGCTAAAGCGAATCGCAAAAAGGTTATACACACAAAGCCTTACAGGCACTTCTAGGCATGATGTGCATAACGCGGTCATCCAGCTTGCGCGGGTTAGGCTCAGAACTGCGATTCAAGTTTGCACGTAGCGGCTCAAACGAATCGCAAGTTAATACACACAACGCCTTAAAGGCACTTCTAGGCATGATGTGCATAACGCGGTCATCCAGCTTGCGCGGGTTAGGCTCAGAACTGCGATTCAAGTTCGCACATAGTGGCTAAAGCGAATCGCAAAAAGGTTATACACACAAAGCCTTACAGGCACTTCTAGGCATGATGTGCATAACGCGGTCATGCAGCTTGCGCGGGTTAGGCTCAGAACTGCGATTCAAGTTTGCACGTAGCGGCTCAAACGAATCGCAACAAGTTATTACACACAACGCCTTAAAGGCACTTCTAGGCATGATGTGCATAACGCGGTCATCCAGCTTGCGCGGGTTAGGCTCAGAACTGCGATTCAAGTTCGCACATAGTGGCTAAAGCGAATCGCAGCAAGTTAATACACACAAAGCCTTACAGGCACTTTTACGCATTATGTGCAAAACGTGGTCATCCAGCTTGCGCGGGTTAGGCTCAGAACTGCGATTCAAGTTCGCACATAGTGGCTAAAGCGAATCGCAAAAAGGTTATACACACAAAGCCTTACAGGCACTTCTAGGCATGATGTGCATAACGCGGTCATCCAGCTTGCGCGGGTTTGGCTCAGAACTGCGATTCAAGTTTGCACGTAGCGGCTCAAACGAATCGCAACAAGTTAATACACACAACGCCTTAAAGGCACTTCTAGGCATGATGTGCATAACGCGGTCATCCAGCTTGCGCGGGTTAGGCTCAGAACTGCGATTCAAGTTTGCACGTAGCGGCTCAAACGAATCGCAACAAGTTAATACACTCAAAGCCTTACAGGCACTTCTAGGCATGATGTGCAAAACGTGGTCATCCAGCTTGCGCGGGTTAGGCTCAGAACTGCGATTCAAGTTTGCACGTAGCGGCTCAAACGAACCGCAACAAGTTAATACACTCAAAGCCTTACAGGCACTTCTAGGCATGATGTGCATAACGCGGTCATCCAGCTTCCGCGGGTTAGGCTCAGAACTGCGATTCAAGTTTGCACGTAGCGGCTCAAACGAATCGCAACAAGTTAATACACACAACGCCTTAAAGGCACTTTTAGGCATGATGTGCAAAACGTGGTCATCCAGCTTGCGCGGGTTAGGCTCAGAACTGCGATTCAAGTTCGCACATAGTGGCTAAAGCGAATCGCAACAAGTTAATACACACAAAGCCTTACAGGCACTTCTAGGCATTATGTGCAAAACGCGGTCATCCAGCTTGCGCGGGTTAGGCTCAGAACTGCGATTCAAGTTTGCACGTAGCGGCTCAAACGAATTGCAACAAGTTAATAAACACAACGCTTTAAAGGCACTTTTAGGCATGATGTGCAAAACGTGGTCATCCAGCTTGCGCGGGTTAGGCTCAGAACTGCGATTCAAGTTTGCACGTAGCGACTAAAGCGAATCGCAACAAGTTAATACACACAAAGCCTTACAGGCACTTTTAGGCATGATGTGAAAAACGAGGTCATCCAGCTTGCGCGGGTTAGGTTGAGAACTGCGATTCAAGTTCGCACATAGCGGCTAAAGCGAATCGCAACAAGTTAATACACACAAAGCCTTACAGGCACTTCTAGGCATGATGTGCATAACGCGGTCATCCAGCTTGCGCGGGTTAGGCTCAGAACTGCGATTCAAGTTTGCACGTAGCGGCTCAAACGAATCGCAACAAGTTAATACACACAAAGCCTTACAGGCACTTCTAGGCATGATGAGCAAAACGGGGTCATCCAGCTTGCGCGGGTTAGGCTCAGAACTGCGATTCAAGTTCGCACATAGTGGCTAAAGCGAATCGCAACAAGTTAATACACACAAAGCCTTACAGGCACTTCTAGGCATGATGTGCATAACGCGGTCATCCAGCTTGCGCGGGTTAGGCTCAGAACTGCGATTCAAGTTTGCACGTAGCGGCTGAAACGAATCGCAACAAGTTAATCAACACAACGCTTTAAAGGCACTTTTAGGCATGATGTGCAAAACGTTGTCATCCAGCTTGCGCGGGTTAGGCTGAGAACTGCGATTCAAGTTCGCACATAGAGGCTAAAGCGAATCGCAACAAGTTAATACACTCAAAGCCTTACAGGCACTTCTAGGCATGATGTGCATAACGCGGTCATCCAGCTTGCGCGGGTTAGGCTCAGAACTGCGATTCAAGTTTGCACGTAGCGGCTCAAACGAACCGCAGCAAGTTAATACACTCAAAGCCTTACAGGCACTTCTAGGCATGATGTGCATAACGCGGTCATCCAGCTTCCGCGGTTAGGCTCAGAACTGCGATTCAAGTTTGCACGTGGCGGCTCAAACGAATCGCAACAAGTTAATACACACAACGCCTTAAAGGCACTTCTAGGCATGATGTGCATAACGCGGTCTTCCAGCTTGCGCGGGTTAGGCTCAGAACTGCGATTCAAGTTTGCACGTAGCGGCTCAAACGAATCGCAACAAGTTAATACACACAACGCCTTACAGGCACTTTTACGCATTATGTGCAAAACGCTGTCATCCAGCTTGCGCGGGTTAGGCTCAGAACTGCGATTCAAGTTCGCACATAGTGGCTAAAGCGAATCGCACCAAGTTAATACGCACAAAGCCTTACAGGCACTTCTAGGCATGATGTGCATAACGCGGTCATCCAGCTTGCGCGGGTTAGGCTCAGAACTGCGATTCAAGTTTGCACGTAGCGGCTCAAACGAATCGCAACAAGTTAATACACACAACGCCTTAAAAGCACTTTTAGGCATGATGTGCAAAACGGGGTCATCCAGCTTGCGCGGGTTAGGCTCAGAACTGCGATTCAAGTTTGCACGTAGCGGCTCAAACGAATCGCAACAAGTTAATACACACAACGCCTTAAAGGCACTTCTAGGCATTATGTGCAAAACGCGGTCATCCAGCTTGCGCGGGTTAGGCTCAGAACTGCGATTCAAGTTTGCACGTAGCGGCTCAAACGAATTCCAACAAGTTAATACACACAACGCCTTAAAGGCACTTTAGGCATGATGTGCAAAACGTGGTCATCCAGCTTGCGCGGTTTAGGCTCAGAACTGCGATTCAAGTTTGCACGTAGCGGCTCAAACGAATCGCAACAAGTTAATACACACAAAGCCTTACAGGCACTTCTAGGCATGATGTGCAAAACGTGGTCATCCAGCTTGCGCGGGTTAGGCTGAGAACTGCGATTCAAGTTCGCACATAGCGGCTCAAACGAATCGCAACAAGTTAATACACACAAAGCCTTACAGGCACTTTTAGGCATGATGTGAAAAACGCGGTCATCCAGCTTGCGCGGGTTAGGCTCAGAACTGCGATTCAAGTTTGCACGTAGCGGCTCAAACGAATCGCAACAAGTTAATACACACAACGCCTTAAAGGCACTTTTAGGCTTGATGTGCAAAACGGGGTCATCCAGCTTGCGCGGGTTAGGCTCAGAACTGCGATTCAAGTTTGCACGTAGCGGCTGAAACGAATCGCAACAAGTTAATACACACAACGCCTTAAAGGCACTTTTAGGCATGATGTGCATAACGCGGTCATCCAGCTTCCGCGGGTTAGGCTCAGAACTGCCAATCAAGTTTGCACGTAGCGGCTCAAACGAATCGCAACAAGTTAATACACACAAAGCCTTACAGGCACTTTTAGGCATGATGTGAAAAACGAGGTCATCCAGCTTGCGCGGGTTAGGCTGAGAACTGCGATTCAAGTTCGCACATAGCGGCTAAAGCGAATCGGAACAAGTTAATACACACAAAGCCTTACAGGCACTTCTAGGCATGATGTGCATCACGCGGTCATCCAGCTTGGGCGGGTTAGGCTCAGAACTGCGATTCAAGTTTGCACGTAGCGGCTCAAACGAATCGCAACAAGTTAATACACACAACGCCTTAAAGGCACTTTAGGCATGATGTGCAAAACTTGGTCATCCAGCTTGCGCGGGTTAGGCTCAGAACTGCGAATCAAGTTTGCACGTAGCGGCTCAAACGAATCGCAACAAGTTAATACACACAAAGCCTTACAGGCACTTCTAGGCATGATGTGCATAACGCGGTCATCCAGCTTGCGCGGGTTAGGCTCAGAACTGCGATTCAAGTTTGCACGTAGCGGCTCAAACGAATCGCAACAAGTTAATACACACAAAGCCTTACAGGCACTTCTAGGCATGATGTGCATAACGCGGTCATCCAGCTTGCGCGGGTTAGGCTCAGAACTGCGATTCAAGTTTGCACGTAGCGGCTCAAACGAATCGCAACAATACACACAACGGCTTACAGGCACTTCTAGGCATGATGTGAAAAACGAGGTCATCTAGCTTGCGCGGGTTAGGCTCAGAACTGCGATTCAAGTTTGCACGTAGCGGCTCAAACCAATCGCAACAATACACACAACGCCTTACAGGCACTTTTAGGAATTATGTGCAAAACGCGGTCATCCAGCTTGCGCGGGTTAGGCTCAGAACTGCGATTCAAGTTTGCACGTAGCGGCTCAAACGAATCGCAACAAGTTAATAAACACAACGCCTTACAGGCATTTTTAGGCATGATGTGCATAACGCGGTCATCCAGCTTGCGCGGGTTAGGCTCAGAACTGCGATTCAAGTTTGCACGTAGCGGCTCAAACGAACCGCAGCAAGTTAATACACTCAAAGCCTTACAGGCACTTCTAGGCATGATGTGCATAACGCGGTCATCCAGCTTCCGCGGTTAGGCTCAGAACTGCGATTCAAGTTTGCACGTGGCGGCTCAAACGAATCGCAACAAGTTAATACACACAACGCCTTAAAGGCACTTCTAGGCATGATGTGCATAACGCGGTCATCCAGCTTGCGCGGGTTAGGCTCAGAACTGCGATTCAAGTTTGCACGTAGCGGCTCAAACGAATCGCAACAAGTTAATACACTCAAAGCCTTACAGGCACTTCTAGGCATGATGTGCATAACGCGGTCATCCAGCTTGCGCGGGTTGGGCTCAGAACTGCGATTAAAGTTCGCACATAGTGGCTAAAGCGAATCGCAACAAGTTAATACACACAAAGCCTTACAGGCACTTCTAGGCAATAATGTGCATAACGCGGTCATCCAGCTTGCGCGGGTTAGGCTCAGAACTGCGATTCAAGTTTGCACGTAGCGGCTCAAACGAATCGCAACAAGTTAATACACACAACGCCTTAAAGGCACTTTTAGGCATGATGTGCAAAACGGGGTCATCCAGCTTGCGCGGGTTAGGCTCAGAACTGCGATTCAAGTTCGCACATAGTGGCTAAAGCGAATCGCAGCAAGTTAATACACACAAAGCCTTACAGGCA
The DNA here is from genome assembly GCF_055883805.1 of Amblyomma maculatum. Lineage (NCBI taxonomy): Eukaryota > Metazoa > Arthropoda > Arachnida > Ixodida > Ixodidae > Amblyomma > Amblyomma maculatum. Next base: position 495,890,069 of record NC_139344.1, read on the forward strand.
CTTTTACGCATTATGTGCAAAACGTGATCATCCAGCTTGCGCGGGTTAGGCTCAGAACTGCGATTCAAGTTCGCACATAGTGGCTAAAGCGAATCGCAAAAAGGTTATACACACAAAGCCTTACAGGCACTTCTAGGCATGATGTGCATAACGCGGTCATCCAGCTTGCGCGGGTTAGGCTCAGAACTGCGATTCAAGTTTGCACGTAGCGGCTCAACCGAATCGCAAGTTAATACACACAACGCCTTAAAGGCACTTCTAGGCATGATGTGCATAACGCGGTCATCCAGCTTGCGCGGGTTAGGCTCAGAACTGCGATTCAAGTTCGCACATAGTGGCTAAAGCGAATCGCAAAAAGGTTATACACACAAAGCCTTACAGGCACTTCTAGGCATGATGTGCATAACGCGGTCATGCAGCTTGCGCGGGTTAGGCTCAGAACTGCGATTCAAGTTTGCACGTAGCGGCTCAAACGAATCGCAACAAGTTATTACACACAACGCCTTAAAGGCACTTCTAGGCATGATGTGCATAACGCGGTCATCCAGCTTGCGCGGGTTAGGCTCAGAACTGCGATTCAAGTTCGCACATAGTGGCTAAAGCGAATCGCAGCAAGTTAATACACACAAAGCCTTACAGGCACTTTTACGCATTATGTGCAAAACGTGGTCATCCAGCTTGCGCGGGTTAGGCTCAGAACTGCGATTCAAGTTCGCACATAGTGGCTAAAGCGAATCGCAAAAAGGTTATACACACAAAGCCTTACAGGCACTTCTAGGCATGATGTGCATAACGCGGTCATCCAGCTTGCGCGGGTTTGGCTCAGAACTGCGATTCAAGTTTGCACGTAGCGGCTCAAACGAATCGCAACAAGTTAATACACACAACGCCTTAAAGGCACTTCTAGGCATGATGTGCATAACGCGGTCATCCAGCTTGCGCGGGTTAGGCTCAGAACTGCGATTCAAGTTTGCACGTAGCGGCTCAAACGAATCGCAACAAGTTAATACACTCAAAGCCTTACAGGCACTTCTAGGCATGATGTGCAAAACGTGGTCATCCAGCTTGCGCGGGTTAGGCTCAGAACTGCGATTCAAGTTTGCACGTAGCGGCTCAAACGAACCGCAACAAGTTAATACACTCAAAGCCTTACAGGCACTTCTAGGCATGATGTGCATAACGCGGTCATCCAGCTTCCGCGGGTTAGGCTCAGAAATGCGATTCAAGTTTGCACGTAGCGGCTCAAACGAATCGCAACAAGTTAATACACACAACGCCTTAAAGGCACTTTTAGGCATGATGTGCAAAACGTGGTCATCCAGCTTGCGCGGGTTAGGCTCAGAACTGCGATTCAAGTTCGCACATAGTGGCTAAAGCGAATCGCAACAAGTTAATACACACAAAGCCTTACAGGCACTTCTAGGAATTATGTGCAAAACGCGGTCATCCAGCTTGCGCGGGTTAGGCTCAGAAGTGCGATTCAAGTTTGCACGTAGCGGCTCAAACGAATTGCAACAAGTTAATAAACACAACGCTTTAAAGGCACTTTTAGGCATGATGTGCAAAACGTGGTCATCCAGCTTGCGCGGGTTAGGCTCAGAACTGCGATTCAAGTTTGCACGTAGCGACTAAAGCGAATCGCAACAAGTTAATACACACAAAGCCTTACAGGCACTTTTAGGCATGATGTGAAAAACGAGGTCATCCAGCTTGCGCGGGTTAGGTTGAGAACTGCGATTCAAGTTCGCACATAGCGGCTAAAGCGAATCGCAACAAGTTAATACACACAAAGCCTTACAGGCACTTCTAGGCATGATGTGCATAACGCGGTCATCCAGCTTGCGCGGGTTAGGCTCAGAACTGCGATTCAAGTTTGCACGTAGCGGCTCAAACGAATCGCAACAAGTTAATACACACAAAGCCTTACAGGCACTTCTAGGCATAATGTGCATAACGCGGTCATCCAGCTTGCGCGGGTTAGGCTCAGAACTGCGATTCAAGTTTGCACGTAGCGGCTCAAACGAATCGCAACAAGTTAATACACACAACGCCTTAAAGGCACTTTTAGGCATGATGTGCAAAACGGGGTCATCCAGCTTGCGGGGGTTAGGCTCAGAACTGCGATTCAACTTCGCACGTAGCGGCTCAAACGAATCGCAACAAGTTAATACACACAAAGCCTTACAGGCACTTTTAGGCATGATGTGAAAAACGAGGTCATCCAGCTTGCGCGGGTTAGGCTGAGAACTGCGATTCAAGTTCGCACATAGCGGCTAAAGCGAATCGGAACAAGTTAATACACACAAAGCCTTACAGGCACTTCTAGGCATGATGTGCATCACGCGGTCATCCAGCTTGCGCGGGTTAGGCTCAGAACTGCGATTCAAGTTTGCACGTAGCGGCTCAAACGAATCGCAACAAGTTAATACACACAACGCCTTAAAGGCACTTTAGGCATGATGTGCAAAACGTGGTCATCCAGCTTGCGCGGGTTAGGCTCAGAACTGCGATTCAAGTTTGCACGTAGCGGCTCAAACGAATCGCAACAAGTTAATACACACAAAGCCTTACAGGCACTTCTAGGCATGATGTGCAAAACGTGGTCATCCAGCTTGCGCGGGTTAGGCTGAGAACTGCGATTCAAGTTCGCACATAGCGGCTCAAACGAATCGCAACAAGTTAATACACACAACGCCTTAAAGGCACTTTTAGGCATGATGTGCATAACGCGGTCATCCAGCTTCCGCGGGTTAGGCTCAGAACTGCGATTCAAGTTTGCACGTTGCGGCTCAAACGAATCGCAACAAGTTAATACACACAACGCCTTAAAGGCACTTTTAGGCATGATGTGCAAAACGTGGTCATCCAGCTTGCGCGGGTTAGGCTCAGAACTGCGAATCAAGTTTGCACGTAACGGCTCAAACGAATCGCAACAAGTTAATACACACAAAGCCTTACAGGCACTTTTAGGCATGATGTGAAAAACGAGGTCATCCAGCTTGCGCGGGTTAGGCTGAGAACTGCGATTCAAGTTCGCACATAGCGGCTAAAGCGAATCGGAACAAGTTAATTCACACAAAGCCTTACAGGCACTTCTAGGCATGATGTGCATCACGCGGTCATCCAGCTTGCGCGGGTTAGGCTCAGAACTGCGATTCAAGTTTGCACGTAGCGGCTCAAACGAATCGCAACAAGTTAATACACACAACGCCTTAAAGGCACTTTAGGCATGATGTGCAAAACTTGGTCATCCAGCTTGCGCGGGTTAGGCTCAGAACTGCGAATCAAGTTTGCACGTAGCGGCTCAAACGAATCGCAACAAGTTAATACACACAAAGCCTTACAGGCACTTCTAGGCATGATGTGCATAACGCGGTCATCCAGCTTGCGCGGGTTAGGCTCAGAACTGCGATTCAAGTTTGCACGTAGCGGCTCAAACGAATCGCAACAAGTTAATACACACAAAGCCTTACAGGCACTTCTAGGCATGATGTGCATAACGCGGTCATCCAGCTTGCGCGGGTTAGGCTCAGAAATGCGATTCAAGTTTGCACGTAGCGGCTCAAACGAATCGCAACAAGTTAATACACACAACGCCTTAAAGGCACTTTTAGGCATGATGTGCAAAACGTGGTCATCCAGCTTGCGCGGGTTAGGCTCAGAACTGCGAATCAAGTTTGCACGTAGCGGCTCAAACGAATCGCAACAAGTTAATACACACAAAGCCTTACAGGCACTTTTAGGCATGATGTGAAAAACGAGGTCATCCAGCTTGCGCGGGTTAGGCTGAGAACTGCGATTCAAGTTCGCACATAGCGGCTAAAGCGAATCGCAACAAGTTAATACACAGAAAGCCTTACAGGCACTTCTAGGCATGATGTGCATCACGCGGTCATCCAGCTTGCGCGGGTTAGGCTCAGAACTGCGATTCAAGTTTGCACGTAGCGGCTCAGACGAATCGCAACAAGTTAATCAACACAACGCTTTAAAGGCACTTTTAGGCATGATGTGCAAAACGTGGTCATCCAGCTTGCGCGGGTTAGGCTGAGAACTGCGATTCAAGTTCGCACATAGAGGCTAAAGCGAATCGCAACAAGTTAATACACACAAAGCCTTACAGGCACTTTTAGGCATGATGTGAAAAACGAGGTCATCCAGCTTGCGCGGGTTAGGCTGAGAACTGCGATTCAAGTTCGCACATAGCGGCTAAAGCGAATCGCAACAAGTTAATACACTCAAAGCCTTACAGGCACTTCTAGGCATGATGTGCATAACGCGGTCATCCAGCTTGCGCGGGTTAGGCTCAGAACTGCGATTCAAGTTTGCACGTAGCGGCTCAAACGAATCGCAACAATACACACAACGCCTTACAGGCACTTTTAGGAATTATGTGCAAAACGCGGTCATCCAGCTTGCGCGGGTTAGGCTCAGAACTGCGATTCAAGTTTGCACTTAGCGGCTCAAACGAATCGCAACAAGTTAATAAACACAACGCCTTACAGGCATTTTTAGGCATGATGTGCATAACGCGGTCATCCAGCTTGCGCGGGTTAGGCTCAGAACTGCGATTCAAGTTTGCACGTAGCGGCTCAAACGAACCGCAGCAAGTTAATACACTCAAAGCCTTACAGGCACTTCTAGGCATGATGTGCATAACGCGGTCATCCAGCTTCCGCGGTTAGGCTCAGAACTGCGATTCAAGTTTGCACGTGGCGGCTCAAACGAATCGCAACAAGTTAATACACACAACGCCTTAAAGGCACTTCTAGGCATGATGTGCATAACGCGGTCATCCAGCTTGCGCGGGTTAGGCTCAGAACTGCGATTCAAGTTTGCACGTAGCGGCTCAAACGAATCGCAACAAGTTAATACACACAACGCCTTACAGGCACTTTTACGCATTATGTGCAAAACGCTGTCATCCAGCTTGCGCGGGTTAGGCTCAGAACTGCGATTCAAGTTTGCACGTAGCGGCTCAAACGAATCGCAACAAGTTAATACACACAACGCCTTAAAGGCACTTTAGGCATGATGTGCAAAACGTGGTCATCCAGCTTGCGCGGGTTAGGCTCAGAACTGCGATTCAAGTTTGCACGTAGCGGCTCAAACGAATCGCAACAAGTTAATACACACAAAGCCTTACAGGCACTTCTAGGCATGATGTGCAAAACGTGGTCATCCAGCTTGCGCGGGTTAGGCTGAGAACTGCGATTCAAGTTCGCACATAGCGGCTCAAACGAATCGCAACAAGTTAATACACACAAAGCCTTACAGGCACTTTTAGGCATGATGTGAAAAACGCGGTCATCCAGCTTGCGCGGGTTAGGCTCAGAACTGCGATTCAAGTTTGCACGTAGCGGCTCAAACGAATCGCAACAAGTTAATACACACAACGCCTTAAAGGCACTTTTAGGCTTGATGTGCAAAACGGGGTCATCCAGCTTGCGCGGGTTAGGCTCAGAACTGCGATTCAAGTTTGCACGTAGCGGCTGAAACGAATCGCAACAAGTTAATACACACAACGCCTTAAAGGCACTTTTAGGCATGATGTGCATAACGCGGTCATCCAGCTTCCGCGGGTTAGGCTCAGAACTGCGATTCAAGTTTGCACGTAGCGGCTCAAACGAATCGCAACAAGTTAATACACACAACGCCTTAAAGGCACTTTTAGGCATGATGTGCAAAACGTGGTCATCCAGCTTGCGCGGGTTAGGCTCAGAACTGCCAATCAAGTTTGCACGTAGCGGCTCAAACGAATCGCAACAAGTTAATACACACAAAGCCTTACAGGCACTTTTAGGCATGATGTGAAAAACGAGGTCATCCAGCTTGCGCGGGTTAGGCTGAGAACTGCGATTCAAGTTCGCACATAGCGGCTAAAGCGAATCGGAACAAGTTAATACACACAAAGCCTTACAGGCACTTCTAGGCATGATGTGCATCACGCGGTCATCCAGCTTGGGCGGGTTAGGCTCAGAACTGCGATTCAAGTTTGCACGTAGCGGCTCAAACGAATCGCAACAAGTTAATACACACAAAGCCTTACAGGCACTTCTAGGCATGATGTGCAAAACGTGGTCATCCAGCTTGCGCGGGTTAGGCTGAGAACTGCGATTCAAGTTCGCACATAGCGGCTCAAACGAATCGCAACAAGTTAATACACACAACGCCTTAAAGGCACTTTTAGGCATGATGTGCATAACGCGGTCATCCAGCTTCCGCGGGTTAGGCTCAGAACTGCGATTCAAGTTTGCACGTAGCGGCTCAAACGAATCGCAACAAGTTAATACACACAACGCCTTAAAGGCACTTTTAGGCATGATGTGCAAAACGTGGTCATCCAGCTTGCGCGGGTTAGGCTCAGAACTGCGAATCAAGTTTGCACGTAGCGGCTCAAACGAATCGCAACAAGTTAATACACACAAAGCCTTACAGGCACTTTTAGGCATGATGTGAAAAACGAGGTCATCCAGCTTGCGCGGGTTAGGCTGAGAACTGCGATTCAAGTTCGCACATAGCGGCTAAAGCGAATCGGAACAAGTTAATACACACAAAGCCTTACAGGCACTTCTAGGCATGATGTGCATCACGCGGTCATCCAGCTTGCGCGGGTTAGGCTCAGAACTGCGATTCAAGTTTGCACGTAGCGGCTCAAACGAATCGCAACAAGTTAATACACACAACGCCTTAAAGGCACTTTAGGCATGATGTGCAAAACTTGGTCATCCAGCTTGCGCGGGTTAGGCTCAGAACTGCGAATCAAGTTTGCACGTAGCGGCTCAAACGAATCGCAACAAGTTAATACACACAAAGCCTTACAGGCACTTCTAGGCATGATGTGCATAACGCGGTCATCCAGCTTGCGCGGGTTAGGCTCAGAACTGCGATTCAAGTTTGCACGTAGCGGCTCAAACGAATCGCAACAAGTTAATACACACAAAGCCTTACAGGCACTTCTAGGCATGATGTGCATAACGCGGTCATCCAGCTTGCGCGGGTTAGGCTCAGAACTGCGATTCAAGTTTGCACGTAGCGGCTCAAACGAATCGCAACAAGTTAATACACACAACGCCTTAAAGGCACTTTTAGGCATGATGTGCAAAACGTTGTCATCCAGCTTGCGCGGGTTAGGCTCAGAACTGCGAATCAAGTTTGCACGTAGCGGCTCAAACGAATCGCAACAAGTTATTACACACAAAGCCTTACAGGCACTTTTAGGCATGATGTGAAAAACGAGGTCATCCAGCTTGCGCGGGTTAGGCTGAGAACTGCGATTCAAGTTCGCACATAGCGGCTAAAGCGAATCGCAACAAGTTAATACACAGAAAGCCTTACAGGCACTTCTAGGCATGATGTGCATCACGCGGTCATCCAGCTTGCGCGGGTTAGGCTCAGAACTGCGATTCAAGTTTGCACGTAGCGGCTCAGACGAATCGCAACAAGTTAATCAACACAACGCTTTAAAGGCACTTTTAGGCATGATGTGCAAAACGTGGTCATCCAGCTTGCGCGGGTTAGGCTGAGAACTGCGATTCAAGTTCGCACATAGAGGCTAAAGCGAATCGCAACAAGTTAATACACACAAAGCCTTACAGGCACTTTTAGGCATGATGTGAAAAACGAGGTCATCCAGCTTGCGCGGGTTAGGCTGAGAACTGCGATTCAAGTTCGCACATAGCGGCTAAAGCGAATCGCAACAAGTTAATACACTCAAAGCCTTACAGGCACTTCTAGGCATGATGTGCATAACGCGGTCATCCAGCTTGCGCGGGTTAGGCTCAGAACTGCGATTCAAGTTTGCACGTAGCGGCTCAAACGAATCGCAACAATACACACAACGCCTTACAGGCACTTTTAGGAATTATGTGCAAAACGCGGTCATCCAGCTTGCGCGGGTTAGGCTCAGAACTGCGATTCAAGTTTGCACGTAGCGGCTCAAACGAATCGCAACAAGTTAATAAACACAACGCCTTACAGGCATTTTTAGGCATGATGTGCATAACGCGGTCATCCAGCTTGCGCGGGTTAGGCTCAGAACTGCGATTCAAGTTTGCACGTAGCGGCTCAAACGAACCGCAGCAAGTTAATACACTCAAAGCCTTACAGGCACTTCTAGGCATGATGTGCATAACGCGGTCATCCAGCTTCCGCGGTTAGGCTCAGAACTGCGATTCAAGTTTGCACGTGGCGGCTCAAACGAATCGCAACAAGTTAATACACACAACGCCTTAAAGGCACTTCTAGGCATGATGTGCATAACGCGGTCATCCAGCTTGCGCGGGTTAGGCTCAGAACTGCGATTCAAGTTTGCACGTAGCGGCTCAAACGAATCGCAACAAGTTAATACACACAACGCCTTACAGGCACTTTTACGCATTATGTGCAAAACGCTGTCATCCAGCTTGCGCGGGTTAGGCTCAGAACTGCGATTCAAGTTCGCACATAGTGGCTAAAGCGAATCGCACCAAGTTAATACGCACAAAGCCTTACAGGCACTTCAAGGCATGATGTGCATAACGCGGTCATCCAGCTTGCGCGGGTTAGGCTCAGAACTGCGATTCAAGTTTGCACGTAGCGGCTCAAACGAATCGCAACAAGTTAATACACACAACGCCTTAAAAGCACTTTTAGGCATGATGTGCAAAACGGGGTCATCCAGCTTGCGCGGGTTAGGCTCAGAACTGCGATTCAAGTTTGCACGTAGCGGCTCAAACGAATCGCAACAAGTTAATACACTCAAAGCCTTACAGGCACTTCTAGGCATGATGTGCATAACGCGGTCATCCAGCTTGCGCGGGTTAGGCTCAGAACTGCGATTCAAGTTTGCACGTAGCGGCTCAAACGAATCGCAACAATACACACAACGCCTTACAGGCACTTTTAGGAATTATGTGCAAAACGCGGTCATCCAGCTAGCGCGGGTTAGGCTCAGAACTGCGATTCAAGTTTGCACGTAGCGGCTCAAACGAGTCGCAACAAGTTAATAAACACAACGCCTTACAGGCATTTTTAGGCATGATGTGCATAACGCGGTCATCCAGCTTGCGCGGGTTAGGCTCAGAACTGCGATTCAAGTTTGCACGTAGCGGCTCAAACGAACCGCAGCAAGTTAATACACTCAAAGCCTTACAGGCACTTCTAGGCATGATGTGCATAACGCGGTCATCCAGCTTCCGCGGTTAGGCTCAGAACTGCGATTCAAGTTTGCACGTGGCGGCTCAAACGAATCGCAACAAGTTAATACACACAACGCCTTAAAGGCACTTCTAGGCATGATGTGCATAACGCGGTCATCCAGCTTGCGCGGGTTAGGCTCAGAACTGCGATTCAAGTTTGCACGTAGCGGCTCAAACGAATCGCAACAAGTTAATACACACAACGCCTTACAGGCACTTTTACGCATTATGTGCAAAACGCTGTCATCCAGCTTGCGCGGGTTAGGCTCAGAACTGCGATTCAAGTTTGCACGTAGCGGCTCAAACGAATCGCAACAAGTTAATACACACAACGCCTTAAAGGCACTTTAGGCATGATGTGCAAAACGTGGTCATCCAGCTTGCGCGGGTTAGGCTCAGAACTGCGATTCAAGTTTGCACGTAGCGGCTCAAACGAATCGCAACAAGTTAATACACACAAAGCCTTACAGGCACTTCTAGGCATGATGTGCAAAACGTGGTCATCCAGCTTGCGCGGGTTAGGCTGAGAACTGCGATTCAAGTTCGCACATAGCGGCTCAAACGAATCGCAACAAGTTAATACACACAAAGCCTTACAGGCACTTTTAGGCATGATGTGAAAAACGCGGTCATCCAGCTTGCGCGGTTAGGCTCAGAACTGCGATTCAAGTTTGCACGTAGCGGCTCAAACGAATCGCAACAAGTTAATACACACAACGCCTTAAAGGCACTTTTAGGCTTGATGTGCAAAACGGGGTCATCCAGCTTGCGCGGGTTAGGCTCAGAACTGCGATTCAAGTTTGCACGTAGCGGCTGAAACGAATCGCAACAAGTTAATACACACAACGCCTTAAAGGCACTTTTAGGCATGATGTGCATAACGCGGTCATCCAGCTTCCGCGGGTTAGGCTCAGAACTGCGATTCAAGTTTGCACGTAGCGGCTCAAACGAATCGCAACAAGTTAATACACACAACGCCTTAAAGGCACTTTTAGGCATGATGTGCAAAACGTGGTCATCCAGCTTGCGCGGGTTAGGCTCAGAACTGCCAATCAAGTTTGCACGTAGCGGCTCAAACGAATCGCAACAAGTTAATACACACAAAGCCTTACAGGCACTTTTAGGCATGATGTGAAAAACGAGGTCATCCAGCTTGCGCGGGTTAGGCTGAGAACTGCGATTCAAGTTCGCACATAGCGGCTAAAGCGAATCGGAACAAGTTAATACACACAAAGCCTTACAGGCACTTCTAGGCATGATGTGCATCACGCGGTCATCCAGCTTGGGCGGGTTAGGCTCAGAACTGCGATTCAAGTTTGCACGTAGCGGCTCAAACGAATCGCAACAAGTTAATACACACAAAGCCTTACAGGCACTTCTAGGCATGATGTGCAAAACGTGGTCATCCAGCTTGCGCGGGTTAGGCTGAGAACTGCGATTCAAGTTCGCACATAGCGGCTCAAACGAATCGCAACAAGTTAATACACACAACGCCTTAAAGGCACTTTTAGGCATGATGTGCATAACGCGGTCATCCAGCTTCCGCGGGTTAGGCTCAGAACTGCGATTCAAGTTTGCACGTAGCGGCTCAAACGAATCGCAACAAGTTAATACACACAACGCCTTAAAGGCACTTTTAGGCATGATGTGCAAAACGTGGTCATCCAGCTTGCGCGGGTTAGGCTCAGAACTGCGAATCAAGTTTGCACGTAGCGGCTCAAACGAATCGCAACAAGTTAATACACACAAAGCCTTACAGGCACTTTTAGGCATGATGTGAAAAACGAGGTCATCCAGCTTGCGCGGGTTAGGCTGAGAACTGCGATTCAAGTTCGCACATAGCGGCTAAAGCGAATCGGAACAAGTTAATACACACAAAGCCTTACAGGCACTTCTAGGCATGATGTGCATCACGCGGTCATCCAGCTTGCGCGGGTTAGGCTCAGAACTGCGATTCAAGTTTGCACGTAGCGGCTCAAACGAATCGCAACAAGTTAATACACACAACGCCTTAAAGGCACTTTAGGCATGATGTGCAAAACTTGGTCATCCAGCTTGCGCGGGTTAGGCTCAGAACTGCGAATCAAGTTTGCACGTAGCGGCTCAAACGAATCGCAACAAGTTAATACACACAAAGCCTTACAGGCACTTCTAGGCATGATGTGCATAACGCGGTCATCCAGCTTGCGCGGGTTAGGCTCAGAACTGCGATTCAAGTTTGCACGTAGCGGCTCAAACGAATCGCAACAAGTTAATACACACAAAGCCTTACAGGCACTTCTAGGCATGATGTGCATAACGCGGTCATCCAGCTTGCGCGGGTTAGGCTCAGAACTGCGATTCAAGTTTGCACGTAGCGGCTCAAACGAATCGCAACAAGTTAATACACACAACGCCTTAAAGGCACTTTTAGGCATGATGTGCAAAACGTGGTCATCCAGCTTGCGCGGGTTAGGCTCAGAACTGCGAATCAAGTTTGCACGTAGCGGCTCAAACGAATCGCAACAAGTTATTACACACAAAGCCTTACAGGCACTTTTAGGCATGATGTGAAAAACGAGGTCATCCAGCTTGCGCGGGTTAGGCTGAGAACTGCGATTCAAGTTCGCACATAGCGGCTAAAGCGAATCGCAACAAGTTAATACACAGAAAGCCTTACAGGCACTTCTAGGCATGATGTGCATCACGCGGTCATCCAGCTTGCGCGGGTTAGGCTCAGAACTGCGATTCAAGTTTGCACGTAGCGGCTCAGACGAATCGCAACAAGTTAATCAACACAACGCTTTAAAGGCACTTTTAGGCATGATGTGCAAAACGTGGTCATCCAGCTTGCGCGGGTTAGGCTGAGAACTGCGATTCAAGTTCGCACATAGAGGCTAAAGCGAATCGCAACAAGTTAATACACACAAAGCCTTACAGGCACTTTTAGGCATGATGTGAAAAACGAGGTCATCCAGCTTGCGCGGGTTAGGCTGAGAACTGCGATTCAAGTTCGCACATAGCGGCTAAAGCGAATCGCAACAAGTTAATACACTCAAAGCCTTACAGGCACTTCTAGGCATGATGTGCATAACGCGGTCATCCAGCTTGCGCGGGTTAGGCTCAGAACTGCGATTCAAGTTTGCACGTAGCGGCTCAAACGAATCGCAACAATACACACAACGCCTTACAGGCACTTTTAGGAATTATGTGCAAAACGCGGTCATCCAGCTTGCGCGGGTTAGGCTCAGAACTGCGATTCAAGTTTGCACGTAGCGGCTCAAACGAATCGCAACAAGTTAATAAACACAACGGCTTACAGGCATTTTTAGGCATGATGTGCATAACGCGGTCATCCAGCTTGCGCGGGTTAGGCTCAGAACTGCGATTCAAGTTTGCACGTAGCGGCTCAAACGAACCGCAGCAAGTTAATACACTCAAAGCCTTACAGGCACTTCTAGGCATGATGTGCATAACGCGGTCATCCAGCTTCCGCGGTTAGGCTCAGAACTGCGATTCAAGTTTGCACGTGGCGGCTCAAACGAATCGCAACAAGTTAATACACACAACGCCTTAAAGGCACTTCTAGGCATGATGTGCATAACGCGGTCATCCAGCTTGCGCGGGTTAGGCTCAGAACTGCGATTCAAGTTTGCACGTAGCGGCTCAAACGAATCGCAACAAGTTAATACACACAACGCCTTACAGGCACTTTTACGCATTATGTGCAAAACGCTGTCATCCAGCTTGCGCGGGTTAGGCTCAGAACTGCGATTCAAGTTCGCACATAGTGGCTAAAGCGAATCGCACCAAGTTAATACGCACAAAGCCTTACAGGCACTTCTAGGCATGATGTGCATAACGCGGTCATCCAGCTTGCGCGGGTTAGGCTCAGAACTGCGATTCAAGTTTGCACGTAGCGGCTCAAACGAATCGCAACAAGTTAATACACACAACGCCTTAAAAGCACTTTTAGGCATGATGTGCAAAACGGGGTCATCCAGCTTGCGCGGGTTAGGCTCAGAACTGCGATTCAAGTTTGCACGTAGCGGCTCAAACGAATCGCAACAAGTTAATACACACAACGCCTTAAAGGCACTTCTAGGCATTATGTGCAAAACGCGGTCATCCAGCTTGCGCGGGTTAGGCTCAGAACTGCGATTCAAGTTTGCACGTAGCGGCTCAAACGAATCGCAACAAGTTAATACACACAACGCCTTAAAGGCACTTTAGGCATGATGTGCAAAACGTGGTCATCCAGCTTGCGCGGGTTAGGCTCAGAACTGCGATTCAAGTTTGCACGTAGCGGCTCAAACGAATCGCAACAAGTTAATACACACAAAGCCTTACAGGCACTTCTAGGCATGATGTGCAAAACGTGGTCATCCAGCTTGCGCGGGTTAGGCTGAGAACTGCGATTCAAGTTCGCACATAGCGGCTCAAACGAATCGCAACAAGTTAATACACACAAAGCCTTACAGGCACTTTTAGGCATGATGTGAAAAACGCGGTCATCCAGCTTGCGCGGGTTAGGCTCAGAACTGCGATTCAAGTTTGCACGTAGCGGCTCAAACGAATCGCAACAAGTTAATACACACAACGCCTTAAAGGCACTTTTAGGCTTGATGTGCAAAACGGGGTCATCCAGCTTGCGCGGGTTAGGCTCAGAACTGCGATTCAAGTTTGCACGTAGCGGCTGAAACGAATCGCAACAAGTTAATACACACAACGCCTTAAAGGCACTTTTAGGCATGATGTGCATAACGCGGTCATCCAGCTTCCGCGGGTTAGGCTCAGAACTGCGATTCAAGTTTGCACGTAGCGGCTCAAACGAATCGCAACAAGTTAATACACACAACGCCTTAAAGGCACTTTTAGGCATGATGTGCAAAACGTGGTCATCCAGCTTGCGCGGGTTAGGCTCAGAACTGCCAATCAAGTTTGCACGTAGCGGCTCAAACGAATCGCAACAAGTTAATACACACAAAGCCTTACAGGCACTTTTAGGCATGATGTGAAAAACGAGGTCATCCAGCTTGCGCGGGTTAGGCTGAGAACTGCGATTCAAGTTCGCACATAGCGGCTAAAGCGAATCGGAACAAGTTAATACACACAAAGCCTTACAGGCACTTCTAGGCATGATGTGCATCACGCGGTCATCCAGCTTGGGCGGGTTAGGCTCAGAACTGCGATTCAAGTTTGCACGTAGCGGCTCAAACGAATCGCAACAAGTTAATACACACAACGCCTTAAAGGCACTTTAGGCATGATGTGCAAAACTTGGTCATCCAGCTTGCGCGGGTTAGGCTCAGAACTGCGAATCAAGTTTGCACGTAGCGGCTCAAACGAATCGCAACAAGTTAATACACACAAAGCCTTACAGGCACTTCTAGGCATGATGTGCATAACGCGGTCATCCAGCTTGCGCGGGTTAGGCTCAGAACTGCGATTCAAGTTTGCACGTAGCGGCTCAAACGAATCGCAACAAGTTAATACACACAAAGCCTTACAGGCACTTCTAGGCATGATGTGCATAACGCGGTCATCCAGCTTGCGCGGGTTAGGCTCAGAACTGCGATTCAAGTTTGCACGTAGCGGCTCAAACGAATCGCAACAATACACACAACGGCTTACAGGCACTTCTAGGCATGATGTGAAAAACGAGGTCATCTAGCTTGCGCGGGTTAGGCTCAGAACTGCGATTCAAGTTTGCACGTAGCGGCTCAAACCAATCGCAACAATACACACAACGCCTTACAGGCACTTTTAGGAATTATGTGCAAAACGCGGTCATCCAGCTTGCGCGGGTTAGGCTCAGAACTGCGATTCAAGTTTGCACGTAGCGGCTCAAACGAATCGCAACAAGTTAATAAACACAACGCCTTACAGGCATTTTTAGGCATGATGTGCATAACGCGGTCATCCAGCTTGCGCGGGTTAGGCTCAGAACTGCGATTCAAGTTTGCACGTAGCGGCTCAAACGAACCGCAGCAAGTTAATACACTCAAAGCCTTACAGGCACTTCTAGGCATGATGTGCATAACGCGGTCATCCAGCTTCCGCGGTTAGGCTCAGAACTGCGATTCAAGTTTGCACGTGGCGGCTCAAACGAATCGCAACAAGTTAATACACACAACGCCTTAAAGGCACTTCTAGGCATGATGTGCATAACGCGGTCATCCAGCTTGCGCGGGTTAGGCTCAGAACTGCGATTCAAGTTTGCACGTAGCGGCTCAAACGAATCGCAACAAGTTAATACACTCAAAGCCTTACAGGCACTTCTAGGCATGATGTGCATAACGCGGTCATCCAGCTTGCGCGGGTTAGGCTCAGAACTGCGATTCAAGTTCGCACATAGTGGCTAAAGCGAATCGCAACAAGTTAATACACACAAAGCCTTACAGGCACTTCTAGGCATAATGTGCATAACGCGGTCATCCAGCTTGCGCGGGTTAGGCTCAGAACTGCGATTCAAGTTTGCACGTAGCGGCTCAAACGAATCGCAACAAGTTAATACACACAACGCCTTAAAGGCACTTTTAGGCATGATGTGCAAAACGGGGTCATCCAGCTTGCGCGGGTTAGGCTCAGAACTGCGATTCAAGTTCGCACATAGTGGCTAAAGCGAATCGCAGCAAGTTAATACACACAAAGCCTTACAGGCACTTTTACGCATTATGTGCAAAACGTGGTCATCCAGCTTGCGCGGGTTAGGCTCAGAACTGCGATTCAAGTTCGCACATAGTGGCTAAAGCGAATCGCAAAAAGGTTATACACACAAAGCCTTACAGGCACTTCTAGGCATGATGTGCATAACGCGGTCATCCAGCTTGCGCGGGTTAGGCTCAGAACTGCGATTCAAGTTTGCACGTAGCGGCTCAAACGAATCGCAAGTTAATACACACAACGCCTTAAAGGCACTTCTAGGCATGATGTGCATAACGCGGTCATCCAGCTTGCGCGGGTTAGGCTCAGAACTGCGATTCAAGTTCGCACATAGTGGCTAAAGCGAATCGCAAAAAGGTTATACACACAAAGCCTTACAGGCACTTCTAGGCATGATGTGCATAACGCGGTCATGCAGCTTGCGCGGGTTAGGCTCAGAACTGCGATTCAAGTTTGCACGTAGCGGCTAAAGCGAATCGCAGCAAGTTAATACACACAAAGCCTTACAGGCACTTTTACGCATTATGTGCAAAACGTGGTCATCCAGCTTGCGCGGGTTAGGCTCAGAACTGCGATTCAAGTTCGCACATAGTGGCTAAAGCGAATCGCAAAAAGGTTATACACACAAAGCCTTACAGGCACTTCTAGGCATGATGTGCATAACGCGGTCATCCAGCTTGCGCGGGTTTGGCTCAGAACTGCGATTCAAGTTTGCACGTAGCGGCTCAAACGAATCGCAACAAGTTAATACACACAACGCCTTAAAGGCACTTCTAGGCATGATGTGCATAACGCGGTCATCCAGCTTGCGCGGGTTAGGCTCAGAACTGCGATTCAAGTTTGCACGTAGCGGCTCAAACGAATCGCAACAAGTTAATACACTCAAAGCCTTACAGGCACTTCTAGGCATGATGTGCAAAACGTGGTCATCCAGCTTGCGCGGGTTAGGCTCAGAACTGCGATTCAAGTTTGCACGTAGCGGCTCAAACGAACCGCAACAAGTTAATACACTCAAAGCCTTACAGGCACTTCTAGGCATGATGTGCATAACGCGGTCATCCAGCTTGCGCGGGTTTGGCTCAGAACTGCGATTCAAGTTTGCACGTAGCGGCTCAAACGAATCGCAACAAGTTAATCAACACAACGCTTTAAAGGCACTTTTAGGCATGATGTGCAAAACGTGGTCATCCAGCTTGCGCGGGTTAGGCTGAGAACTGCGATTCAAGTTCGCACATAGAGGCTAAAGCGAATCGCAACAAGTTAATACACACAAAGCCTTACAGGCACTTTTAGGCATGATGTGAAAAACGAGGTCATCCAGCTTGCGCGGGTTAGGCTGAGAACTGCGATTCAAGTTCGCACATAGCGGCTAAAGCGAATCGCAACAAGTTAATACACTCAAAGCCTTACAGGCACTTCTAGGCATGATGTGCATAACGCGGTCATCCAGCTTGCGCGGGTTAGGCTCAGAACTGCGATTCAAGTTTGCACGTAGCGGCTCAAACGAATCGCAACAATACACACAACGCCTTACAGGCACTTTTAGGAATTATGTGCAAAACGCGGTCATCCAGCTTGCGCGGGTTAGGCTCAGAACTGCGATTCAAGTTTGCACGTAGCGGCTCAAACGAATCGCAACAAGTTAATAAACACAACGCCTTACAGGCATTTTTAGGCATGATGTGCATAACGCGGTCATCCAGCTTGCGCGGGTTAGGCTCAGAACTGCGATTCAAGTTTGCACGTAGCGGCTCAAACGAACCGCAGCAAGTTAATACACTCAAAGCCTTACAGGCACTTCTAGGCATGATGTGCATAACGCGGTCATCCAGCTTCCGCGGTTAGGCTCAGAACTGCGATTCAAGTTTGCACGTGGCGGCTCAAACGAATCGCAACAAGTTAATACACACAACGCCTTAAAGGCACTTCTAGGCATGATGTGCATAACGCGGTCATCCAGCTTGCGCGGGTTAGGCTCAGAACTGCGATTCAAGTTTGCACGTAGCGGCTCAAACGAATCGCAACAAGTTAATACACACAACGCCTTACAGGCACTTTTACGCATTATGTGCAAAACGCTGTCATCCAGCTTGCGCGGGTTAGGCTCAGAACTGCGATTCAAGTTCGCACATAGTGGCTAAAGCGAATCGCACCAAGTTAATACGCACAAAGCCTTACAGGCACTTCTAGGCATGATGTGCATAACGCGGTCATCCAGCTTGCGCGGGTTAGGCTCAGAACTGCGATTCAAGTTTGCACGTAGCGGCTCAAACGAATCGCAACAAGTTAATACACACAACGCCTTAAAAGCACTTTTAGGCATGATGTGCAAAACGGGGTCATCCAGCTTGCGCGGGTTAGGCTCAGAACTGCGATTCAAGTTTGCACGTAGCGGCTCAAACGAATCGCAACAAGTTAATACACACAACGCCTTAAAGGCACTTCTAGGCATTATGTGCAAAACGCGGTCATCCAGCTTGCGCGGGTTAGGCTCAGAACTGCGATTCAAGTTTGCACGTAGCGGCTCAAACGAATCGCAACAAGTTAATACACACAACGCCTTAAAGGCACTTTAGGCATGATGTGCAAAACGTGGTCATCCAGCTTGCGCGGGTTAGGCTCAGAACTGCGATTCAAGTTTGCACGTAGCGGCTCAAACGAATCGCAACAAGTTAATACACACAACGCCTTACAGGCACTTTTACGCATTATGTGCAAAACGCTGTCATCCAGCTTGCGCGGGTTAGGCTCAGAACTGCGATTCAAGTTCGCACATAGTGGCTAAAGCGAATCGCACCAAGTTAATACGCACAAAGCCTTACAGGCACTTCTAGGCATGATGTGCATAACGCGGTCATCCAGCTTGCGCGGGTTAGGCTCAGAACTGCGATTCAAGTTTGCACGTAGCGGCTCAAACGAATCGCAACAAGTTAATACACACAACGCCTTAAAAGCACTTTTAGGCATGATGTGCAAAACGGGGTCATCCAGCTTGCGCGGGTTAGGCTCAGAACTGCGATTCAAGTTTGCACGTAGCGGCTGAAACGAATCGCAACAAGTTAATACACACAACGCCTTAAAGGCACTTTTAGGCATGATGTGCATAACGCGGTCATCCAGCTTCCGCGGGTTAGGCTCAGAACTGCGATTCAAGTTTGCACGTAGCGGCTCAAACGAATCGCAACAAGTTAATACACACAACGCCTTAAAGGCACTTTTAGGCATGATGTGCAAAACGTGGTCATCCAGCTTGCGCGGGTTAGGCTCAGAACTGCCAATCAAGTTTGCACGTAGCGGCTCAAACGAATCGCAACAAGTTAATACACACAAAGCCTTACAGGCACTTTTAGGCATGATGTGAAAAACGAGGTCATCCAGCTTGCGCGGGTTAGGCTGAGAACTGCGATTCAAGTTCGCACATAGCGGCTAAAGCGAATCGGAACAAGTTAATACACACAAAGCCTTACAGGCACTTCTAGGCATGATGTGCATCACGCGGTCATCCAGCTTGGGCGGGTTAGGCTCAGAACTGCGATTCAAGTTTGCACGTAGCGGCTCAAACGAATCGCAACAAGTTAATACACACAACGCCTTAAAGGCACTTTAGGCATGATGTGCAAAACTTGGTCATCCAGCTTGCGCGGGTTAGGCTCAGAACTGCGAATCAAGTTTGCACGTAGCGGCTCAAACGAATCGCAACAAGTTAATACACACAAAGCCTTACAGGCACTTCTAGGCATGATGTGCATAACGCGGTCATCCAGCTTGCGCGGGTTAGGCTCAGAACTGCGATTCAAGTTTGCACGTAGCGGCTCAAACGAATCGCAACAAGTTAATACACACAAAGCCTTACAGGCACTTCTAGGCATGATGTGCATAACGCGGTCATCCAGCTTGCGCGGGTTAGGCTCAGAACTGCGATTCAAGTTTGCACGTAGCGGCTCAAACGAATCGCAACAATACACACAACGGCTTACAGGCACTTCTAGGCATGATGTGAAAAACGAGGTCATCTAGCTTGCGCGGGTTAGGCTCAGAACTGCGATTCAAGTTTGCACGTAGCGGCTCAAACCAATCGCAACAATACACACAACGCCTTACAGGCACTTTTAGGAATTATGTGCAAAACGCGGTCATCCAGCTTGCGCGGGTTAGACTCAGAACTGCGATTCAAGTTTGCACGTAGCGGCTCAAACGAATCGCAACAAGTTAATAAACACAACGCCTTACAGGCATTTTTAGGTATGATGTGCATAACGCGGTCATCCAGCTTGCGCGGGTTAGGCTCAGAACTGCGATTCAAGTTTGCACGTAGCGGCTCAAACGAACCGCAGCAAGTTAATACACTCAAATCCTTACAGGCACTTCTAGGCATGATGTGCATAACGCGGTCATCCAGCTTCCGCGGTTAGGCTCAGAACTGCGATTCAAGTTTGCACGTGGCGGCTCAAACGAATCGCAACAAGTTAATACACACAACGCCTTAAAGGCACTTCTAGGCATGATGTGCATAACGCGGTCATCCAGCTTGCGCGGGTTAGGCTCAGAACTGCGATTCAAGTTTGCACGTAGCGGCTCAAACGAATCGCAACAAGTTAATACACTCAAAGCCTTACAGGCACTTCTAGGCATGATGTGCATAACGCGGTCATCCAGCTTCCGCGGTTAGGCTCAGAACTGCGATTCAAGTTTGCACGTGGCGGCTCAAACGAATCGCAACAAGTTAATACACACAACGCCTTAAAGGCACTTCTAGGCATGATGTGCATAACGCGGTCATCCAGCTTGCGCGGGTTAGGCTCAGAACTGCGATTCAAGTTTGCACGTAGCGGCTCAAACGAATCGCAACAAGTTAATACACACAACGCCTTACAGGCACTTTTACGCATTATGTGCAAAACGCTGTCATCCAGCTTGCGCGGGTTAGGCTCAGAACTGCGATTCAAGTTCGCACATAGTGGCTAAAGCGAATCGCACCAAGTTAATACGCACAAAGCCTTACAGGCACTTCTAGGCATGATGTGCATAACGCGGTCATCCAGCTTGCGCGGGTTAGGCTCAGAACTGCGATTCAAGTTTGCACGTAGCGGCTCAAACGAATCGCAACAAGTTAATACACACAACGCCTTAAAAGCACTTTTAGGCATGATGTGCAAAACGGGGTCATCCAGCTTGCGCGGGTTAGGCTCAGAACTGCGATTCAAGTTTGCACGTAGCGGCTCAAACGAATCGCAACAAGTTAATACACACAACGCCTTAAAGGCACTTCTAGGCATTATGTGCAAAACGCGGTCATCCAGCTTGCGCGGGTTAGGCTCAGAACTGCGATTCAAGTTTGCACGTAGCGGCTCAAACGAATCGCAACAAGTTAATACACACAACGCCTTAAAGGCACTTTAGGCATGATGTGCAAAACGTGGTCATCCAGCTTGCGCGGGTTAGGCTCAGAACTGCGATTCAAGTTTGCACGTAGCGGCTCAAACGAATCGCAACAAGTTAATACACACAACGCCTTACAGGCACTTTTACGCATTATGTGCAAAACGCTGTCATCCAGCTTGCGCGGGTTAGGCTCAGAACTGCGATTCAAGTTCGCACATAGTGGCTAAAGCGAATCGCACCAAGTTAATACGCACAAAGCCTTACAGGCACTTCTAGGCATGATGTGCATAACGCGGTCATCCAGCTTGCGCGGGTTAGGCTCAGAACTGCGATTCAAGTTTGCACGTAGCGGCTCAAACGAATCGCAACAAGTTAATACACACAACGCCTTAAAAGCACTTTTAGGCATGATGTGCAAAACGGGGTCATCCAGCTTGCGCGGGTTAGGCTCAGAACTGCGATTCAAGTTTGCACGTAGCGGCTGAAACGAATCGCAACAAGTTAATACACACAACGCCTTAAAGGCACTTTTAGGCATGATGTGCATAACGCGGTCATCCAGCTTCCGCGGGTTAGGCTCAGAACTGCGATTCAAGTTTGCACGTAGCGGCTCAAACGAATCGCAACAAGTTAATACACACAACGCCTTAAAGGCACTTTTAGGCATGATGTGCAAAACGTGGTCATCCAGCTTGCGCGGGTTAGGCTCAGAACTGCCAATCAAGTTTGCACGTAGCGGCTCAAACGAATCGCAACAAGTTAATACACACAAAGCCTTACAGGCACTTTTAGGCATGATGTGAAAAACGAGGTCATCCAGCTTGCGCGGGTTAGGCTGAGAACTGCGATTCAAGTTCGCACATAGCGGCTAAAGCGAATCGGAACAAGTTAATACACACAAAGCCTTACAGGCACTTCTAGGCATGATGTGCATCACGCGGTCATCCAGCTTGGGCGGGTTAGGCTCAGAACTGCGATTCAAGTTTGCACGTAGCGGCTCAAACGAATCGCAACAAGTTAATACACACAACGCCTTAAAGGCACTTTAGGCATGATGTGCAAAACTTGGTCATCCAGCTTGCGCGGGTTAGGCTCAGAACTGCGAATCAAGTTTGCACGTAGCGGCTCAAACGAATCGCAACAAGTTAATACACACAAAGCCTTACAGGCACTTCTAGGCATGATGTGCATAACGCGGTCATCCAGCTTGCGCGGGTTAGGCTCAGAACTGCGATTCAAGTTTGCACGTAGCGGCTCAAACGAATCGCAACAAGTTAATACACACAAAGCCTTACAGGCACTTCTAGGCATGATGTGCATAACGCGGTCATCCAGCTTGCGCGGGTTAGGCTCAGAACTGCGATTCAAGTTTGCACGTAGCGGCTCAAACGAATCGCAACAATACACACAACGGCTTACAGGCACTTCTAGGCATGATGTGAAAAACGAGGTCATCTAGCTTGCGCGGGTTAGGCTCAGAACTGCGATTCAAGTTTGCACGTAGCGGCTCAAACCAATCGCAACAATACACACAACGCCTTACAGGCACTTTTAGGAATTATGTGCAAAACGCGGTCATCCAGCTTGCGCGGGTTAGACTCAGAACTGCGATTCAAGTTTGCACGTAGCGGCTCAAACGAATCGCAACAAGTTAATAAACACAACGCCTTACAGGCATTTTTAGGCATGATGTGCATAACGCGGTCATCCAGCTTGCGCGGGTTAGGCTCAGAACTGCGATTCAAGTTTGCACGTAGCGGCTCAAACGAACCGCAGCAAGTTAATACACTCAAATCCTTACAGGCACTTCTAGGCATGATGTGCATAACGCGGTCATCCAGCTTCCGCGGTTAGGCTCAGAACTGCGATTCAAGTTTGCACGTGGCGGCTCAAACGAATCGCAACAAGTTAATACACACAACGCCTTAAAGGCACTTCTAGGCATGATGTGCATAACGCGGTCATCCAGCTTGCGCGGGTTAGGCTCAGAACTGCGATTCAAGTTTGCACGTAGCGGCTCAAACGAATCGCAACAAGTTAATACACTCAAAGCCTTACAGGCACTTCTAGGCATGATGTGCATAACGCGGTCATCCAGCTTGCGCGGGTTAGGCTCAGAACTGCGATTCAAGTTCGCACATAGTGGCTAAAGCGAATCGCAACAAGTTAATACACACAAAGCCTTACAGGCACTTCTAGGCATAATGTGCATAACGCGGTCATCCAGCTTGCGCGGGTTAGGCTCAGAACTGCGATTCAAGTTTGCACGTAGCGGCTCAAACGAATCGCAACAAGTTAATACACACAACGCCTTAAAGGCACTTTTAGGCATGATGTGCAAAACGGGGTCATCCAGCTTGCGCGGGTTAGGCTCAGAACTGCGATTCAAGTTCGCACATAGTGGCTAAAGCGAATCGCAGCAAGTTAATACACACAAAGCCTTACAGGCACTTTTACGCATTATGTGCAAAACGTGGTCATCCAGCTTGCGCGGGTTAGGCTCAGAACTGCGATTCAAGTTCGCACATAGTGGCTAAAGCGAATCGCAAAAAGGTTATACACACAAAGCCTTACAGGCACTTCTAGGCATGATGTGCATAACGCGGTCATCCAGCTTGCGCGGGTTAGGCTCAGAACTGCGATTCAAGTTTGCACGTAGCGGCTCAAACGAATCGCAAGTTAATACACACAACGCCTTAAAGGCACTTCTAGGCATGATGTGCATAACGCGGTCATCCAGCTTGCGCGGGTTAGGCTCAGAACTGCGATTCAAGTTCGCACATAGTGGCTAAAGCGAATCGCAAAAAGGTTATACACACAAAGCCTTACAGGCACTTCTAGGCATGATGTGCATAACGCGGTCATGCAGCTTGCGCGGGTTAGGCTCAGAACTGCGATTCAAGTTTGCACGTAGCGGCTAAAGCGAATCGCAGCAAGTTAATACACACAAAGCCTTACAGGCACTTTTACGCATTATGTGCAAAACGTGGTCATCCAGCTTGCGCGGGTTAGGCTCAGAACTGCGATTCAAGTTCGCACATAGTGGCTAAAGCGAATCGCAAAAAGGTTATACACACAAAGCCTTACAGGCACTTCTAGGCATGATGTGCATAACGCGGTCATCCAGCTTGCGCGGGTTTGGCTCAGAACTGCGATTCAAGTTTGCACGTAGCGGCTCAAACGAATCGCAACAAGTTAATACACACAACGCCTTAAAGGCACTTCTAGGCATGATGTGCATAACGCGGTCATCCAGCTTGCGCGGGTTAGGCTCAGAACTGCGATTCAAGTTTGCACGTAGCGGCTCAAACGAATCGCAACAAGTTAATACACTCAAAGCCTTACAGGCACTTCTAGGCATGATGTGCAAAACGTGGTCATCCAGCTTGCGCGGGTTAGGCTCAGAACTGCGATTCAAGTTTGCACGTAGCGGCTCAAACGAACCGCAACAAGTTAATACACTCAAAGCCTTACAGGCACTTCTAGGCATGATGTGCAAAACGTGGTCATCCAGCTTGCGCGGGTTAGGCTCAGAACTGCGATTCAAGTTTGCACGTAGCGGCTCAAACGAACCGCAACAAGTTAATACACTCAAAGCCTTACAGGCACTTCTAGGCATGATGTGCAAAACGTGGTCATCCAGCTTGCGCGGGTTAGGCTCAGAACTGCGATTCAAGCTCGCACATAGTGGCTAAAGCGAATCGCAACAAGTTAATACACACAAAGCCTTACAGGCACTTCTAGGCATTATGTGCAAAACGCGGACATCCAGCTTGCGCGGGTTAGGCTCAGAACTGCGATTCAAGTTTGCACGTAGCGGCTCAAACGAATTGCAACAAGTTAATAAACACAACGCTTTAAAGGCACTTTTAGGCATGATGTGCAAAACGTGGTCATTCAGCTTGCGCGGGTTAGGCTCAGAACTGCGATTCAAGTTTGCACGTAGCGACTAAAGCGAATCGCAACAAGTTAATACACACAAAGCCTTACAGGCACTTTTAGGCATGATGTGAAAAACGAGGTCATCCAGCTTGCGCGGGTTAGGTTGAGAACTGCGATTCAAGTTCGCACATAGCGGCTAAAGCGAATCGCAACAAGTTAATACACACAAAGCCTTACAGGCACTTCTAGGCATGATGTGCATAACGCGGTCATCCAGCTTGCGCGGGTTAGGCTCAGAACTGCGATTCAAGTTTGCACGTAGCGGCTCAAACGAATCGCAACAAGTTAATACACACAAAGCCTTACAGGCACTTCTAGGCATAATGTGCATAACGCGGTCATCCAGCTTGCGCGGGTTAGGCTCAGAACTGCGATTCAAGTTTGCACGTAGCGGCTCAAACGAATCGCAACAAGTTAATACACACAACGCCTTAAAGGCACTTTTAGGCATGATGTGCAAAACGGGGTCATCCAGCTTGCGCGGGTTAGGCTCAGAACTGCGATTCAAGTTCGCACATAGTGGCTAAAGCGAATCGCAGCAAGTTAATACACACAAAGCCTTACAGGCACTTTTACGCATTATGTGCAAAACGTGGTCATCCAGCTTGCGCGGGTTAGGCTCAGAACTGCGATTCAAGTTCGCACATAGTGGCTAAAGCGAATCGCAAAAAGGTTATACACACAAAGCCTTACAGGCACTTCTAGGCATGATGTGCATAACGCGGTCATCCAGCTTGCGCGGGTTAGGCTCAGAACTGCGATTCAAGTTTGCACGTAGCGGCTCAAACGAATCGCAAGTTAATACACACAACGCCTTAAAGGCACTTCTAGGCATGATGTGCATAACGCGGTCATCCAGCTTGCGCGGGTTAGGCTCAGAACTGCGATTCAAGTTCGCACATAGTGGCTAAAGCGAATCGCAAAAAGGTTATACACACAAAGCCTTACAGGCACTTCTAGGCATGATGTGCATAACGCGGTCATGCAGCTTGCGCGGGTTAGGCTCAGAACTGCGATTCAAGTTTGCACGTAGCGGCTCAAACGAATCGCAACAAGTTATTACACACAACGCCTTAAAGGCACTTCTAGGCATGATGTGCATAACGCGGTCATCCAGCTTGCGCGGGTTAGGCTCAGAACTGCGATTCAAGTTCGCACATAGTGGCTAAAGCGAATCGCAGCAAGTTAATACACACAAAGCCTTACAGGCACTTTTACGCATTATGTGCAAAACGTGGTCATCCAGCTTGCGCGGGTTAGGCTCAGAACTGCGATTCAAGTTCGCACATAGTGGCTAAAGCGAATCGCAAAAAGGTTATACACACAAAGCCTTACAGGCACTTCTAGGCATGATGTGCATAACGCGGTCATCCAGCTTGCGCGGGTTTGGCTCAGAACTGCGATTCAAGTTTGCACGTAGCGGCTCAAACGAATCGCAACAAGTTAATACACACAACGCCTTAAAGGCACTTCTAGGCATGATGTGCATAACGCGGTCATCCAGCTTGCGCGGGTTAGGCTCAGAACTGCGATTCAAGTTTGCACGTAGCGGCTCAAACGAATCGCAACAAGTTAATACACTCAAAGCCTTACAGGCACTTCTAGGCATGATGTGCAAAACGTGGTCATCCAGCTTGCGCGGGTTAGGCTCAGAACTGCGATTCAAGTTTGCACGTAGCGGCTCAAACGAACCGCAACAAGTTAATACACTCAAAGCCTTACAGGCACTTCTAGGCATGATGTGCATAACGCGGTCATCCAGCTTCCGCGGGTTAGGCTCAGAACTGCGATTCAAGTTTGCACGTAGCGGCTCAAACGAATCGCAACAAGTTAATACACACAACGCCTTAAAGGCACTTTTAGGCATGATGTGCAAAACGTGGTCATCCAGCTTGCGCGGGTTAGGCTCAGAACTGCGATTCAAGTTCGCACATAGTGGCTAAAGCGAATCGCAACAAGTTAATACACACAAAGCCTTACAGGCACTTCTAGGCATTATGTGCAAAACGCGGTCATCCAGCTTGCGCGGGTTAGGCTCAGAACTGCGATTCAAGTTTGCACGTAGCGGCTCAAACGAATTGCAACAAGTTAATAAACACAACGCTTTAAAGGCACTTTTAGGCATGATGTGCAAAACGTGGTCATCCAGCTTGCGCGGGTTAGGCTCAGAACTGCGATTCAAGTTTGCACGTAGCGGCTCAAACGAACCGCAACAAGTTAATACACTCAAAGCCTTACAGGCACTTCTAGGCATGATGTGCATAACGCGGTCATCCAGCTTCCGCGGGTTAGGCTCAGAACTGCGATTCAAGTTTGCACGTAGCGGCTCAAACGAATCGCAACAAGTTAATACACACAACGCCTTAAAGGCACTTTTAGGCATGATGTGCAAAACGTGGTCATCCAGCTTGCGCGGGTTAGGCTCAGAACTGCGATTCAAGTTCGCACATAGTGGCTAAAGCGAATCGCAACAAGTTAATACACACAAAGCCTTACAGGCACTTCTAGGCATTATGTGCAAAACGCGGTCATCCAGCTTGCGCGGGTTAGGCTCAGAACTGCGATTCAAGTTTGCACGTAGCGGCTCAAACGAATTGCAACAAGTTAATAAACACAACGCTTTAAAGGCACTTTTAGGCATGATGTGCAAAACGTGGTCATCCAGCTTGCGCGGGTTAGGCTCAGAACTGCGATTCAAGTTTGCACGTAGCGACTAAAGCGAATCGCAACAAGTTAATACACACAAAGCCTTACAGGCACTTTTAGGCATGATGTGAAAAACGAGGTCATCCAGCTTGCGCGGGTTAGGTTGAGAACTGCGATTCAAGTTCGCACATAGCGGCTAAAGCGAATCGCAACAAGTTAATACACACAAAGCCTTACAGGCACTTCTAGGCATGATGTGCATAACGCGGTCATCCAGCTTGCGCGGGTTAGGCTCAGAACTGCGATTCAAGTTTGCACGTAGCGGCTCAAACGAATCGCAACAAGTTAATACACACAACGCCTTAAAGGCACTTTTAGGCATGATGTGCAAAACGTGGTCATCCAGCTTGCGCGGGTTAGGCTCAGAACTGCGAATCAAGTTTCCACGTAGCGGCTAAAGCGAATCGCAACAAGTTAATACACACAAAGCCTTACGGGCACTTTTAGGCATGATGTGAAAAACGAGGTCATCCAGCTTGCGCTGGTTAGGCTCAGAACTGCGATTCAAGTTTGCACGTAGCGGCTCAAACGAATCGCAACAAGTTAATACACTCAAAGCCTTACAGGCACTTCTAGGCATGATGTGCATACGCGGTCATCCAGCTTGCGCGGGTTAGGCTCAGAACTGCGATTCAAGTTCGCACGTAGCGGCTCAAACGAATCGCAACAAGTTAATACACACAACGCCTTAAAGGCACTTTTAGGCTTGATGTGCAAAACGGGGTCATCCAGCTTGCGCGGGTTAGGCTCAGAACTGCGATTCAAGTTTGCACGTAGCGGCTGAAACGAATCGCAACAAGTTAATACACACAACGCCTTAAAGGCACTTTTAGGCATGATGTGCATAACGCGGTCATCCAGCTTCCGCGGGTTAGGCTCAGAACTGCGATTCAAGTTTGCACGTAGCGGCTCAAACGAATCGCAACAAGTTAATACACACAACGCCTTAAAGGCACTTTTAGGCATGATGTGCAAAACGTGGTCATCCAGCTTGCGCGGGTTAGGCTCAGAACTGCGAATCAAGTTTGCACGTAGAGGCTCAAACGAATCGCAACAAGTTAATACACACAAAGCCTTACAGGCACTTTTAGGCATGATGTGAAAAACAAGCTCATCCAGCTTGCGCGGGTTAGGCTGAGAACTGCGATTCAAGTTCGCACATAGCGGCTAAAGCGAATCGGAACAAGTTAATACACACAAAGCCTTACAGGCACTTCTAGGCATGATGTGCATCACGCGGTCATCCAGCTTGCGCGGGTTAGGCTCAGAACTGCGATTCAAGTTTGCACGTAGCGGCTCAAACGAATCGCAACAAGTTAATACACACAACGCCTTAAAGGCACTTTAGGCATGATGTGCATAACGCGGTCATCCAGCTTGCGCGGGTTAGGCTCAGAACTGCGATTCAAGTTTGCACGTAGCGGCTCAAACGAATCGCAACAAGTTAATACACACAAAGCCTTACAGGCACTTCTAGGCATGATGTGCATAACGCGGTCATCCAGCTTGCGCGGGTTAGGCTCAGAACTGCGATTCAATTTGCACGTAGCGGCTCAAACGAATCGCAACAATACACACAACGGCTTACAGGCACTTCTAGGCATGATGTGAAAAACGAGGTCATCCAGCTTGCGCGGGTTAGGCTGAGAACTGCGATTCAAGTTCGCACATAGCGGCTAAAGCGAATCGCAACAAGTTAATACACACAAAGCCTTACAGGCACTTCTAGGCATGATGTGCATAACGCGGTCATCCAGCTTGCGCGGGTTAGGCTCAGAACTGCGATTCAAGTTTGCACGTAGCGGCTCAAACGAATCGCAACAAGTTAATACACACAACGCCTTAAAGGCACTTTTAGGCATGATGTGCAAAACGTGGTCATCCAGCTTGCGCGGGTTAGGCTCAGAACTGCGAATCAAGTTTGCACGTAGCGGCTCAAAGGAATCGCAACAAGTTAATACACACAAAGCCTTACAGGCACTTTTAGGCATGATGTGAAAAACGAGGTCATCCAGCTTGCGCGGGTTAGGCTGAGAACTGCGATTCAAGTTCGCACATAGCGGCTAAAGCGAATCGCAACAAGTTAATACACACAAAGCCTTACAGGCACTTCTAGGCATGATGTGCATCACGCGGTCATCCAGCTTGCGCGGGTTAGGCTCAGAACTGCGATTCAAGTTTGCACGTAGCGGCTCAGACGAATCGCAACAAGTTAATCAACACAACGCTTTAAAGGCACTTTTAGGCATGACGTGCAAAACGTGGTCATCCAGCTTGCGCGGGTTAGGCTGAGAACTGCGATTCAAGTTCGCACATAGAGGCTAAAGCGAATCGCAACAAGTTAATACACACAAAGCCTTACAGGCACTTTTAGGCATGATGTGAAAAACGAGGTCATCCAGCTTGCGCGGGTTAGGCTGAGAACTGCGATTCAAGTTCGCACATAGCGGCTAAAGCGAATCGCAACAAGTTAATACACTCAAAGCCTTACAGGCACTTCTAGGCATGATGTGCATAACGCGGTCATCCAGCTTGCGCGGGTTAGGCTCAGAACTGCGATTCAAGTTTGCACGTAGCGGCTCAAACGAATCGCAACAATACACACAACGCCTTACAGGCACTTTTAGGAATTATGTGCAAAACGCGGTCATCCAGCTTGCGCGGGTTAGGCTCAGAACTGCGATTCAAGTTTGCACGTAGCGGCTCAAACGAATCGCAACAAGTTAATAAACACAACGCCTTACAGGCATTTTTAGGCATGATGTGCATAACGCGGTCATCCAGCTTGCGCGGGTTAGGCTCAGAACTGCGATTCAAGTTTGCACGTAGCGGCTCAAACGAATCGCAACAAGTTAATACACTCAAAGCCTTACAGGCACTTCTAGGCATGATGTGCATAACGCGGTCATCCAGCTTGCGCGGGTTAGGCTCAGAACTGCGATTCAAGTTCGCACATAGTGGCTAAAGCGAATCGCAACAAGTTAATACACACAAAGCCTTACAGGCACTTCTAGGCATAATGTGCATAACGCGGTCATCCAGCTTGCGCGGGTTAGGCTCAGAACTGCGATTCAAGTTTGCACGTAGCGGCTCAAACGAATCGCAACAAGTTAATACACACAACGCCTTAAAGGCACTTTTAGGCATGATGTGCAAAACGGGGTCATCCAGCTTGCGCGGGTTAGGCTCAGAACTGCGATTCAAGTTCGCACATAGTGGCTAAAGCGAATCGCAGCAAGTTAATACACACAAAGCCTTACAGGCACTTTTACGCATTATGTGCAAAACGTGGTCATCCAGCTTGCGCGGGTTAGGCTCAGAACTGCGATTCAAGTTCGCACATAGTGGCTAAAGCGAATCGCAAAAAGGTTATACACACAAAGCCTTACAGGCACTTCTAGGCATGATGTGCATAACGCGGTCATCCAGCTTGCGCGGGTTAGGCTCAGAACTGCGATTCAAGTTTGCACGTAGCGGCTCAAACGAATCGCAACAAGTTAATACACACAACGCCTTAAAGGCACTTCTAGGCATGATGTGCATAACGCGGTCATCCAGCTTGCGCGGGTTAGGCTCAGAACTGCGATTCAAGTTTGCACGTAGCGGCTCAAACGAATCGCAACAAGTTAATACACTCAAAGCCTTACAGGCACTTCTAGGCATGATGTGCATAACGCGGTCATCCAGCTTGCGCGGGTTAGGCTCAGAACTGCGATTCAAGTTCGCACATAGTGGCTAAAGCGAATCGCAACAAGTTAATACACACAAAGCCTTACAGGCACTTCTAGGCATAATGTGCATAACGCGGTCATCCAGATTGCGCGGGTTAGGCTCAGAACTGCGATTCAAGTTTGCACGTAGCGGCTCAAACGAATCGCAACAAGTTAATACACACAACGCCTTAAAGGCACTTTTAGGCATGATGTGCAAAACGGGGTCATCCAGCTTGCGCGGGTTAGGCTCAGAACTGCGATTCAAGTTCGCACATAGTGGCTAAAGCGAATCGCAGCAAGTTAATACACACAAAGCCTTACAGGCACTTTTACGCATTATGTGCAAAACGTGGTCATCCAGCTTGCGCGGGTTAGGCTCAGAACTGCGATTCAAGTTCGCACATAGTGGCTAAAGCGAATCGCAAAAAGGTTATACACACAAAGCCTTACAGGCACTTCTAGGCATGATGTGCATAACGCGGTCATCCAGCTTGCGCGGGTTAGGCTCAGAACTGCGATTCAAGTTTGCACGTAGCGGCTCAAACGAATCGCAAGTTAATACACACAACGCCTTAAAGGCACTTCTAGGCATGATGTGCATAACGCGGTCATCCAGCTTGCGCGGGTTAGGCTCAGAACTGCGATTCAAGTTCGCACATAGTGGCTAAAGCGAATCGCAAAAAGGTTATACACACAAAGCCTTACAGGCACTTCTAGGCATGATGTGCATAACGCGGTCATGCAGCTTGCGCGGGTTAGGCTCAGAACTGCGATTCAAGTTTGCACGTAGCGGCTCAAACGAATCGCAACAAGTTATTACACACAACGCCTTAAAGGCACTTCTAGGCATGATGTGCATAACGCGGTCATCCAGCTTGCGCGGGTTAGGCTCAGAACTGCGATTCAAGTTCGCACATAGTGGCTAAAGCGAATCGCAGCAAGTTAATACACACAAAGCCTTACAGGCACTTTTACGCATTATGTGCAAAACGTGGTCATCCAGCTTGCGCGGGTTAGGCTCAGAACTGCGATTCAAGTTCGCACATAGTGGCTAAAGCGAATCGCAAAAAGGTTATACACACAAAGCCTTACAGGCACTTCTAGGCATGATGTGCATAACGCGGTCATCCAGCTTGCGCGGGTTTGGCTGAGAACTGCGATTCAAGTTTGCACGTAGCGGCTCAAACGAATCGCAACAAGTTAATACACACAACGCCTTAAAGGCACTTCTAGGCATGATGTGCATAACGCGGTCATCCAGCTTGCGCGGGTTAGGCTCAGAACTGCGATTCAAGTTTGCACGTAGCGGCTCAAACGAATCGCAACAAGTTAATACACTCAAAGCCTTACAGGCACTTCTAGGCATGATGTGCAAAACGTGGTCATCCAGCTTGCGCGGGTTAGGCTCAGAACTGCGATTCAAGTTTGCACGTAGCGGCTCAAACGAACCGCAACAAGTTAATAAACTCAAAGCCTTACAGGCACTTCTAGGCATGATGTGCATAACGCGGTCATCCAGCTTCCGCGGGTTAGGCTCACAACTGCGATTCAAGTTTGCACGTAGCGGCTCAAACGAATCGCAACAAGTTAATACACACAACGCCTTAAAGGCACTTTTAGGCATGATGTGCAAAACGTGGTCATCCAGCTTGCGCGGGTTAGGCTCAGAACTGCGATTCAAGTTCGCACATAGTGGCTAAAGCGAATCGCAACAAGTTAATACACACAAAGCCTTACAGGCACTTCTAGGCATTATGTGCAAAACGCGGTCATCCAGCTTGCGCGGGTTAGGCTCAGAACTGCGATTCAAGTTTGCACGTAGCGGCTCAAACGAATTGCAACAAGTTAATAAACACAACGCTTTAAAGGCACTTTTAGGCATGATGTGCAAAACGTGGTCATCCAGCTTGCGCGGGTTAGGCTCAGAACTGCGATTCAAGTTTGCACGTAGCGGCTCAAACGAACCGCAACAAGTTAATACACTCAAAGCCTTACAGGCACTTCTAGGCATGATGTGCATAACGCGGTCATCCAGCTTCCGCGGGTTAGGCTCAGAACTGCGATTCAAGTTTGCACGTAGCGGCTCAAACGAATCGCAACAAGTTAATACACACAACGCCTTAAAGGCACTTTTAGGCATGATGTGCAAAACGTGGTCATCCAGCTTGCGCGGGTTAGGCTCAGAACTGCGATTCAAGTTCGCACATAGTGGCTAAAGCGAATCGCAACAAGTTAATACACACAAAGCCTTACAGGCACTTCTAGGCATTATGTGCAAAACGCGGTCATCCAGCTTGCGCGGGTTAGGCTCAGAACTGCGATTCAAGTTTGCACGTAGCGGCTCAAACGAATTGCAACAAGTTAATAAACACAACGCTTTAAAGGCACTTTTAGGCATGATGTGCAAAACGTGGTCATCCAGCTTGCGCGGGTTAGGCTCAGAACTGCGATTCAAGTTTGCACGTAGCGACTAAAGCGAATCGCAACAAGTTAATACACACAAAGCCTTACAGGCACTTTTAGGCATGATGTGAAAAACGAGGTCATCCAGCTTGCGCGGGTTAGGTTGAGAACTGCGATTCAAGTTCGCACATAGCGGCTAAAGCGAATCGCAACAAGTTAATACACACAAAGCCTTACAGGCACTTCTAGGCATGATGTGCATAACGCGGTCATCCAGCTTGCGCGGGTTAGGCTCAGAACTGCGATTCAAGTTTGCACGTAGCGGCTCAAACGAATCGCAACAAGTTAATACACACAACGCCTTAAAGGCACTTTTAGGCATGATGTGCAAAACGTGGTCATCCAGCTTGCGCGGGTTAGGCTCAGAACTGCGAATCAAGTTTCCACGTAGCGGCTAAAGCGAATCGCAACAAGTTAATACACACAAAGCCTTACGGGCACTTTTAGGCATGATGTGAAAAACGAGGTCATCCAGCTTGCGCTGGTTAGGCTCAGAACTGCGATTCAAGTTTGCACGTAGCGGCTCAAACGAATCGCAACAAGTTAATACACTCAAAGCCTTACAGGCACTTCTAGGCATGATGTGCATACGCGGTCATCCAGCTTGCGCGGGTTAGGCTCAGAACTGCGATTCAAGTTCGCACGTAGCGGCTCAAACGAATCGCAACAAGTTAATACACACAACGCCTTAAAGGCACTTTTAGGCTTGATGTGCAAAACGGGGTCATCCAGCTTGCGCGGGTTAGGCTCAGAACTGCGATTCAAGTTTGCACGTAGCGGCTGAAACGAATCGCAACAAGTTAATACACACAACGCCTTAAAGGCACTTTTAGGCATGATGTGCATAACGCGGTCATCCAGCTTCCGCGGGTTAGGCTCAGAACTGCGATTCAAGTTTGCACGTAGCGGCTCAAACGAATCGCAACAAGTTAATACACACAACGCCTTAAAGGCACTTTTAGGCATGATGTGCAAAACGTGGTCATCCAGCTTGCGCGGGTTAGGCTCAGAACTGCGAATCAAGTTTGCACGTAGAGGCTCAAACGAATCGCAACAAGTTAATACACACAAAGCCTTACAGGCACTTTTAGGCATGATGTGAAAAACAAGGTCATCCAGCTTGCGCGGGTTAGGCTGAGAACTGCGATTCAAGTTCGCACATAGCGGCTAAAGCGAATCGGAACAAGTTAATACACACAAAGCCTTACAGGCACTTCTAGGCATGATGTGCATCACGCGGTCATCCAGCTTGCGCGGGTTAGGCTCAGAACTGCGATTCAAGTTTGCACGTAGCGGCTCAAACGAATCGCAACAAGTTAATACACACAACGCCTTAAAGGCACTTTAGGCATGATGTGCATAACGCGGTCATCCAGCTTGCGCGGGTTAGGCTCAGAACTGCGATTCAAGTTTGCACGTAGCGGCTCAAACGAATCGCAACAAGTTAATACACACAAAGCCTTACAGGCACTTCTAGCCATGATGTGCATAACGCGGTCATCCAGCTTGCGCGGGTTAGGCTCAGAACTGCGATTCAATTTGCACGTAGCGGCTCAAACGAATCGCAACAATACACACAACGGCTTACAGGCACTTCTAGGCATGATGTGAAAAACGAGGTCATCCAGCTTGCGCGGGTTAGGCTGAGAACTGCGATTCAAGTTCGCACATAGCGGCTAAAGCGAATCGCAACAAGTTAATACACACAAAGCCTTACAGGCACTTCTAGGCATGATGTGCATAACGCGGTCATCCAGCTTGCGCGGGTTAGGCTCAGAACTGCGATTCAAGTTTGCACGTAGCGGCTCAAACGAATCGCAACAAGTTAATACACACAACGCCTTAAAGGCACTTTTAGGCATGATGTGCAAAACGTGGTCATCCAGCTTGCGCGGGTTAGGCTCAGAACTGCGAATCAAGTTTGCACGTAGCGGCTCAAACGAATCGCAACAAGTTAATACACACAAAGCCTTACAGGCACTTTTAGGCATGATGTGAAAAACGAGGTCATCCAGCTTGCGCGGGTTAGGCTGAGAACTGCGATTCAAGTTCGCACATAGCGGCTAAAGCGAATCGCAACAAGTTAATACACTCAAAGCCTTACAGGCACTTCTAGGCATGATGTGCATAACGCGGTCATCCAGCTTGCGCGGGTTAGGCTCAGAACTGCGATTCAAGTTTGCACGTAGCGGCTCAAACGAATCGCAACAATACACACAACGCCTTACAGGCACTTTTAGGAATTATGTGCAAAACGCGGTCATCCAGCTTGCGCGGGTTAGGCTCAGAACTGCGATTCAAGTTTGCACGTAGCGGCTCAAACGAATCGCAACAAGTTAATAAACACAACGCCTTACAGGCATTTTTAGGCATGATGTGCATAACGCGGTCATCCAGCTTGCGCGGGTTAGGCTCAGAACTGCGATTCAAGTTTGCACGTAGCGGCTCAAACGAATCGCAACAAGTTAATACACTCAAAGCCTTACAGGCACTTCTAGGCATGATGTGCATAACGCGGTCATCCAGCTTGCGCGGGTTAGGCTCAGAACTGCGATTCAAGTTCGCACATAGTGGCTAAAGCGAATCGCAACAAGTTAATACACACAAAGCCTTACAGGCACTTCTAGGCATAATGTGCATAACGCGGTCATCCAGCTTGCGCGGGTTAGGCTCAGAACTGCGATTCAAGTTTGCACGTAGCGGCTCAAACGAATCGCAACAAGTTAATACACACAACGCCTTAAAGGCACTTTTAGGCATGATGTGCAAAACGGGGTCATCCAGCTTGCGCGGGTTAGGCTCAGAACTGCGATTCAAGTTCGCACATAGTGGCTAAAGCGAATCGCAGCAAGTTAATACACACAAAGCCTTACAGGCACTTTTACGCATTATGTGCAAAACGTGGTCATCCAGCTTGCGCGGGTTAGGCTCAGAACTGCGATTCAAGTTCGCACATAGTGGCTAAAGCGAATCGCAAAAAGGTTATACACACAAAGCCTTACAGGCACTTCTAGGCATGATGTGCATAACGCGGTCATCCAGCTTGCGCGGGTTAGGCTCAGAACTGCGATTCAAGTTTGCACGTAGCGGCTCAAACGAATCGCAACAAGTTAATACACACAACGCCTTAAAGGCACTTCTAGGCATGATGTGCATAACGCGGTCATCCAGCTTGCGCGGGTTAGGCTCAGAACTGCGATTCAAGTTTGCACGTAGCGGCTCAAACGAATCGCAACAAGTTAATACACTCAAAGCCTTACAGGCACTTCTAGGCATGATGTGCATAACGCGGTCATCCAGCTTGCGCGGGTTAGGCTCAGAACTGCGATTCAAGTTCGCACATAGTGGCTAAAGCGAATCGCAACAAGTTAATACACACAAAGCCTTACAGGCACTTCTAGGCATAATGTGCATAACGCGGTCATCCAGATTGCGCGGGTTAGGCTCAGAACTGCGATTCAAGTTTGCACGTAGCGGCTCAAACGAATCGCAACAAGTTAATACACACAACGCCTTAAAGGCACTTTTAGGCATGATGTGCAAAACGGGGTCATCCAGCTTGCGCGGGTTAGGCTCAGAACTGCGATTCAAGTTCGCACATAGTGGCTAAAGCGAATCGCAGCAAGTTAATACACACAAAGCCTTACAGGCACTTTTACGCATTATGTGCAAAACGTGGTCATCCAGCTTGCGCGGGTTAGGCTCAGAACTGCGATTCAAGTTCGCACATAGTGGCTAAAGCGAATCGCAAAAAGGTTATACACACAAAGCCTTACAGGCACTTCTAGGCATGATGTGCATAACGCGGTCATCCAGCTTGCGCGGGTTAGGCTCAGAACTGCGATTCAAGTTTGCACGTAGCGGCTCAAACGAATCGCAAGTTAATACACACAACGCCTTAAAGGCACTTCTAGGCATGATGTGCATAACGCGGTCATCCAGCTTGCGCGGGTTAGGCTCAGAACTGCGATTCAAGTTCGCACATAGTGGCTAAAGCGAATCGCAAAAAGGTTATACACACAAAGCCTTACAGGCACTTCTAGGCATGATGTGCATAACGCGGTCATGCAGCTTGCGCGGGTTAGGCTCAGAACTGCGATTCAAGTTTGCACGTAGCGGCTCAAACGAATCGCAACAAGTTATTACACACAACGCCTTAAAGGCACTTCTAGGCATGATGTGCATAACGCGGTCATCCAGCTTGCGCGGGTTAGGCTCAGAACTGCGATTCAAGTTCGCACATAGTGGCTAAAGCGAATCGCAGCAAGTTAATACACACAAAGCCTTACAGGCACTTTTACGCATTATGTGCAAAACGTGGTCATCCAGCTTGCCCGGGTTAGGCTCAGAACTGCGATTCAAGTTCGCACATAGTGGCTAAAGCGAATCGCAAAAAGGTTATACACACAAAGCCTTACAGGCACTTCTAGGCATGATGTGCATAACGCGGTCATCCAGCTTGCGCGGGTTTGGCTCAGAACTGCGATTCAAGTTTGCACGTAGCGGCTCAAACGAATCGCAACAAGTTAATACACACAACGCCTTAAAGGCACTTCTAGGCATGATGTGCATAACGCGGTCATCCAGCTTGCGCGGGTTAGGCTCAGAACTGCGATTCAAGTTTGCACGTAGCGGCTCAAACGAATCGCAACAAGTTAATACACTCAAAGCCTTACAGGCACTTCTAGGCATGATGTGCAAAACGTGGTCATCCAGCTTGCGCGGGTTAGGCTCAGAACTGCGATTCAAGTTTGCACGTAGCGGCTCAAACGAACCGCAACAAGTTAATACACTCAAAGCCTTACAGGCACTTCTAGGCATGATGTGCATAACGCGGTCATCCAGCTTCCGCGGGTTAGGCTCAGAACTGCGATTCAAGTTTGCACGTAGCGGCTCAAACGAATCGCAACAAGTTAATACACACAACGCCTTAAAGGCACTTTTAGGCATGATGTGCATAACGCGGTCATCCAGCTTGCGCGGGTTAGGCTCAGAACTGCGATTCAAGTTTGCACGTAGCGGCTCAAACGAATCGCAACAAGTTAATACACTCAAAGCCTTACAGGCACTTCTAGGCATGATGTGCAAAACGTGGTCATCCAGCTTGCGCGGGTTAGGCTCAGAACTGCGATTCAAGTTTGCACGTAGCGGCTCAAACGAACCGCAACAAGTTAATACACTCAAAGCCTTACAGGCACTTCTAGGCATGATGTGCATAACGCGGTCATCCAGCTTCCGCGGGTTAGGCTCAGAACTGCGATTCAAGTTCGCACATAGAGGCTAAAGCGAATCGCAACAAGTTAATACACACAAAGCCTTACAGGCACTTTTAGGCATGATGTGAAAAACGAGGTCATCCAGCTTGCGCGGGTTAGGCTGAGAACTGCGATTCAAGTTCGCACATAGCGGCTAAAGCGAATCGCAACAAGTTAATACACTCAAAGCCTTACAGGCACTTCTAGGCATGATGTGCAAAACGTGGTCATCCAGCTTGCGCGGGTTAGGCTCAGAACTGCGATTCAAGTTTGCACGTAGCGGCTCAAACGAACCGCAACAAGTTAATACACTCAAAGCCTTACAGGCACTTCTAGGCATGATGTGCATAACGCGGTCATCCAGCTTCCGCGGGTTAGGCTCAGAACTGCGATTCAAGTTCGCACATAGAGGCTAAAGCGAATCGCAACAAGTTAATACACACAAAGCCTTACAGGCACTTTTAGGCATGATGTGAAAAACGAGGTCATCCAGCTTGCGCGGGTTAGGCTGAGAACTGCGATTCAAGTTCGCACATAGCGGCTAAAGCGAATCGCAACAAGTTAATACACTCAAAGCCTTACAGGCACTTCTAGGCATGATGTGCATAACGCGGTCATCCAGCTTGCGCGGGTTAGGCTCAGAACTGCGATTCAAGTTTGCACGTAGCGGCTCAAACGAATCGCAACAATACACACAACGCCTTACAGGCACTTTTAGGAATTATGTGCAAAACGCGGTCATCCAGCTTGCGCGGGTTAGGCTCAGAACTGCGATTCAAGTTTGCACGTAGCGGCTCAAACGAATCGCAACAAGTTAATAAACACAACGCCTTACAGGCATTTTTAGGCATGATGTGCATAACGCGGTCATCCAGCTTGCGCGGGTTAGGCTCAGAACTGCGATTCAAGTTTGCACGTAGCGGCTCAAACGAATCGCAACAAGTTAATACACTCAAAGCCTTACAGGCACTTCTAGGCATGATGTGCATAACGCGGTCATCCAGCTTGCGCGGGTTAGGCTCAGAACTGCGATTCAAGTTCGCACATAGTGGCTAAAGCGAATCGCAACAAGTTAATACACACAAAGCCTTACAGGCACTTCTAGGCATAATGTGCATAACGCGGTCATCCAGCTTGCGCGGGTTAGGCTCAGAACTGCGATTCAAGTTTGCACGTAGCGGCTCAAACGAATCGCAACAAGTTAATACACACAACGCCTTAAAGGCACTTTTAGGCATGATGTGCAAAACGGGGTCATCCAGCTTGCGCGGGTTAGGCTCAGAACTGCGATTCAAGTTCGCACATAGTGGCTAAAGCGAATCGCAGCAAGTTAATACACACAAAGCCTTACAGGCACTTTTACGCATTATGTGCAAAACGTGGTCATCCAGCTTGCGCGGGTTAGGCTCAGAACTGCGATTCAAGTTCGCACATAGTGGCTAAAGCGAATCGCAAAAAGGTTATACACACAAAGCCTTACAGGCACTTCTAGGCATGATGTGCATAACGCGGTCATCCAGCTTGCGCGGGTTAGGCTCAGAACTGCGATTCAAGTTTGCACGTAGCGGCTCAAACGAATCGCAACAAGTTAATACACACAACGCCTTAAAGGCACTTCTAGGCATGATGTGCATAACGCGGTCATCCAGCTTGCGCGGGTTAGGCTCAGAACTGCGATTCAAGTTTGCACGTAGCGGCTCAAACGAATCGCAACAAGTTAATACACTCAAAGCCTTACAGGCACTTCTAGGCATGATGTGCATAACGCGGTCATCCAGCTTGCGCGGGTTAGGCTCAGAACTGCGATTCAAGTTCGCACATAGTGGCTAAAGCGAATCGCAACAAGTTAATACACACAAAGCCTTACAGGCACTTCTAGGCATAATGTGCATAACGCGGTCATCCAGATTGCGCGGGTTAGGCTCAGAACTGCGATTCAAGTTTGCACGTAGCGGCTCAAACGAATCGCAACAAGCTAATACACACAACGCCTTAAAGGCACTTTTAGGCATGATGTGCAAAACGGGGTCATCCAGCTTGCGCGGGTTAGGCTCAGAACTGCGATTCAAGTTCGCACATAGTGGCTAAAGCGAATCGCAGCAAGTTAATACACACAAAGCCTTACAGGCACTTTTACGCATTATGTGCAAAACGTGGTCATCCAGCTTGCGCGGGTTAGGCTCAGAACTGCGATTCAAGTTCGCACATAGTGGCTAAAGCGAATCGCAAAAAGGTTATACACACAAAGCCTTACAGGCACTTCTAGGCATGATGTGCATAACGCGGTCATCCAGCTTGCGCGGGTTAGGCTCAGAACTGCGATTCAAGTTTGCACGTAGCGGCTCAAACGAATCGCAAGTTAATACACACAACGCCTTAAAGGCACTTCTAGGCATGATGTGCATAACGCGGTCATCCAGCTTGCGCGGGTTAGGCTCAGAACTGCGATTCAAGTTCGCACATAGTGGCTAAAGCGAATCGCAAAAAGGTTATACACACAAAGCCTTACAGGCACTTCTAGGCATGATGTGCATAACGCGGTCATGCAGCTTGCGCGGGTTAGGCTCAGAACTGCGATTCAAGTTTGCACGTAGCTGCTCAAACGAATCGCAACAAGTTATTACACACAACGCCTTAAAGGCACTTCTAGGCATGATGTGCATAACGCGGTCATCCAGCTTGCGCGGGTTAGGCTCAGAACTGCGATTCAAGTTCGCACATAGTGGCTAAAGCGAATCGCAGCAAGTTAATACACACAAAGCCTTACAGGCACTTTTACGCATTATGTGCAAAACGTGGTCATCCAGCTTGCGCGGGTTAGGCTCAGAACTGCGATTCAAGTTCGCACATAGTGGCTAAAGCGAATCGCAAAAAGGTTATACACACAAAGCCTTACAGGCACTTCTAGGCATGATGTGCATAACGCGGTCATCCAGCTTGCGCGGGTTTGGCTCAGAACTGCGATTCAAGTTTGCACGTAGCGGCTCAAACGAATCGCAACAAGTTAATACACACAACGCCTTAAAGGCACTTCTAGGCATGATGTGCATAACGCGGTCATCCAGCTTGCGCGGGTTAGGCTCAGAACTGCGATTCAAGTTTGCACGTAGCGGCTCAAACGAATCGCAACAAGTTAATACACTCAAAGCCTTACAGGCACTTCTAGGCATGATGTGCAAAACGTGGTCATCCAGCTTGCGCGGGTTAGGCTCAGAACTGCGATTCAAGTTTGCACGTAGCGGCTCAAACGAACCGCAACAAGTTAATACACTCAAAGCCTTACAGGCACTTCTAGGCATGATGTGCATAACGCGGTCATCCAGCTTCCGCGGGTTAGGCTCAGAACTGCGATTCAAGTTTGCACGTAGCGGCTCAAACGAATCGCAACAAGTTAATACACACAACGCCTTAAAGGCACTTTTAGGCATGATGTGCAAAACGTGGTCATCCAGCTTGCGCGGGTTAGGCTCAGA
Source organism: Amblyomma maculatum (assembly GCF_055883805.1). Lineage (NCBI taxonomy): Eukaryota > Metazoa > Arthropoda > Arachnida > Ixodida > Ixodidae > Amblyomma > Amblyomma maculatum. Next base: position 495,932,824 of record NC_139344.1, read on the forward strand.
ACTGCGATTCAAGTTCGCACATAGTGGCTAAAGCGAATCGCAACAAGTTAATACACACAAAGCCTTACAGGCACTTCTAGGCATTATGTGCAAAACGCGGTCATCCAGCTTGCGCGGGTTAGGCTCAGAACTGCGATTCAAGTTTGCACGTAGCGGCTCAAACGAATTGCAACAAGTTAATAAACACAACGCTTTAAAGGCACTTTTAGGCATGATGTGCAAAACGTGGTCATCCAGCTTGCGCGGGTTAGGCTCAGAACTGCGATTCAAGTTTGCACGTAGCGGCTCAAACGAACCGCAACAAGTTAATACACTCAAAGCCTTACAGGCACTTCTAGGCATGATGTGCATAACGCGGTCATCCAGCTTCCGCGGGTTAGGCTCAGAACTGCGATTCAAGTTTGCAAGTAGCGGCTCAAACGAATCGCAACAAGTTAATACACACAACGCCTTAAAGGCACTTTTAGGCATGATGTGCAAAACGTGGTCATCCAGCTTGCGCGGGTTAGGCTCAGAACTGCGATTCAAGTTCGCACATAGTGGCTAAAGCGAATCGCAACAAGTTAATACACACAAAGCCTTACAGGCACTTCTAGGCATTATGTGCAAAACGCGGTCATCCAGCTTGCGCGGGTTAGGCTCAGAACTGCGATTCAAGTTTGCACGTAGCGGCTCAAACGAATTGCAACAAGTTAATAAACACAACGCTTTAAAGGCACTTTTAGGCATGATGTGCAAAACGTGGTCATCCAGCTTGCGCGGGTTAGGCTCAGAACTGCGATTCAAGTTTGCACGTAGCGACTAAAGCGAATCGCAACAAGTTAATACACACAAAGCCTTACAGGCACTTTTAGGCATGATGTGAAAAACGAGGTCATCCAGCTTGCGCGGGTTAGGTTGAGAACTGCGATTCAAGTTCGCACATAGCGGCTAAAGCGAATCGCAACAAGTTAATACACACAAAGCCTTACAGGCACTTCTAGGCATGATGTGCATAACGCGGTCATCCAGCTTGCGCGGGTTAGGCTCAGAACTGCGATTCAAGTTTGCACGTAGCGGCTCAAACGAATCGCAACAAGTTAATACACACAACGCCTTAAAGGCACTTTTAGGCATGATGTGCAAAACGTGGTCATCCAGCTTGCGCGGGTTAGGCTCAGAACTGCGAATCAAGTTTCCACGTAGCGGCTAAAGCGAATCGCAACAAGTTAATACACACAAAGCCTTACGGGCACTTTTAGGCATGATGTGAAAAACGAGGTCATCCAGCTTGCGCTGGTTAGGCTCAGAACTGCGATTCAAGTTTGCACGTAGCGGCTCAAACGAATCGCAACAAGTTAATGCACTCAAAGCCTTACAGGCACTTCTAGGCATGATGTGCATACGCGGTCATCCAGCTTGCGCGGGTTAGGCTCAGAACTGCGATTCAAGTTCGCACGTAGCGGCTCAAACGAATCGCAACAAGTTAATACACACAACGCCTTAAAGGCACTTTTAGGCTTGATGTGCAAAACGGGGTCATCCAGCTTGCGCGGGTTAGGCTCAGAACTGCGATTCAAGTTTGCACGTAGCGGCTGAAACGAATCGCAACAAGTTAATACACACAACGCCTTAAAGGCACTTTTAGGCATGATGTGCATAACGCGGTCATCCAGCTTCCGCGGGTTAGGCTCAGAACTGCGATTCAAGTTTGCACGTAGCGGCTCAAACGAATCGCAACAAGTTAATACACACAACGCCTTAAAGGCACTTTTAGGCATGATGTGCAAAACGTGGTCATCCAGCTTGCGCGGGTTAGGCTCAGAACTGCGAATCAAGTTTGCACGTAGCGGCTCAAACGAATCGCAACAAGTTAATACACACAAAGCCTTACAGGCACTTTTAGGCATGATGTGAAAAACAAGGTCATCCAGCTTGCGCGGGTTAGGCTGAGAACTGCGATTCAAGTTCGCACATAGCGGCTAAAGCGAATCGGAACAAGTTAATACACACAAAGCCTTACAGGCACTTCTAGGCATGATGTGCATCACGCGGTCATCCAGCTTGCGCGGGTTAGGCTCAGAACTGCGATTCAAGTTTGCACGTAGCGGCTCAAACGAATCGCAACAAGTTAATACACACAACGCCTTAAAGGCACTTTAGGCATGATGTGCAAAACTTGGTCATCCAGCTTGCGCGGGTTAGGCTCAGAACTGCGAATCAAGTTTGCACGTAGCGGCTCAAACGAATCGCAACAAGTTAATACACACAAAGCCTTACAGGCACTTCTAGGCATGATGTGCATAACGCGGTCATCCAGCTTGCGCGGGTTAGGCTCAGAACTGCGATTCAAGTTTGCACGTAGCGGCTCAAACGAATCGCAACAAGTTAATACACACAAAGCCTTACAGGCACTTCTAGGCATGATGTGCATAACGCGGTCATCCAGCTTGCGCGGGTTAGGCTCAGAACTGCGATTCAATTTGCACGTAGCGGCTCAAACGAATCGCAACAATACACACAACGGCTTACAGGCACTTCTAGGCATGATGTGAAAAACGAGGTCATCCAGCTTGCGCGGGTTAGGCTGAGAACTGCGATTCAAGTTCGCACATAGCGGCTAAAGCGAATCGCAACAAGTTAATACACACAAAGCCTTACAGGCACTTCTAGGCATGATGTGCATAACGCGGTCATCCAGCTTGCGCGGGTTAGGCTCAGAACTGCGATTCAAGTTTGCACGTAGCGGCTCAAACGAATCGCAACAAGTTAATACACACAACGCCTTAAAGGCACTTTTAGGCATGATGTGCAAAACGTGGTCATCCAGCTTGCGCGGGTTAGGCTCAGAACTGCGAATCAAGTTTGCACGTAGCGGCTCAAACGAATCGCAACAAGTTAATACACACAAAGCCTTACAGGCACTTTTAGGCATGATGTGAAAAACGAGGTCATCCAGCTTGCGCGGGTTAGGCTGAGAACTGCGATTCAAGTTCGCACATAGCGGCTAAAGCGAATCGCAACAAGTTAATACACACAAAGCCTTACAGGCACTTCTAGGCATGATGTGCATCACGCGGTCATCCAGCTTGCGCGGGTTAGGCTCAGAACTGCGATTCAAGTTTGCACGTAGCGGCTCAAACGAATCGCAACAAGTTAATACACACAAAGCCTTACAGGCACTTCTAGGCATGATGTGCATAACGCGGTCATCCAGCTTGCGCGGGTTAGGCTCAGAACTGCGATTCAAGTTCGCACATAGAGGCTAAAGCGAATCGCAACAAGTTAATACACACAAAGCCTTACAGGCACTTTTAGGCATGATGTGAAAAACGAGGTCATCCAGCTTGCGCGGGTTAGGCTGAGAACTGCGATTCAAGTTCGCACATAGCGGCTAAAGCGAATCGCAACAAGTTAATACACTCAACGCCTTACAGGCACTTTTAGGAATTATGTGCAAAACGCGGTCATCCAGCTTGCGCGGGTTAGGCTCAGAACTGCGATTCAAGTTTGCACGTAGCGGCTCAAACGAATTGCAACAAGTTAATAAACACAACGCCTTACAGGCATTTTTAGGCATGATGTGCATAACGCGGTCATCCAGCTTGCGCGGGTTAGGCTCAGAACTGCGATTCAAGTTTGCACGTAGCGGCTCAAACGAATCGCAACAAGTTAATAAACACAACGCCTTACAGGCATTTTTAGGCATGATGTGCATAACGCGGTCATCCAGCTTGCGCGGGTTAGGCTCAGAACTGCGATTCAAGTTTGCACGTAGCGGCTCAAACGAATCGCAACAAGTTAATACACTCAAAGCCTTACAGGCACTTCTAGGCATGATGTGCATAACGCGGTCATCCAGCTTGCGCGGGTTAGGCTCAGAACTGCGATTCAAGTTCGCACATAGTGGCTAAAGCGAATCGCAACAAGTTAATACACACAAAGCCTTACAGGCACTTCTAGGCATAATGTGCATAACGCGGTCATCCAGCTTGCGCGGGTTAGGCTCAGAACTGCGATTCAAGTTTGCACGTAGCGGCTCAAACGAATCGCAACAAGTTAATACACACAACGCCTTAAAGGCACTTTTAGGCATGATGTGCAAAACGGGGTCATCCAGCTTGCGCGGGTTAGGCTCAGAACTGCGATTCAAGTTCGCACATAGTGGCTAAAGCGAATCGCAGCAAGTTAATACACACAAAGCCTTACAGGCACTTTTACGCATTATGTGCAAAACGTGGTCATCCAGCTTGCGCGGGTTAGGCTCAGAACTGCGATTCAAGTTCGCACATAGTGGCTAAAGCGAATCGCAAAAAGGTTATACACACAAAGCCTTACAGGCACTTCTAGGCATGATGTGCATAACGCGGTCATCCAGCTTGCGCGGGTTAGGCTCAGAACTGCGATTCAAGTTTGCACGTAGCGGCTCAAACGAATCGCAACAAGTTAATACACACAACGCCTTAAAGGCACTTCTAGGCATGATGTGCATAACGCGGTCATCCAGCTTGCGCGGGTTAGGCTCAGAACTGCGATTCAAGTTTGCACGTAGCGGCTCAAACGAATCGCAACAAGTTAATACACTCAAAGCCTTACAGGCACTTCTAGGCATGATGTGCATAACGCGGTCATCCAGCTTGCGCGGGTTAGGCTCAGAACTGCGATTCAAGTTCGCACATAGTGGCTAAAGCGAATCGCAACAAGTTAATACACACAAAGCCTTACAGGCACTTCTAGGCATAATGTGCATAACGCGGTCATCCAGATTGCGCGGGTTAGGCTCAGAACTGCGATTCAAGTTTGCACGTAGCGGCTCAAACGAATCGCAACAAGTTAATACACACAACGCCTTAAAGGCACTTTTAGGCATGATGTGCAAAACGGGGTCATCCAGCTTGCGCGGGTTAGGCTCAGAACTGCGATTCAAGTTCGCACATAGTGGCTAAAGCGAATCGCAGCAAGTTAATACACACAAAGCCTTACAGGCACTTTTACGCATTATGTGCAAAACGTGGTCATCCAGCTTGCGCGGGTTAGGCTCAGAACTGCGATTCAAGTTCGCACATAGTGGCTAAAGAGAATCGCAAAAAGGTTATACACACAAAGCCTTACAGGCACTTCTAGGCATGATGTGCATAACGCGGTCATCCAGCTTGCGCGGGTTAGGCTCAGAACTGCGATTCAAGTTTGCACGTAGCGGCTCAAACGAATCGCAAGTTAATACACACAACGCCTTAAAGGCACTTTTAGGCATGATGTGCAAAACGTGGTCATCCAGCTTGCGCGGGTTAGGCTCAGAACTGCGATTCAAGTTTACACGTAGCGGCTCATACGAACCGCAACAAGTTAATACACTCAAAGCCTTACAGGCACTTCTAGGCATGATGTGCATAACGCGGTCATCCAGCTTCCGCGGGTTAGGCTCAGAACTGCGATTCAAGTTTGCACGTAGCGGCTCAAACGAATCGCAACAAGTTAATACACACAACGCCTTAAAGGCACTTTTAGGCATGATGTGCAAAACGTGGTCATCCAGCTTGCGCGGGTTAGGCTCAGAACTGCGATTCAAGTTCGCACATAGTGGCTAAAGCGAATCGCAAAAAGGTTATACACACAAAGCCTTACAGGCACTTCTAGGCATGATGTGCATAACGCGGTCATCCAGCTTGCGCGGGTTAGGCTCAGAACTGCGATTCAAGTTTGCACGTAGCGGCTCAAACGAATCGCAAGTTAATACACACAACGCCTTAAAGGCACTTTTAGGCATGATGTGCAAAATGTGGTCATCCAGCTTGCGCGGGTTAGGCTCAGAACTGCGATTCAAGTTTGCACGTAGCGGCTAAAGCGAATCGCAACAAGTTAATACACACAAAGCATTACAGGCACTTTTAGGCATGATGTGAAAAACGAGGTCATCCAGCTTGCGCGGGTAAGGTTGAGAACTGCGATTCAAGTTCGCACATAGCGGCTAAAGCAAATCGCAACAAGTTAATACACACAAAGCCTTACAGGCACTTCTAGACATGATGTGCATAACGCGGTCATCCAGCTTGCGCGGGTTAGGCTCAGAACTGCGATTCAAGTTTGCACGTAGCGGCTCAAACGAATCGCAAGTTAATACACACAACGCCTTAAAGGCACTTTTAGGCATGATGTGCAAAACGTGGTCATCCAGCTTGCGCGGGTTAGGCTCAGAACTGCGATTCAAGTTTGCACGTAGCGGCTCAAACGAACCGCAACAAGTTAATACACTCAAAGCCTTACAGGCACTTCTAGGCATGATGTGCATAACGCGGTCATCCAGCTTCCGCGGGTTAGGCTCAGAACTGCGATTCAAGTTTGCACGTAGCGGCTCAAACGAATCGCAACAAGTTAATACACACAACGCCTTAAAGGCACTTTTAGGCATGATGTGCAAAACGTGGTCATCCAGCTTGCGCGGGTTAGGCTCAGAACTGCGATTCAAGTTCGCACATAGTGGCTAAAGCGAATCGCAACAAGTTAATACACACAAAGCCTTACAGGCACTTCTAGGCATTATGTGCAAAACGCGGTTATCCAGCTTGCGCGGGTTAGGCTCAGAACTGCGATTCAAGTTTGCACGTAGCGGCTCAAACGAATTGCAACAAGTTAATAAACACAACGCTTTAAAGGCACTTTTAGGCATGATGTGCAAAACGTGGTCATCCAGCTTGCGCGGGTTAGGCTCAGAACTGCGATTCAAGTTTGCACGTAGCGGCTAAAGCGAATCGCAACAAGTTAATACACACAAAGCCTTACAGGCACTTTTAGGCATGATGTGAAAAACGAGGTCATCCAGCTTGCGCGGGTTAGGTTGAGAACTGCGATTCAAGTTCGCACATAGCGGCTAAAGCGAATCGCAACAAGTTAATACACACAAAGCCTTACAGGCACTTCTAGGCATGATGTGCATAACGCGGTCATCCAGCTTGCGCGGGTTAGGCTCAGAACTGCGATTCAAGTTTGCACGTAGCGGCTCAAACGAATCGCAACAAGTTAATACACACAACGCCTTAAAGGCACTTTTAGGCATGATGTGCAAAACGTGGTCATCCAGCTTGCGCGGGTTAGGCTCAGAACAGCGAATCAAGTTTGCACGTAGCGGCTCAAACGAATCGCAACAAGTTAATACACACAAAGCCTTACAGGCACTTTTAGGCATGATGTGAAAAACGAGGTCATCCAGCTTGCGCGGGTTAGGCTGAAAACTGCGATTCAAGTTCGCACATAGCAGCTAAAGCGAATCGCAACAAGTTAATACGCACAAAGCCTTACAGGCACTTCTAGGCATGATGTGCATCACGCGGTCATCCAGCTTGCGCTGGTTAGGCTCAGAACTGCGATTCAAGTTTGCACGTAGCGGCTCAAACGAATCGCAACAAGTTAATACACTCAAAGCCTTACAGGCACTTCTAGCCATGATGTGCATAACGCGGTCATCCAGCTTGCGCGGGTCAGGCTCAGAACTGCGATTCAAGTTCGCACATAGTGGCTAAAGCGAATCGCAACAAGTTATTACACACAAAGCCTTACAGGCACTTCTAGGCATGATGTGCATAACGCGGTCATCCAGCTTGCGCGGGTTAGGCTCAGAACTGCGAATCAAGTTTGCACGCAGCGGCTCAAACGAATCGCAACAAGTTAATACACACAAAGCCTTACAGGCACTTCTAGGCATGATGTGCATAACGCGGTCATCCAGCTTGCGCGGGTTAGGCTCAGAACTGCGATTCAAGTTCGCACGTAGCTGCTAAAGCGAATCGCAACAAGTTAATAAACACAAAGCCTTAGAGGCACTTCTAGGCATGATGTGCATAACGCGGTCATCCAGCTCGCGCGGGTTAGGCTCAGAACTGCAATTCAAGTTTGCCCATAGCGGCTAAAACGAATCGCAACATGCTAATACAAACAAAGCCTTACAGGCACTTTTAGGCTTGTGCAAAATGGGGTCATCCAGCTTGCGCGGGTTAGGCTCAGAACTGCGATTCAAGTTTGCACGTAGCGGCTCAAACGAATCGCAACAAGTTAATACACACAACGCCTTACAGGCATTTTTAGGCATGATGTGCATAACGCGGTCATCCAGCTTGCGCGGGTTAGGCTCAAAACTGCAATTCAGGTTTGCACGTAGCGGCTCAAATGAATCGCAACAAGTTAATACACCAACCCCTTACAGGCACTTTTACGCATTATGTGCAAAACGCGGTCATCCAGCTTGCGCGGGTTAGGCTCAGAACTGCGATTCAAGTTCGCACATAGTGGCTAAAGCGAATCGCAACAAGTTAATACACACAAAGCCTTACAGGCACTTTTAGGCATGATGTGCAAAACGGGGTCATCCAGCTTGCGCGGGTTAGGCTCAGAACTGCGATTCAAGTTTGCACGTAGCGGCTCAAACGAACCGCAGCAAGTTAATACACTCAAAGCCTTACAGGCACTTCTAGGCATGATGTGCATAACGCGGTCATCCAGCTTTCGCGGTTAGGCTCAGAACTGCGATTCAAGTTTGCACGTAGCGGCTCAAACGAACCGCAGCAAGTTAATACACTCAAAGCCTTACAGGCACTTCTAGGCATGATGTGCATAACGCGGTCATCCAGCTTCCGCGGTTAGGCTCAGAACTGCGATTCAAGTTTGCACGTAGCGGCTCAAACGAATCGCAACAAGTTAATACACACAACGCCTTAAAGGCACTTCTAGGCATGATGTGCATAACGCGGTCATCCAGCTTGCGCGGGTTTGGCTCAGAACTGCGATTCAAGTTTGCACGTAGCGGCTCAAACGAATCGCAACAAGTTAATACACACAACGCCTTAAAGGCACTTTTAGGCATGATGTGCAAAACGGGGTCATCCAGCTTGCGCGGGTTAGGCTCAGAACTGCGATTCAAGTTTGCACGTAGCGGCTCAAACGAATCGCAACAAGTTAATACACTCAAAGCCTTACAGGCACTTCTAGGCATGATGTGCATAACGCGGTCATCCAGCTTGCGCGGGTTAGGCTCAGAACTGCGATTCAAGTTCGCACATAGTGGCTAAAGCGAATCGCAACAAGTTAATACACACAAAGCCTTACAGGCACTTCTAGGCATAATGTGCATAACGCGGTCATCCAGCTTGCGCGGGTTAGGCTCAGAACTGCGATTCAAGTTTGCACGTAGCGGCTCGAACGAATCGCAACAAGTTAATACACACAACGCCTTAAAGGCACTTTTAGGCATGATATGCAAAACGGGGTCATCCAGCTTGCGCGGGTTAGGCTCAGAACTGCGATTCAAGTTCGCACATAGTGGCTAAAGCGAATCGCAGCAATACACACAACGCCTTACAGGCACTTTTACGCATTATGTGCAAAACGTGGTCATCCAGCTTGCGCGGGTTAGGCTCTGAACTGCGATTCAACTTCGCACATAGTGGCTAAAGCGAATCGCAAAAAGGTTATACACACAAAGCCTTACAGGCACTTCTAAGCATGATGTGCATAACGCGGTCATCCAGCTTGCGCGGGTTAGGCTCAGAACTGCGATTCAAGTTTGCACGTAGCGGCTCAAACGAATCGCAAGTTAATACACACAACGCCTTAAAGGCACTTTTAGGCATGATGTGCAAAACGTGGTCATCCAGCTTGCGCGGGATAGGCTCAGAACTGCGATTCAAGTTTGCACGTAGCGGCTCAAACGAACCGCAACAAGTTAAGACACTCAAAGCCTTACAGGCACTTCTAGGCATGATGTGCATAACGCGGTCATCCAGCTTCCGCGGGTTAGGCTCAGAACTGCGATTCAAGTTTGCACGTAGCGGCTCAAACGAATCGCAACAAGTTAATACACACAACGCCTTAAAGGCACTTTTAGGCATGATGTGCAAAACGTGGTCATCCAGCTTGCGCGGGTTAGGCTCAGAACTGCGATTCAAGTTCGCACATAGTGGCTAAAGCGAATCGCAACAAGTTAATACACACAAAGCCTTACAGGCACTTCTAGGCATTATGTGCAAAACGCGGTCATCCAGCTTGCGCGGGTTAGGCTCAGAACTGCGATTCAAGTTTGCACGTAGCGGCTCAAACGAATTGCAACAAGTTAATAAACACAACGCTTTAAAGGCACTTTTAGGCATGATGTGCAAAACGTGGTCATCCAGCTTGCGCGGGTTAGGCTCAGAACTGCGATTCAAGTTCACGTAGCGGCTAAAGCGAATCGCAACAAGTTAATACACACAAAGCCTTACAGGCACTTTTAGGCATGATGTGAAAAACGAGGTCATCCAGCTTGCGCGGGTTAGGTTGAGAACTGCGATTCAAGTTCGCACATAGCGGCTAAAGCGAATCGCAACAAGTTAATACACACAAAGCCTTACAGGCACTTCTAGGCATGATGTGCATAACGCGGTCATCCAGCTTGCGCGGGTTAGGCTCAGAACTGCGATTCAAGTTTGCACGTAGCGGCTCAAACGAATCGCAACAAGTTAATACACACAACGCCTTAAAGGCACTTTTAGGCATGATGTGCAAAACGTCGTCATCCAGCTTGCGCGGGTTAGGCTCAGAACTGCGAATCAAGTTTGCACGTAGCGGCTCAAACGAATCGCAACAAGTTAATACACACAAAGCCTTACAGGCACTTTTAGGCATGATGTGAAAAACGAGGTCATCCAGCTTGCGCGGGTTAGGCTGAAAACTGCGATTCAAGTTCGCACATAGCAGCTAAAGCGAATCGCAACAAGTTAATACACACAAAGCCTTACAGGCACTTCTAGGCATGATGTGCACAACGCGGTCATCCAGCTTGCGCGGGTTAGGCTCAGAACTGCGATTCAAGTTTGCACGTAGCGGCTCAAACGAACCGCAAAAAGTTAATACACTCAAAGCCTTACAGGCACTTCTAGGCATGATGTGCATAACACGGTCATCCAGCTTCCGCGGGTTAGGCTCAGAACTGCGATTCAAGTTTGCACGTAGCGGCTCAAACGAATCGCAACAAGTTAACACACACAACGCCTTAAAGGCACTTTTAGGCATGATGTGCAAAACGCGGTCATCCAGCTTGCGCGGGTTAGGCTCAGAACTGCGATTCAAGTTCGCACATAGTGGCTAAAGCGAATCGCAACAAGTTAATACACACAAAGCCTTACAGGCACTTTTAGGCATGATGTGAAAAACGAGGTCATCCAGCTTGCGCGGGTTAGGCTGAAAACTGCGATTCAAGTTCGCACATAGCAGCTAAAGCGAATCGCAACAAGTTAATACGCACAAAGCCTTACAGGCACTTCTAGGCATGATGTGCATCACGCGGTCATCCAGCTTGCGCTGGTTAGGCTCAGAACTGCGATTCAAGTTTGCACGTAGCGGCTCAAACGAATCGCAACAAGTTAATACACTCAAAGCCTTACAGGCACTTCTAGCCATGATGTGCATAACGCGGTCATCCAGCTTGCGCGGGTTAGGCTCAGAACTGCGATTCAAGTTTGCACGTAGCGGCTCAAACGAATCGCAACAAGTTAATACACACAACGCCTTAAAGGCACTTTTAGGCATGATGTGCAAAACGTGGTCATCCAGCTTGCGCGGGTTAGGCTCAGAACTGCGAATCAAGTTTGCACGTAGCGGCTCAAACGAATCGCAACAAGTTAATACACACAAAGCCTTACAGGCACTTTTAGGCATGATGTGAAAAACGAGGTCATCCAGCTTGCGCGGGTTAGGCTGAAAACTGCGATTCAAGTTCGCACATAGCAGCTAAAGCGAATCGCAACAAGTTAATACGCACAAAGCCTTACAGGCACTTCTAGGCATGATGTGCATCACGCGGTCATCCAGCTTGCGCTGGTTAGGCTCAGAACTGCGATTCAAGTTTGCACGTAGCGGCTCAAACGAATCGCAACAAGTTAATACACTCAAAGCCTTACAGGCACTTCTAGCCATGATGTGCATAACGCGGTCATCCAGCTTGCGCGGGTCAGGCTCAGAACTGCGATTCAAGTTCGCACATAGTGGCTAAAGCGAATCGCAACAAGTTATTACCACAAAGCCTTACAGGCACTTCCAGGCATGATGTGCATAACGCGGTCATCCAGCTTGCGCGGGTTAGGCTCAGAACTGCGAATCAAGTTTGCACGTAGCGGCTCAAACGAATCGCAACAAGTTAATACACACAAAGCCTTACAGGCACTTCTAGGCATGATGTGCATAACGCGGTCATCCAGATTGCGCGGGTTAGGCTCAGAACTGCGATTCAAGTTCGCACGTAGCTGCTAAAGCGAATCGCAACAAGTTAATAAACACAAAGCCTTAGAGGCACTTCTAGGCATGATGTGCATAACGCGGTCATCCAGCTCGCGCGGGTTAGGCTCAGAACTGCAATTCAAGTTTGCCCATAGCGGCTAAAACGAATCGCAACATGCTAATACAAACAAAGCCTTACAGGCACTTTTAGGCTTGTGCAAAATGGGGTCATCCAGCTTGCGCGGGTTAGGCTCAGAACTGCGATTCAAGTTTGCACGTAGCGGCTCAAACGAATCGCAACAAGTTAATACACACAACGCCTTACAGGCATTTTTAGGCATGATGTGCATAACGCGGTCATCCAGCTTGCGCGGGTTAGGCTCAAAACTGCAATTCAGGTTTGCACGTAGCGGCTCAAATGAATCGCAACAAGTTAATACACCAACCCCTTACAGGCACTTTTACGCATTATGTGCAAAACGCGGTCATCCAGCTTGCGCGGGTTAGGCTCAGAACTGCGATTCAAGTTCGCACATAGTGGCTAAAGCGAATCGCAACAAGTTAATACACACAAAGCCTTACAGGCACTTTTAGGCATGATGTGCAAAACGGGGTCATCCAGCTTGCGCGGGTTAGGCTCAGAACTGCGATTCAAGTTTGCACGTAGCGGCTCAAACGAACCGCAGCAAGTTAATACACTCAAAGCCTTACAGGCACTTCTAGGCATGATGTGCATAACGCGGTCATCCAGCTTCCGCGGTTAGGCTCAGAACTGCGATTCAAGTTTGCACGTAGCGGCTCAAACGAACCGCAGCAAGTTAATACACTCAAAGCCTTACAGGCACTTCTAGGCATGATGTGCATAACGCGGTCATCCAGCTTCCGCGGTTAGGCTCAGAACTGCGATTCAAGTTTGCACGTAGCGGCTCAAACGAATCGCAACAAGTTAATACACACAACGCCTTAAAGGCACTTCTAGGCATGATGTGCATAACGCGGTCATCCAGCTTGCGCGGGTTTGGCTCAGAACTGCGATTCAAGTTTGCACGTAGCGGCTCAAACGAATCGCAACAAGTTAATACACACAACGCCTTAAAGGCACTTTTAGGCATGATGTGCAAAACGGGGTCATCCAGCTTGCGCGGGTTAGGCTCAGAACTGCGATTCAAGTTTGCACGTAGCGGCTCAAACGAATCGCAACAAGTTAATACACTCAAAGCCTTACAGGCACTTCTAGGCATGATGTGCATAACGCGGTCATCCAGCTTGCGCGGGTTAGGCTCAGAACTGCGATTCAAGTTCGCACATAGTGGCTAAAGCGAATCGCAACAAGTTTATACACACAAAGCCTTACAGGCACTTCTAGGCATAATGTGCATAACGCGGTCATCCAGCTTGCGCGGGTTAGGCTCAGAACTGCGATTCAAGTTTGCACGTAGCGGCTCGAACGAATCGCAACAAGTTAATACACACAACGCCTTAAAGGCACTTCTAGGCATGATGTGCATAACGCGGTCATCCAGCTTGCGCGGGTTTGGCTCAGAACTGCGATTCAAGTTTGCACGTAGCGGCTCAAACGAATCGCAACAAGTTAATACACACAACGCCTTAAAGGCACTTTTAGGCATGATGTGCAAAACGGGGTCATCCAGCTTGCGCGGGTTAGGCTCAGAACTGCGATTCAAGTTTGCACGTAGCGGCTCAAACGAATCGCAACAAGTTAATACACTCAAAGCCTTACAGGCACTTCTAGGCATGATGTGCATAACGCGGTCATCCAGCTTGCGCGGGTTAGGCTCAGAACTGCGATTCAAGTTCGCACATAGTGGCTAAAGCGAATCGCAACAAGTTAATACACACAAAGCCTTACAGGCACTTCTAGGCATAATGTGCATAACGCGGTCATCCAGCTTGCGCGGGTTAGGCTCAGAACTGCGATTCAAGTTTGCACGTAGCGGCTCGAACGAATCGCAACAAGTTAATACACACAACGCCTTAAAGGCACTTTTAGGCATGATATGCAAAACGGGGTCATCCAGCTTGCGCGGGTTAGGCTCAGAACTGCGATTCAAGTTCGCACATAGTGGCTAAAGCGAATCGCAGCAATACACACAACGCCTTACAGGCACTTTTACGCATTATGTGCAAAACGTGGTCATCCAGCTTGCGCGGGTTAGGCTCTGAACTGCGATTCAACTTCGCACATAGTGGCTAAAGCGAATCGCAAAAAGGTTATACACACAAAGCCTTACAGGCACTTCTAAGCATGATGTGCATAACGCGGTCATCCAGCTTGCGCGGGTTAGGCTCAGAACTGCGATTCAAGTTTGCACGTAGCGGCTCAAACGAATCGCAAGTTAATACACACAACGCCTTAAAGGCACTTTTAGGCATGATGTGCAAAACGTGGTCATCCAGCTTGCGCGGGATAGGCTCAGAACTGCGATTCAAGTTTGCACGTAGCGGCTCAAACGAACCGCAACAAGTTAAGACACTCAAAGCCTTACAGGCACTTCTAGGCATGATGTGCATAACGCGGTCATCCAGCTTCCGCGGGTTAGGCTCAGAACTGCGATTCAAGTTTGCACGTAGCGGCTCAAACGAATCGCAACAAGTTAATACACACAACGCCTTAAAGGCACTTTTAGGCATGATGTGCAAAACGTGGTCATCCAGCTTGCGCGGGTTAGGCTCAGAACTGCGATTCAAGTTCGCACATAGTGGCTAAAGCGAATCGCAACAAGTTAATACACACAAAGCCTTACAGGCACTTCTAGGCATTATGTGCAAAACGCGGTCATCCAGCTTGCGCGGGTTAGGCTCAGAACTGCGATTCAAGTTTGCACGTAGCGGCTCAAACGAATTGCAACAAGTTAATAAACACAACGCTTTAAAGGCACTTTTAGGCATGATGTGCAAAACGTGGTCATCCAGCTTGCGCGGGTTAGGCTCAGAACTGCGATTCAAGTTCACGTAGCGGCTAAAGCGAATCGCAACAAGTTAATACACACAAAGCCTTACAGGCACTTTTAGGCATGATGTGAAAAACGAGGTCATCCAGCTTGCGCGGGTTAGGTTGAGAACTGCGATTCAAGTTCGCACATAGCGGCTAAAGCGAATCGCAACAAGTTAATACACACAAAGCCTTACAGGCACTTCTAGGCATGATGTGCATAACGCGGTCATCCAGCTTGCGCGGGTTAGGCTCAGAACTGCGATTCAAGTTTGCACGTAGCGGCTCAAACGAATCGCAACAAGTTAATACACACAACGCCTTAAAGGCACTTTTAGGCATGATGTGCAAAACGTCGTCATCCAGCTTGCGCGGGTTAGGCTCAGAACTGCGAATCAAGTTTGCACGTAGCGGCTCAAACGAATCGCAACAAGTTAATACACACAAAGCCTTACAGGCACTTTTAGGCATGATGTGAAAAACGAGGTCATCCAGCTTGCGCGGGTTAGGCTGAAAACTGCGATTCAAGTTCGCACATAGCAGCTAAAGCGAATCGCAACAAGTTAATACACACAAAGCCTTACAGGCACTTCTAGGCATGATGTGCACAACGCGGTCATCCAGCTTGCGCGGGTTAGGCTCAGAACTGCGATTCAAGTTTGCACGTAGCGGCTCAAACGAACCGCAAAAAGTTAATACACTCAAAGCCTTACAGGCACTTCTAGGCATGATGTGCATAACACGGTCATCCAGCTTCCGCGGGTTAGGCTCAGAACTGCGATTCAAGTTTGCACGTAGCGGCTCAAACGAATCGCAACAAGTTAACACACACAACGCCTTAAAGGCACTTTTAGGCATGATGTGCAAAACGCGGTCATCCAGCTTGCGCGGGTTAGGCTCAGAACTGCGATTCAAGTTCGCACATAGTGGCTAAAGCGAATCGCAACAAGTTAATACACACAAAGCCTTACAGGCACTTTTAGGCATGATGTGAAAAACGAGGTCATCCAGCTTGCGCGGGTTAGGCTGAAAACTGCGATTCAAGTTCGCACATAGCAGCTAAAGCGAATCGCAACAAGTTAATACGCACAAAGCCTTACAGGCACTTCTAGGCATGATGTGCATCACGCGGTCATCCAGCTTGCGCTGGTTAGGCTCAGAACTGCGATTCAAGTTTGCACGTAGCGGCTCAAACGAATCGCAACAAGTTAATACACTCAAAGCCTTACAGGCACTTCTAGCCATGATGTGCATAACGCGGTCATCCAGCTTGCGCGGGTTAGGCTCAGAACTGCGATTCAAGTTTGCACGTAGCGGCTCAAACGAATCGCAACAAGTTAATACACACAACGCCTTAAAGGCACTTTTAGGCATGATGTGCAAAACGTGGTCATCCAGCTTGCGCGGGTTAGGCTCAGAACTGCGAATCAAGTTTGCACGTAGCGGCTCAAACGAATCGCAACAAGTTAATACACACAAAGCCTTACAGGCACTTTTAGGCATGATGTGAAAAACGAGGTCATCCAGCTTGCGCGGGTTAGGCTGAAAACTGCGATTCAAGTTCGCACATAGCAGCTAAAGCGAATCGCAACAAGTTAATACGCACAAAGCCTTACAGGCACTTCTAGGCATGATGTGCATCACGCGGTCATCCAGCTTGCGCTGGTTAGGCTCAGAACTGCGATTCAAGTTTGCACGTAGCGGCTCAAACGAATCGCAACAAGTTAATACACTCAAAGCCTTACAGGCACTTCTAGCCATGATGTGCATAACGCGGTCATCCAGCTTGCGCGGGTCAGGCTCAGAACTGCGATTCAAGTTCGCACATAGTGGCTAAAGCGAATCGCAACAAGTTATTACCACAAAGCCTTACAGGCACTTCCAGGCATGATGTGCATAACGCGGTCATCCAGCTTGCGCGGGTTAGGCTCAGAACTGCGAATCAAGTTTGCACGTAGCGGCTCAAACGAATCGCAACAAGTTAATACACACAAAGCCTTACAGGCACTTCTAGGCATGATGTGCATAACGCGGTCATCCAGCTTGCGCGGGTTAGGCTCAGAACTGCGATTCAAGTTCGCACGTAGCTGCTAAAGCGAATCGCAACAAGTTAATAAACACAAAGCCTTAGAGGCACTTCTAGGCATGATGTGCATAACGCGGTCATCCAGCTCGCGCGGGTTAGGCTCAGAACTGCAATTCAAGTTTGCCCATAGCGGCTAAAACGAATCGCAACATGCTAATACAAACAAAGCCTTACAGGCACTTTTAGGCTTGTGCAAAATGGGGTCATCCAGCTTGCGCGGGTTAGGCTCAGAACTGCGATTCAAGTTTGCACGTAGCGGCTCAAACGAATCGCAACAAGTTAATACACACAACGCCTTACAGGCATTTTTAGGCATGATGTGCATAACGCGGTCATCCAGCTTGCGCGGGTTAGGCTCAAAACTGCAATTCAGGTTTGCACGTAGCGGCTCAAATGAATCGCAACAAGTTAATACACCAACCCCTTACAGGCACTTTTACGCATTATGTGCAAAACGCGGTCATCCAGCTTGCGCGGGTTAGGCTCAGAACTGCGATTCAAGTTCGCACATAGTGGCTAAAGCGAATCGCAACAAGTTAATACACACAAAGCCTTACAGGCACTTTTAGGCATGATGTGCAAAACGGGGTCATCCAGCTTGCGCGGGTTAGGCTCAGAACTGCGATTCAAGTTTGCACGTAGCGGCTCAAACGAACCGCAGCAAGTTAATACACTCAAAGCCTTACAGGCACTTCTAGGCATGATGTGCATAACGCGGTCATCCAGCTTCCGCGGTTAGGCTCAGAACTGCGATTCAAGTTTGCACGTAGCGGCTCAAACGAACCGCAGCAAGTTAATACACTCAAAGCCTTACAGGCACTTCTAGGCATGATGTGCATAACGCGGTCATCCAGCTTCCGCGGTTAGGCTCAGAACTGCGATTCAAGTTTGCACGTAGCGGCTCAAACGAATCGCAACAAGTTAATACACACAACGCCTTAAAGGCACTTCTAGGCATGATGTGCATAACGCGGTCATCCAGCTTGCGCGGGTTTGGCTCAGAACTGCGATTCAAGTTTGCACGTAGCGGCTCAAACGAATCGCAACAAGTTAATACACACAACGCCTTAAAGGCACTTTTAGGCATGATGTGCAAAACGGGGTCATCCAGCTTGCGCGGGTTAGGCTCAGAACTGCGATTCAAGTTTGCACGTAGCGGCTCAAACGAATCGCAACAAGTTAATACACTCAAAGCCTTACAGGCACTTCTAGGCATGATGTGCATAACGCGGTCATCCAGCTTGCGCGGGTTAGGCTCAGAACTGCGATTCAAGTTCGCACATAGTGGCTAAAGCGAATCGCAACAAGTTTATACACACAAAGCCTTACAGGCACTTCTAGGCATAATGTGCATAACGCGGTCATCCAGCTTGCGCGGGTTAGGCTCGGAACTGCGATTCAAGTTTGCACGTAGCGGCTCGAACGAATCGCAACAAGTTAATACACACAACGCCTTAAAGGCACTTTTAGGCATGATATGCAAAACGGGGTCATCCAGCTTGCGCGGGTTAGGCTCAGAACTGCGATTCAAGTTCGCACATAGTGGCTAAAGCGAATCGCAGCAATACACACAACGCCTTACAGGCACTTTTACGCATTATGTGCAAAACGTGGTCATCCAGCTTGCGCGGGTTAGGCTCAGAACTGCGATTCAAGTTCGCACATAGTGGCTAAAGCGAATCGCAAAAAGGTTATACACACAAAGCCTTACAGGCACTTCTAAGCATGATGTGCATAACGCGGTCATCCAGCTTGCGCGGGTTAGGCTCAGAACTGCGATTCAAGTTTGCACGTAGCGGCTCAAACGAATCGCAAGTTAATACACACAACGCCTTAAAGGCACTTTTAGGCATGATGTGCAAAACGTGGTCATCCAGCTTGCGCGGGATAGGCTCAGAACTGCGATTCAAGTTTGCACGTAGCGGCTCAAACGAACCGCAACAAGTTAATACACTCAAAGCCTTACAGGCACTTCTAGGCATGATGTGCATAACGCGGTCATCCAGCTTCCGCGGGTTAGGCTCAGAACTGCGATTCAAGTTTGCACGTAGTGGCTCAAACGAATCGCAACAAGTTAATACACACAACGCCTTAAAGGCACTTTTAGGCATTGTGTGCAAAACGTGGTCATCCAGCTTGCGCGGGTTAGGCTCAGAACTGCGATTCAAGTTCGCACATAGTGGCTAAAGCGAATCGCAACAAGTTAATACACACAAAGCCTTACAGGCACTTCTAGGCATTATGTGCAAAACGCGGTCATCCAGCTTGCGCGGGTTAGGCTCAGAACTGCGATTCAAGTTTGCACGTAGCGGCTCAAACGAATTGCAACAAGTTAATAAACACAACGCTTTAAAGGCACTTTTAGGCATGATGTGCAAAACGTGGTCATCCAGCTTGCGCGGGTTAGGCTCAGAACTGCGATTCAAGTTCACGTAGCGGCTAAAGCGAATCGCAACAAGTTAATACACACAAAGCCTTACAGGCACTTTTAGGCATGATGTGAAAAACGAGGTCATCCAGCTTGCGCGGGTTAGGTTGAGAACTGCGATTCAAGTTCGCACATAGCGGCTAAAGCGAATCGCAACAAGTTAATACACACAAAGCCTTACAGGAACTTCTAGGCATGATGTGCATAACGCGGTCATCCAGCTTGCGCGGGTTAGGCTCAGAACTGCGATTCAAGTTTGCACGTAGCGGCTCAAACGAATCGCAACAAGTTAATACACACAACGCCTTAAAGGCACTTTTAGGCATGATGTGCAAAACGTCGTCATCCAGCTTGCGCGGGTTAGGCTCAGAACTGCGAATCAAGTTTGCACGTAGCGGCTCAAACGAATCGCAACAAGTTAATACACACAAAGCCTTACAGGCACTTTTAGGCATGATGTGAAAAACGAGGTCATCCAGCTTGCGCGGGTTAGGCTGAAAACTGCGATTCAAGTTCGCACATAGCAGCTAAAGCGAATCGCAACAAGTTAATACACACAAAGCCTTACAGGCACTTCTAGGCATGATGTGCACAACGCGGTCATCCAGCTTGCGCGGGTTAGGCTCAGAACTGCGATTCAAGTTTGCACGTAGCGGCTCAAACGAACCGCAACAAGTTAATACACTCAAAGCCTTACAGGCACTTCTAGGCATGATGTGCATAACACGGTCATCCAGCTTCCGCGGGTTAGGCTCAGAACTGCGATTCAAGTTTGCACGTAGCGGCTCAAACGAATCGCAACAAGTTAATACACACAACGCCTTAAAGGCACTTTTAGGCATGATGTGCAAAACGTGGTCATCCAGCTTGCGCGGGTTAGGCTCAGAACTGCGAATCAAGTTTGCACGTAGCGGCTAAAGCGAATCGCAACAAGTTAATACACACAAAGCCTTACAGGCACTTTTAGGCATGATGTGAAAAACGAGGTCATCCAGCTTGCGCTGGTTAGGCTCAGAACTGCGATTCAAGTTTGCACGTAGCGGCTCAAACGAATCGCAACAAGTTAATACACTCAAAGCCTTACAGGCACTTCTAGGCATGATGTGCATACGCGGTCATCCAGCTTGCGCGGGTTAGGCTCAGAACTGCGATTCAAGTTCGCACATAGTGGCTAAAGCGATTCGCAACAAGTTAATACACACAAAGCCTTACAGGCACTTCTAGGCATGATGTGCATAACGCGGTCATCCAGCTTGCGCGGGTTAGGCTCAGAACTGCGAATCAAGTTTGCACGTAGCGGCTCAAACGCATCGCAACAAGTTAATACACACAAAGCCTTACAGGCACTTCTAGGCATGATGTGCATAACGCGGTCATCCAGCTTGCGCGGGTTAGGCTCAGAACTGCGATTCAAGTTCGCACGTAGTGGCTAAAGCGAATCGCAACAAGTTAATACACACAAAGCCTTAGAGGCACTTCTAGGTATGATGTGCATAACGCGGTCATCCAGCTCGCGCGGGTTAGGCTCAGAACTGCGATTCAAGTTTGCCCATAGCGGCTAAAACGAATCGCAACATGCTAATACAAACAAAGCCTTACAGGCACTTTTAGGCTTGTGCAAAATGGGGTCATCCAGCTTGCGCGGGTTAGGCTCAGAACTGCGATTCAAGTTTGCACGTAGCGGCTCAAACGAATCGCAAGTTAATACACACAACGCCTTAAAGGCACTTTTAGGCATGATGTGCAAAACGTGGTCATCCAGCTCGCGCGGGTTAGGCTCAGAACTGCGATTCAAGTTTGCACGTAGCGGCTCAAACGAACCGCAACAAGTTAATACACTCAAAGCCTTACAGGCACTTCTAGGCATGATGTGCATAACGCGGTCATCCAGCTTCCGCGGGTTAGGCTCAGAACTGCGATTCAAGTTTGCACGTAGCGGCTCAAACGAATCGCAACAAGTTAATACACACAACGCCTTAAAGGCACTTTTAGGCATGATGTGCAAAACGTGGTCATCCAGCTCGCGCGGGTTAGGCTCAGAACTGCGATTCAAGTTTGCACGTAGCGGCTCAAACGAACCGCAACAAGTTAATACACTCAAAGCCTTACAGGCACTTCTAGGCATGATGTGCATAACGCGGTCATCCAGCTTGCGCGGGTTAGGCTCAGAACTGCGATTCAAGTTCGCACGTAGTGGCTAAAGCGAATCGCAACAAGTTAATACACACAAAGCCTTAGAGGCACTTCTAGGTATGATGTGCATAACGCGGTCATCCAGCTCGCGCGGGTTAGGCTCAGAACTGCGATTCAAGTTTGCCCATAGCGGCTAAAACGAATCGCAACATGCTAATACAAACAAAGCCTTACAGGCACTTTTAGGCTTGTGCAAAACGCGGTCATCCAGCTTGCGCGGGTTAGGCTCAGAACTGCGATTCAAGTTCGCACATTGTGGCTAAAGCGAATCGCAACAAGTTAATACACACAAAGCCTTACAGGCACTTCTAGGCATGATGTGCATAACGCGGTCATCCAGCTTGCGCGGGTTAGGCTCAGAACTGCGATTCAAGTTTGCACGTAGCGGCTCAAACGAATCGCAACAAGTTAATACACACAACGCCTTAAAGGCACTTTTAGGCATGATGTGCAAAACGGGGTCATCCAGCTTGCGCGGGTTAGGCTCAGAACTGCGATTCAAGTTTGCACGTAGCGGCTCAAACGAACCGCAGCAAGTTAATACACTCAAAGCCTTACAGGCACTTCTAGGCATGATGTGCATAACGCGGTCATCCAGCTTCCGCGGGTTAGGCTCAGAACTGCGATTCAAGTTCGCACATAGCGGCTAAAGCGAATCGCAACAAGTTAATACACTCAAAGCCTTACAGGCACTTCTAGGCATGATGTGCATAACGCGGTCATCCAGCTTCCGCGGGTTAGGCTCAGAACTGCGATTCAAGTTTGCACGTAGCGGCTCAAACGAATCGCAACAAGTTAATAAACACAACGCCTTACAGGCATTTTTAGGCATGATGTGCATAACGCGGTCATCCAGCTTGCGCGGGTTAGGCTCAGAACTGCAATTCAGGATTGCACGTAGCGGCTCAAACGAATCGCAACAAGTTAATACACACAACGCCTTAAAGGCACTTTTAGGCATGATGTGCAAAACGTGGTCTTCCAGCTTGCGCGGGTTAGGCTCAGAACTGCGATTCAAGTTTGCACGTAGCGGCTCAAACGAACCGCAACAAGTTAATACACTCAAAGCCTTACAGGCACTTCTAGGCATGATGTGCATAACGCGGTCATCCAGCTTGCGCGGGTTAGGCTCAGAACTGCGATTCAAGTTTGCACGTAGCGGCTCAAACGAATCGCAACAAGTTAATACACACAACGCCTTAAAGGCACTTTTAGGCATGATGTGCAAAACGTGGTCATCCAGCTTGCGCGGGTTAGGCTCAGAACTGCGAATCAAGTTTGCACGTAGCGGCTCAAACGAATCGCAACAAGTTAATACACACAAAGCCTTACAGGTACTTTTAGGCATGATGTGAAAAACGAGGTCATCCAGCTTGCGCGGGTTAGGCTGAAAACTGCGATTCAAGTTCGCACATAGCAGCTAAAGCGAATCGCAACAAGTTAATACACACAAAGCCTTACAGGCACTTCTAGGCATGATGTGCATCACGCGGTCATCCAGCTTGCGCGGGTTAGGCTCAGAACTGCGATTCAAGTTTGCACGTAGCGGCTCAAACGAATCGCAACAAGTTAATACACACAACGCCTTAAAGGCACTTTAGGCATGATGTGCAAAACGTGGTCATCCAGCTTGCGCGGGTTAGGCTCAGAACTGCGAATCAAGTTTGCACGTAGCGGCTCAAACTAATCGCAACAAGTTAATACACACAAAGCCTTACAGGCACTTCTAGGCATGATGTGCATAACGCGGTCATCCAGCTTGCGCGGGTTAGGCTCAGAACTGCGATTCAAGTTTGCACGTAGCGGCTCAAACGAACCGCGACAAGTTAATACACTCAAAGCCTTACAGGCACTTCTAGGCATGATGTGCATAACGCGGTCATCCAGCTTCCGAGGGTTAGGCTCAGAACTGCGATTCAAGTTTGCACGTAGCGGCTCAAACGAATCGCAACAAGTTAATACACACAACGCCTTAAAGGCACTTTTAGGCATGATGTGCAAAACGTGGTCATCCAGTTTGCGCGGGTTAGGCTCAGAACTGCGATTCAAGTTCGCACATGGTGGTTAAAGCGAATCGCAACAAGTTAATACACACAACGCCTTAAAGGCACTTTTAGGCATGATGTGCAATCGTGGTCATCCAGCTTGCGCGGGTTAGGCTCAGAACTGCGATTCAAGTTTGCACGTAGCGGCTCAAACGAATCGCAACAATTTAATACACACAACGCCTTACAGGCACTTTTAGGCATGATGTGAAAAACGAGGTCATCAAGCTTGCGCGGGTTAGGCTGAGAACTGCGATTCAAGTTCGCACGTAGCGGCTAAAGCGAATCGCAACAAGTTAATACACACAAAGCCTTACAGGCACTTCTAGGCATGATGTGCATAACGCGGTCATCCAGCTTGCGCGGGTTAGGCTCAGAACTGCGATTCAAGTTTGCACGTAGCGGCTCAAACGAATCGCAACAAGTTAATACACACAACGCCTTAAAGGCACTTTAGGCATGACGTGCAAAACGTGGTCATCCAGCTTGCGCGGGTTAGGCTCAGAACTGCGAATCAAGTTTGCACGTAGCGGCTCAAACGAATCGCAACAAGTTAATACACACAAAGCCTTACAGGCACTTCTAGGCATGATGTGCATAACGCGGTCATCCGGCTTGCGCGGGTTGGCTCAGAACTGCGATTCAACTTCGCACGTAGTGGCTAAAGCGAATCGCAACAAGTTAATACACACAAAGCCTTAGAGGCACTTCTAGGCATGATGTGCATAGCGCGGTCATCCAGCTCGCGCGGGTTAGGCTCAGAACTGCGATTCAAGTTTGCCCATAGCGGCTAAAACGAATCGCAACATGCTAATACAAACAAAGCCTTACAGGCACTTTTAGGCTTGTGGAAAATGGGGTCATCCAGCTTGCGCGGGTTAGGCTCAGAACTGCGATTCAAGTTTGCACGTAGCGGCTCAAACGAATCGCAACAAGTTAATACACACAAAGCCTTACAGGCATTTTTAGGCATGATGTGCATAACGCGGTCATCCAGCTTGCGCGGGTTAGGCTCAGAACTGCAATTCAGGTTTGCACGTAGCGGCTCAAATGAATCGCAACAAGTTAATACACACAACGCCTTACAGGCACTTTTACGCATTATGTGCAAAACGCTGTCATCCAGCTTGCGCGGGTTAGGCTCAGAACTGCGATTCAAGTTCGCACATAGTGGCTAAAGCGAATCGCACCAAGTTAATACGCACAAAGCCTTACAGGCACTTCTAGGCATGATGTGCATAACGCGGTCATCCAGCTTGCGCGGGTTAGGCTCAGAACTGCGATTCAAGTTTGCACGTAGCGGCTCAAACGAATCGCAACAAGTTAATACACACAACGCCTTAAAAGCACTTTTAGGCATGATGTGCAAAACGGGGTCATCCAGCTTGCGCGGGTTAGGCTCAGAACTGCGATTCAAGTTTGCACGTAGCGGCTCAAACGAATCGCAACAAGTTAATACACACAACGCCTTAAAGGCACTTCTAGGCATTATGTGCAAAACGCGGTCATCCAGCTTGCGCGGGTTAGGCTCAGAACTGCGATTCAAGTTTGCACGTAGCGGCTCAAACGAATCGCAACAAGTTAATAAACACAAAGCTTTAAAGACTTTTAGGCATGATGTGCAAAACGTGGTCATCCAGCTTGCGCTGGTTAGGCTCAGAACTGCGATTCAAGTTTGCACGTAGCGGCTAAAGCGAATCGCAACAAGTTAATACACACAAAGCCTTACAGGCACTTTTAGGCATGATGTGAAAAACGAGGTCATCCAGCTTGCGCGGGTTAGGTTGAGAACTGCGATTCAAGTTCGCACATAGCGGCTAAAGCGAATCGCAACAAGTTAATACACACAAAGCCTTACAGGCACTTCTAGGCATGATGTGCATAACGCGGTCATCCAGCTTGCGCGGGTTAGGCTCAGAACTGCGATTCAAGTTTGCACGTAGCGGCTCAAATGAATCGCAACAAGTTAATACACACAACGCCTTACAGGCACTTTTACGCATTATGTGCAAAACGCTGTCATCCAGCTTGCGGGGGTTAGGCTCAGAACTGCGATTCAAGTTCGCACGTAGCGGCTCAGACGAACCGCAACAAGTTAATACACTCAAAGCCTTACAGGCACTTCTAGGCATGATGTGCATAACGCGGTCATCCAGCTTCCGCGGGTTAGGCTCAGAACTGCGATTCAAGTTTGCACGTAGCGGCTCAAACGAATCGCAACAAGTTAATACACACAACGCCTTAAAGGCACTTCTAGGCATTATGTGCAAAACGCGGTCATCCAGCTTGCGCGGGTTAGGCTCAGAACTGCGATTCAAGTTTGCACGTAGCGGCTCAAACGAATCGCAACAAGTTAATAAACACAAAGCTTTAAAGGCACTTTTAGGCATGATGTGCAAAACGTGGTCATCCAGCTTGCGAGGGTTAGGCTCAGAACTGCGATTCAAGTTTGCACGTAGCGGCTAAAGCGAATCGCAACAAGTTAATACACACAAAGCCTTACAGGCACTTTTAGGCATGATGTGAAAAACGAGGTCATCCAGCTTGCGCGGGTTAGGTTGAGAACTGCGATTCAAGTTCGCACATAGCGGCTAAAGCGAATAGCAACAAGTTAATACACACAAAGCCTTACAGGCACTTCTAGGCATGATGTGCATAACGCGGTCATCCAGCTTGCGCGGGTTAGGCTCAGAACTGCGATTCAAGTTTGCACGTAGCGGCTCGAACAAATCGCAACAAGTTAATACACACAACGCCTTAAAGGCACTTTTAGGCATGATGTGCAAAACGTGGTCATCCAGCTTGCGCGGGTTAGGCTCAGAACTGCGATTCAAGTTTGCACGTAGCGGCTCAAACGAATCGCAACAAGTTAATACACACAAAGCCTTGCAGGCACTTCTAGGCATGATGTGCAAAACGTGGTCATCCAGCTTGCGCGGGTTAGGCTGAGAACTGCGATTCAAGTTCGCACATAGCGGCTCAAACGAATCGCAACAAGTTAATACACACAAAGCCTTACAGGCACTTTTAGGCATGATGTGCAAAACGTGGTCATCCAGCTTGCGCGGGTTAGGCTGAGAACTGCGATTCAAGTTCGCACATAGAGGCTAAAGCGAATCGCAACAAGTTAATACACACAAAGCCTTACAGGCACTTTTAGGCATGATGTGAAAAACGAGGTCATCCAGCTTGCGCGGGTTAGGCTGAGAACTGCGATTCAAGTTGGCACATAGCGGCTAAAGCGAATCGCAACAAGTTAATACACTCAAAGCCTTACAGGCACTTCTAGGCATGATGTGCATAACGCGGTCATCCAGCTTGCGCGGGTTAGGCTCAGAACTGCGATTCAAGTTTGCACGTAGCGGCTCAAACGAATCGCAACAATACACACAACGCCTTACAGGCACTTTTAGGAATTATGTGCAAAACGCGGTCATCCAGCTTGCGCGGGTTAGGCTCAGAACTGCGATTCAAGTTTGCACGTAGCGGCTCAAACGAATCGCAACAAGTTAATAAACACAACGCCTTACAGGCATTTTTAGGCATGATGTGCATAACGCGGTCATCCAGCTTGCGCGGGTTAGGCTCAGAACTGCGATTCAAGTTTGCACGTAGCGGCTCAAACGAACCGCAGCAAGTTAATACACTCAAAGCCTTACAGGCACTTCTAGGCATGATGTGCATAACGCGGTCATCCAGCTTCCGCGGTTAGGCTCAGAACTGCGATTCAAGTTTGCACGTGGCGGCTCAAACGAATCGCAACAAGTTAATACACACAACGCCTTAAAGGCACCTCTAGGCATGATGTGCATAACGCGGTCATCCAGCTTGCGCGGGTTAGGCTCAGAACTGCGATTCAAGTTTGCACGTAGCGGCTCAAACGAATCGCAACAAGTTAATACACACAACGCCTTACAGGCACTTTTACGCATTATGTGCAAAACGCTGTCATCCAGCTTGCGCGGGTTAGGCTCAGAACTGCGATTCAAGTTCGCACATAGTGGCTAAAGCGAATCGCACCAAGTTAATACGCACAAAGCCTTACAGGCACTTCTAGGCATGATGTGCATAACGCGGTCATCCAGCTTGCGCGGGTTAGGCTCAGAACTGCGATTCAAGTTTGCACGTAGCGGCTCAAACGAATCGCAACAAGTTAATACACACAACGCCTTAAAAGCACTTTTAGGCATGATGTGCAAAACGGGGTCATCCAGCTTGCGCGGGTTAGGCTCAGAACTGCGATTCAAGTTTGCACGTAGCGGCTCAAACGAATCGCAACAAGTTAATACACACAACGCCTTAAAGGCACTTCTAGGCATTATGTGCAAAACGCGGTCATCCAGCTTGCGCGGGTTAGGCTCAGAACTGCGATTCAAGTTTGCACGTAGCGGCTCAAACGAATCGCAACAAGTTAATACACACAACGCCTTAAAGGCACTTTAGGCATGATGTGCAAAACGTGGTCATCCAGCTTGCGCGGGTTAGGCTCAGAACTGCGATTCAAGTTTGCACGTAGCGGCTCAAACGAATCGCAACAAGTTAATACACACAAAGCCTTACAGGCACTTCTAGGCATGATGTGCAAAACGTGGTCATCCAGCTTGCGCGGGTTAGGCTGAGAACTGCGATTCAAGTTCGCACATAGCGGCTCAAACGAATCGCAACAAGTTAATACACACAAAGCCTTACAGGCACTTTTAGGCATGATGTGAAAAACGCGGTCATCCAGCTTGCGCGGGTTAGGCTCAGAACTGCGATTCAAGTTTGCACGTAGCGGCTCAAACGAATCGCAACAAGTTAATACACACAACGCCTTAAAGGCACTTTTAGGCTTGATGTGCAAAACGGGGTCATCCAGCTTGCGCGGGTTAGGCTCAGAACTGCGATTCAAGTTTGCACGTAGCGGCTCAAACGAATCGCAACAAGTTAATACACACAACGCCTTAAAGGCACTTTTAGGCATGATGTGCATAACGCGGTCATCCAGCTTCCGCGGGTTAGGCTCAGAACTGCGATTCAAGTTTGCACGTAGCGGCTCAAACGAATCGCAACAAGTTAATACACACAACGCCTTAAAGGCACTTTTAGGCATGATGTGCAAAACGTGGTCATCCAGCTTGCGCGGGTTAGGCTCAGAACTGCGAATCAAGTTTGCACGTAGCGGCTCAAACGAATCGCAACAAGTTAATACACACAAAGCCTTACAGGCACTTTTAGGCATGATGTGAAAAACGAGGTCATCCAGCTTGCGCGGGTTAGGCTGAGAACTGCGATTCAAGTTGGCACATAGCGGCTAAAGCGAATCGGAACAAGTTAATACACACAAAGCCTTACAGGCACTTCTAGGCATGATGTGCCTCACGCGGTCATCCAGCTTGCGCGGGTTAGGCTCAGAACTGCGATTCAAGTTTGCACGTAGCGGCTCAAACGAATCGCAACAAGTTAATACACACAACGCCTTAAAGGCACTTTAGGCATGATGTGCAAAACTTGGTCATCCAGCTTGCGCGGGTTAGGCTCAGAACTGCGATTCAAGTTTGCACGTAGCGGCTCAAACGAATCGCAACAAGTTAATACACACAAAGCCTTACAGGCACTTCTAGGCATGATGTGCATAACGCGGTCATCCAGCTTGCGCGGGTTAGGCTCAGAACTGCGATTCAAGTTTGCACGTAGCGGCTCAAACGAATCGCAACAATACACACAACGGCTTACAGGCACTTCTAGGCATGATGTGAAAAACGAGGTCATCTAGCTTGCGCGGGTTAGGCTGAGAACTGCGATTCAAGTTCGCACATAGCGGCTAAAGCGAATCGCAACAAGTTAATACACACAAAGCCTTACAGGCACTTCTAGGCATGATGTGCATAACGCGGTCATCCAGCTTGCGCGGGTTAGGCTCAGAACTGCGATTCAAGTTTGCACGTAGCGGCTCAAACGAATCGCAACAAGTTAATACACACAACGCCTTAAAGGCACTTTTAGGCATGATGTGCAAAACGTGGTCATCCAGCTTGCGCGGGTTAGGCGCAGAACTGCGAATCAAGTTTGCACGTAGCGGCTCAAACGAATCGCAACAAGTTAATACACACAAAGCCTTACAGGCACTTTTAGGCATGATGTGAAAAACGAGGTCATCCAGCTTGCGCGGGTTAGGCTGAGAACTGCGATTCAAGTTCGCACATAGCGGCTAAAGCGAATCGCAACAAGTTAATACACACAAAGCCTTACAGGCACTTCTAGGCATGATGTGCATAACGCGGTCATCCAGCTTCCGCGGTTAGGCTCAGAACTGCGATTCAAGTTTGCACGTGGCGGCTCAAACGAATCGCAACAAGTTAATACACACAACGCCTTAAAGGCACTTCTAGGCATGATGTGCATAACGCGGTCATCCAGCTTGCGCGGGTTAGGCTCAGAACTGCGATTCAAGTTTGCACGTAGCGGCTCAAACGAATCGCAACAAGTTAATACACACAACGCCTTACAGGCACTTTTACGCATTATGTGCAAAACGCTGTCATCCAGCTTGCGCGGGTTAGGCTCAGAACTGCGATTCAAGTTCGCACATAGTGGCTAAAGCGAATCGCACCAAGTTAATACGCACAAAGCCTTACAGGCACTTCTAGGCATGATGTGCATAACGCGGTCATCCAGCTTGCGCGGGTTAGGCTCAGAACTGCGATTCAAGTTTGCACGTAGCGACTCAAACGAATCGCAACAAGTTAATACACACAACGCCTTAAAAGAACTTTTAGGCATGATGTGCAAAACGGGGTCATCCAGCTTGCGCGGGTTAGGCTCAGAACTGCGATTCAAGTTTGCACGTAGCGGCTCAAACGAATCGCAACAAGTTATTACACACAACGCCTTAAAGGCACTTTAGGCATGATGTGCAAAACTTGGTCATCCAGCTTGCGCGGGTTAGGCTCAGAACTGCGAATCAAGTTTGCACGTAGCGGCTCAAACGAATCGCAACAAGTTAATACACACAAAGCCTTACAGGCACTTCTAGGCATGATGTGCATAACGCGGTCATCCAGCTTGCGCGGGTTAGGCTCAGAACTGCGATTCAAGTTTGCACGTAGCGGCTCAAACGAATCGCAACAAGTTAATACACACAAAGCCTTACAGGCACTTCTAGGCATGATGTGCATAACGCGGTCATCCAGCTTGCGCGGGTTAGGCTCAGAACTGCGATTCAAGTTTGCACGTAGCGGCTCAAACGAATCGCAACAAGTTAATACACACAACGCCTTAAAGGCACTTTTAGGCATGATGTGCAAAACGGGGTCATCCAGCTTGCGCGGGTTAGGCTCAGAACTGCGATTCAAGTTCGCACATAGTGGCTAAAGCGAATCGCAGCAAGTTAATACACACAAAGCCTTACAGGCACTTTTACGCATTATGTGCAAAACGTGGTCATCCAGCTTGCGCGGGTTAGGCTCAGAACTGCGATTCAAGTTCGCACATAGTGGCTAAAGCGAATCGCAAAAAGGTTATACACACAAAGCCTTACAGGCACTTCTAGGCATGATGTGCATAACGCGGTCATCCAGCTTGCGCGGGTTAGGCTCAGAACTGCGATTCAAGTTTGCACGTAGCGGCTCAAACGAATCGCAAGTTAATACACACAACGCCTTAAAGGCACTTCTAGGCATGATGTGCATAACGCAGTCATCCAGCTTGCGCGGGTTAGGCTCAGAACTGCGATTCAAGTTCGCACATAGTGGCTAAAGCGAATCGCAAAAAGGTTATACACACAAAGCCTTACAGGCACTTCTAGGCATGATGTGCATAACGCGGTCATGCAGCTTGCGCGGGTTAGGCTCAGAACTGCGATTCAAGTTTGCACGTAGCGGCTCAAACGAATCGCAACAAGTTAATACACACAACGCCTTAAAGGCACTTCTAGGCATGATGTGCATAACGCGGTCATCCAGCTTGCGCGGGTTAAGCTCAGAACTGCGATTCAAGTTCGCACATAGTGGCTAAAGCGAATCGCAGCAAGTTAATACACACAAAGCCTTACAGGCACTTTTACGCATTATGTGCAAAACGTGGTCATCCAGCTTGCGCGGGTTAGGCTCAGAACTGCGATTCAAGTTCGCACATAGTGGCTAAAGCGAATCGCAAAAAGGTTATACACACAAAGCCTTACAGGCACTTCTAGGCATGATGTGCATAACGCGGTCATGCAGCTTGCGCGGGTTAGGCTCAGAACTGCGATTCAAGTTTGCACGTAGCGGCTCAAACGAATCGCAACAAGTTAATACACACAACGCCTTAAAGGCACTTCTAGGCATGATGTGAAAAACGAGGTCATCTAGCTTGCGCGGGTTAGGCTGAGAACTGCGATTCAAGTTCGCACATAGCGGCTAAAGCGAATCGCAACAAGTTAATACACACAAAGCCTTACAGGCACTTCTAGGCATGATGTGCATAACGCGGTCATCCAGCTTGCGCGGGTTAGGCTCAGAACTGCGATTCAAGTTTGCACGTAGCGGCTCAAACGAATCGCAACAAGTTAATACACACAACGCCTTAAAGGCACTTTTAGGCATGATGTGCAAAACGTGGTCATCCAGCTTGCGCGGGTTAGGCTCAGAACTGCGAATCAAGTTTGCACGAAGCGGCTCAAACGAATCGCAACAAGTTAATACACACAAAGCCTTACAGGCACTTTTAGGCATGATGTGAAAAACGAGGTCATCCAGCTTGCGCGGGTTAGGCTGAGAACTGCGATTCAAGTTCGCACATAGCGGCTAAAGCGAATCGCAACAAGTTAATACACACAAAGCCTTACAGGCACTTCTAGGCATGATGTGCATAACGCGGTCATCCAGCTTCCGCGGTTAGGCTCAGAACTGCGATTCAAGTTTGCACGTGGCGGCTCAAACGAATCGCAACAAGTTAATACACACAACGCCTTAAAGGCACTTCTAGGCATGATGTGCATAACGCGGTCATCCAGCTTGCGCGGGTTAGGCTCAGAACTGCTTTTCAAGTTTGCACGTAGCGGCTCAAACGAATCGCAACAAGTTAATACACACAACGCCTTACAGGCACTTTTACGCATTATGTGCAAAACGCTGTCATCCAGCTTGCGCGGGTTAGGCTCAGAACTGCGATTCAAGTTCGCACATAGTGGCTAAAGCGAATCGCACCAAGTTAATACGCACAAAGCCTTACAGGCACTTCTAGGCATGATGTGCATAACGCGGTCATCCAGCTTGCGCGGGTTAGGCTCAGAACTGCGATTCAAGTTTGCACGTAGCGACTCAAACGAATCGCAACAAGTTAATACACACAACGCCTTAAAAGAACTTTTAGGCATGATGTGCAAAACGGGGTCATCCAGCTTGCGCGGGTTAGGCTCAGAACTGCGATTCAAGTTTGCACGTAGCGGCTCAAACGAATCGCAACAAGTTATTACACACAACACCTTAAAGGCACTTTAGGCATGATGTGCAAAACTTGGTCATCCAGCTTGCGCGGGTTAGGCTCAGAACTGCGAATCAAGTTTGCACGTAGCGCCTCAAACGAATCGCAACAAGTTAATACACACAAAGCCTTACAGGCACTTCTAGGCATGATGTGCATAACGCGGTCATCCAGCTTGCGCGGGTTAGGCTCAGAACTGCGATTCAAGTTTGCACGTAGCGGCTCAAACGAATCGCAACAAGTTAATACACACAAAGCCTTACAGGCACTTCTAGGCATGATGTGCATAACGCGGTCATCCAGCTTGCGCGGGTTAGGCTCAGAACTGCGATTCAAGTTTGCACGTAGCGGCTCAAACGAATCGCAACAAGTTAATACACACAACGCCTTAAAGGCACTTTTAGGCATGATGTGCAAAACGGGGTCATCCAGCTTGCGCGGGTTAGGCTCAGAACTGCGATTCAAGTTCGCACATAGTGGCTAAAGCGAATCGCAGCAAGTTAATACACACAAAGCCTTACAGGCACTTTTACGCATTATGTGCAAAACGTGGTCATCCAGCTTGCGTGGGTTAGGCTCAGAACTGCGATTCAAGTTCGCACATAGTGGCTAAAGCGAATCGCAAAAAGGTTATACACACAAAGCCTTACAGGCACTTCTAGGCATGATGTGCATAACGCGGTCATCCAGCTTGCGCGGGTTAGGCTCAGAACTGCGATTCAAGTTTGCACGTAGCGGCTCAAACGAATCGCAAGTTAATACACACAACGCCTTAAAGGCACTTCTAGGCATGATGTGCATAACGCGGTCATCCAGCTTGCGCGGGTTAGGCTCAGAACTGCGATTCAAGTTCGCACATAGTGGCTAAAGCGAATCGCAAAAAGGTTATACACACAAAGCCTTACAGGCACTTCTAGGCATGATGTGCATAACGCGGTCATGCAGCTTGCGCGGGTTAGGCTCAGAACTGCGATTCAAGTTTGCACGTAGCGGCTCAAACGAATCGCAACAAGTTAATACACACAACGCCTTAAAGGCACTTCTAGGCATGATGTGCATAACGCGGTCATCCAGCTTGCGCGGGTTAGGCTCAGAACTGCGATTCAAGTTCGCACATAGTGGCTAAAGCGAATCGCAGCAAGTTAATACACACAAAGCCTTACAGGCACTTTTACGCATTATGTGCAAAACGTGGTCATCCAGCTTGCGCGGGTTAGGCTCAGAACTGCGATTCAAGTTCGCACATAGTGGCTAAAGCGAATCGCAAAAAGGTTATACACACAAAGCCTTACAGGCACTTCTAGGCATGATGTGCATAACGCGGTCATCCAGCTTGCGCGGGTTAGGCTCAGAACTGCGATTCAAGTTTGCACGTAGCGGCTCAAACGAATCGCAACAAGTTAATACACACAACGCCTTAAAGGCACTTCTAGGCATGATGTGCATAACGCGGTCATCCAGCTTGCGCGGGTTAGGCTCAGAACTGCGATTCAAGTTTGCACGTAGCGGCTCAAACGAATCGCAACAAGTTAATACACTCAAAGCCTTACAGGCACTTCTAGGCATGATGTGCAAAACGTGGTCATCCAGCTTGCGCGGGTTAGGCTCAGAACTGCGATTCAAGTTTGCACGTAGCGGCTCAAACGAACCGCAACAAGTTAATACACTCAAAGCCTTACAGGCACTTCTAGGCATGATGTGCATAACGCGGTCATCCAGCTTCCGCGGGTTAGGCTCAGAACTGCGATTCAAGTTTGCACGTAGCGGCTCAAACGAATCGCAACAAGTTAATACACACAACGCCTTAAAGGCACTTTTAGGCATGATGTGCAAAACGTGGTCATCCAGCTTGCGCGGGTTAGGCTCAGAACTGCGATTCAAGTTCGCACATAGTGGCTAAAGCGAATCGCAACAAGTTAATACACACAAAGCCTTACAGGCACTTCTAGGCATTATGTGCAAAACGCGGTCATCCAGCTTGCGCGGGTTAGGCTCAGAACTGCGATTCAAGTTTGCACGTAGCGGCTCAAACGAATTGCAACAAGTTAATAAACACAACGCTTTAAAGGCACTTTTAGGCATGATGTGCAAAACGTGGTCATCCAGCTTGCGCGGGTTAGGCTCAGAACTGCGATTCAAGTTTGCACGTAGCGGCTAAAGCGAATCGCAACAAGTTAATACACACAAAGCCTTACAGGCACTTTTAGGCATGATGTGAAAAACGAGGTCATCCAGCTTGCGCGGGTTAGGTTGAGAACTGCGATTCAAGTTCGCACATAGCGGCTAAAGCGAATCGCAACAAGTTAATACACACAAAGCCTTACAGGCACTTCTAGGCATGATGTGCATAACGCGGTCATCCAGCTTGCGCGGGTTAGGCTCAGAACTGCGATTCAAGTTTGCACGTAGCGGCTCAAACGAATCGCAACAAGTTAATACACACAAAGCCTTACAGGCACTTTTAGGCATGATGTGAAAAACGAGGTCATCCAGCTTGCGCGGGTTAGGCTGAGAACTGCGATTCA
This sequence comes from Amblyomma maculatum, assembly GCF_055883805.1. NCBI lineage: Eukaryota > Metazoa > Arthropoda > Arachnida > Ixodida > Ixodidae > Amblyomma > Amblyomma maculatum. The sequence continues at coordinate 495,968,717 of NC_139344.1, forward strand.
AGTTCGCACATAGCGGCTCAAACGAATCGCAACAAGTTAATACACACAAAGCCTTACAGGCACTTTTAGGCATGATGTGAAAAACGCGGTCATCCAGCTTGCGCGGGTTAGGCTCAGAACTGCGATTCAAGTTTGCACGTAGCGGCTCAAACGAATCGCAACAAGTTAATACACACAACGCCTTAAAGGCACTTTTAGGCTTGATGTGCAAAACGGGGTCATCCAGCTTGCGCGGGTTAGGCTCAGAACTGCGATTCAAGTTTGCACGTAGCGGCTCAAACGAATCGCAACAAGTTAATACACACAACGCCTTAAAGGCACTTTTAGGCATGATGTGCATAACGCGGTCATCCAGCTTCCGCGGGTTAGGCTCAGAACTGCGATTCAAGTTTGCACGTAGCGGCTCAAACGAATCGCAACAAGTTAATACACACAACGCCTTAAAGGCACTTTTAGGCATGATGTGCAAAACGTGGTCATCCAGCTTGCGCGGGTTAGGCTCAGAACTGCGAATCAAGTTTGCACGTAGCGGCTCAAACGAATCGCAACAAGTTAATACACACAAAGCCTTACAGGCACTTTTAGGCATGATGTGAAAAACGAGGTCATCCAGCTTGCGCGGGTTAGGCTGAGAACTGCGATTCAAGTTGGCACATAGCGGCTAAAGCGAATCGGAACAAGTTAATACACACAAAGCCTTACAGGCACTTCTAGGCATGATGTGCCTCGCGGTCATCCAGCTTGCGCGGGTTAGGCTCAGAACTGCGATTCAAGTTTGCACGTAGCGGCTCAAACGAATCGCAACAAGTTAATACACACAACGCCTTAAAGGCACTTTAGGCATGATGTGCAAAACTTGGTCATCCAGCTTGCGCGGGTTAGGCTCAGAACTGCGAATCAAGTTTGCACGTAGCGGCTCAAACGAATCGCAACAAGTTAATACACACAAAGCCTTACAGGCACTTCTAGGCATGATGTGCATAACGCGGTCATCCAGCTTGCGCGGGTTAGGCTCAGAACTGCGATTCAAGTTTGCACGTAGCGGCTCAAACGAATCGCAACAAGTTAATACACACAAAGCCTTACAGGCACTTCTAGGCATGATGTGCATAACGCGGTCATCCAGCTTGCGCGGGTTAGGCTCAGAACTGCGATTCAAGTTTGCACGTAGCGGCTCAAACGAATCGCAACAATACACACAACGGCTTACAGGCACTTCTAGGCATGATGTGAAAAACGAGGTCATCTAGCTTGCGCGGGTTAGGCTGAGAACTGCGATTCAAGTTCGCACATAGCGGCTAAAGCGAATCGCAACAAGTTAATACACACAAAGCCTTACAGGCACTTCTAGGCATGATGTGCATAACGCGGTCATCCAGCTTGCGCGGGTTAGGCTCAGAACTGCGATTCAAGTTTGCACGTAGCGGCTCAAACGAATCGCAACAAGTTAATACACACAACGCCTTAAAGGCACTTTTAGGCATGATGTGCAAAACGTGGTCATCCAGCTTGCGCGGGTTAGGCTCAGAACTGCGAATCAAGTTTGCACGTAGCGGCTCAAACGAATCGCAACAAGTTAATACACACAAAGCCTTACAGGCACTTTTAGGCATGATGTGAAAAACGAGGTCATCCAGCTTGCGCGGGTTAGGCTGAGAACTGCGATTCAAGTTCGCACATAGCGGCTAAAGCGAATCGCAACAAGTTAATACACACAAAGCCTTACAGGCACTTCTAGGCATGATGTGCATAACGCGGTCATCCAGCTTCCGCGGTTAGGCTCAGAACTGCGATTCAAGTTTGCACGTGGCGGCTCAAACGAATCGCAACAAGTTAATACACACAACGCCTTAAAGGCACTTCTAGGCATGATGTGCATAACGCGGTCATCCAGCTTGCGCGGGTTAGGCTCAGAACTGCGATTCAAGTTTGCACGTAGCGGCTCAAACGAATCGCAACAAGTTAATACACACAACGCCTTACAGGCACTTTTACGCATTATGTGCAAAACGCTGTCATCCAGCTTGCGCGGGTTAGGCTCAGAACTGCGATTCAAGTTCGCACATAGTGGCTAAAGCGAATCGCACCAAGTTAATACGCACAAAGCCTTACAGGCACTTCTAGGCATGATGTGCATAACGCGGTCATCCAGCTTGCGCGGGTTAGGCTCAGAACTGCGATTCAAGTTTGCACGTAGCGACTCAAACGAATCGCAACAAGTTAATACACACAACGCCTTAAAAGAACTTTTAGGCATGATGTGCAAAACGGGGTCATCCAGCTTGCGCGGGTTAGGCTCAGAACTGCGATTCAAGTTTGCACGTAGCGGCTCAAACGAATCGCAACAAGTTATTACACACAACGCCTTAAAGGCACTTTAGGCATGATGTGCAAAACTTGGTCATCCAGCTTGCGCGGGTTAGGCTCAGAACTGCGAATCAAGTTTGCACGTAGCGGCTCAAACGAATCGCAACAAGTTAATACACACAAAGCCTTACAGGCACTTCTAGGCATGATGTGCATAACGCGGTCATCCAGCTTGCGCGGGTTAGGCTCAGAACTGCGATTCAAGTTTGCACGTAGCGGCTCAAACGAATCGCAACAAGTTAATACACACAAAGCCTTACAGGCACTTTTAGGCATGATGTGAAAAACGCGGTCATCCAGCTTGCGCGGGTTAGGCTCAGAACTGCGATTCAAGTTTGCACGTAGCGGCTCAAACGAATCGCAACAAGTTAATACACACAACGCCTTAAAGGCACTTTTAGGCTTGATGTGCAAAACGGGGTCATCCAGCTTGCGCGGGTTAGGCTCAGAACTGCGATTCAAGTTTGCACGTAGCGGCTCAAACGAATCGCAACAAGTTAATACACACAACGCCTTAAAGGCACTTTTAGGCATGATGTGCATAACGCGGTCATCCAGCTTCCGCGGGTTAGGCTCAGAACTGCGATTCAAGTTTGCACGTAGCGGCTCAAACGAATCGCAACAAGTTAATACACACAACGCCTTAAAGGCACTTTTAGGCATGATGTGCAAAACGTGGTCATCCAGCTTGCGCGGGTTAGGCTCAGAACTGCGAATCAAGTTTGCACGTAGCGGCTCAAACGAATCGCAACAAGTTAATACACACAAAGCCTTACAGGCACTTTTAGGCATGATGTGAAAAACGAGGTCATCCAGCTTGCGCGGGTTAGGCTGAGAACTGCGATTCAAGTTGGCACATAGCGGCTAAAGCGAATCGGAACAAGTTAATACACACAAAGCCTTACATGCACTTCTAGGCATGATGTGCCTCACGCGGTCATCCAGCTTGCGCGGGTTAGGCTCAGAACTGCGATTCAAGTTTGCACGTAGCGGCTCAAACGAATCGCAACAAGTTAATACACACAACGCCTTAAAGGCACTTTAGGCATGATGTGCAAAACTTGGTCATCCAGCTTGCGCGGGTTAGGCTCAGAACTGCGAATCAAGTTTGCACGTAGCGGCTCAAACGAATCGCAACAAGTTGATACACACAAAGCCTTACAGGCACTTCTAGGCATGATGTGCATAACGCGGTCATCCAGCTTGCGCGGGTTAGGCTCAGAACTGCGATTCAAGTTTGCACGTAGCGGCTCAAACGAATCGCAACAAGTTAATACACACAAAGCCTTACAGGCACTTCTAGGCATGATGTGCATAACGCGGTCATCCAGCTTGCGCGGGTTAGGCTCAGAACTGCGATTCAAGTTTGCACGTAGCGGCTCAAACGAATCGCAACAATACACACAACGGCTTACAGGCACTTCTAGGCATGATGTGAAAAACGAGGTCATCTAGCTTGCGCGGGTTAGGCTGAGAACTGCGATTCAAGTTCGCACATAGCGGCTAAAGCGAATCGCAACAAGTTAATACACACAAAGCCTTACAGGCACTTCTAGGCATGATGTGCATAACGCGGTCATCCAGCTTGCGCGGGTTAGGCTCAGAACTGCGATTCAAGTTTGCACGTAGCGGCTCAAACGAATCGCAACAAGTTAATACACACAACGCCTTAAAGGCACTTTTAGGCATGATGTGCAAAACGTGGTCATCCAGCTTGCGCGGGTTAGGCTCAGAACTGCGAATCAAGTTTGCACGTAGCGGCTCAAACGAATCGCAACAAGTTAATACACACAAAGCCTTACAGGCACTTTTAGGCATGATGTGAAAAACGAGGTCATCCAGCTTGCGCGGGTTAGGCTGAGAACTGCGATTCAAGTTCGCACATAGCGGCTAAAGCGAATCGCAACAAGTTAATACACACAAAGCCTTACAGGCACTTCTAGGCATGATGTGCATAACGCGGTCATCCAGCTTCCGCGGTTAGGCTCAGAACTGCGATTCAAGTTTGCACGTGGCGGCTCAAACGAATCGCAACAAGTTAATACACACAACGCCTTAAAGGCACTTCTAGGCATGATGTGCATAACGCGGTCATCCAGCTTGCGCGGGTTAGGCTCAGAACTGCGATTCAAGTTTGCACGTAGCGGCTCAAACGAATCGCAACAAGTTAATACACACAACGTCTTACAGGCACTTTTACGCATTATGTGCAAAACGCTGTCATCCAGCTTGCGCGGGTTAGGCTCAGAACTGCGATTCAAGTTCGCACATAGTGGCTAAAGCGAATCGCACCAAGTTAATACGCACAAAGCCTTACAGGCACTTCTAGGCATGATGTGCATAACGCGGTCATCCAGCTTGCGCGGGTTAGGCTCAGAACTGCGATTCAAGTTTGCACGTAGCGACTCAAACGAATCGCAACAAGTTAATACACACAACGCCTTAAAAGAACTTTTAGGCATGATGTGCAAAACGGGGTCATCCAGCTTGCGCGGGTTAGGCTCAGAACTGCGATTCAAGATTGCACGTAGCGGCTCAAACGAATCGCAACAAGTTATTACACACAACGCCTTAAAGGCACTTTAGGCATGATGTGCAAAACTTGGTCATCCAGCTTGCGCGGGTTAGGCTCAGAACTGCGAATCAAGTTTGCACGTAGCGGCTCAAACGAATCGCAACAAGTTAATACACACAAAGCCTTACAGGCACTTCTAGGCATGATGTGCATAACGCGGTCATCCAGCTTGCGCGGGTTAGGCTCAGAACTGCGATTCAAGTTTGCACGTAGCGGCTCAAACGAATCGCAACAAGTTAATACACACAAAGCCTTACAGGCACTTCTAGGCATGATGTGCATAACGCGGTCATCCAGCTTGCGCGGGTTAGGCTCAGAACTGCGATTCAAGTTTGCACGTAGCGGCTCAAACGAATCGCAACAAGTTAATACACACAACGCCTTAAAGGCACTTTTAGGCATGATGTGCAAAACGGGGTCATCCAGCTTGCGCGGGTTAGGCTCAGAACTGCGATTCAAGTTCGCACATAGTGGCTAAAGCGAATCGCAGCAAGTTAATACACACAAAGCCTTACAGGCACTTTTACGCATTATGTGCAAAACGTGGTCATCCAGCTTGCGCGGGTTAGGCTCAGAACTGCGATTCAAGTTCGCACATAGTGGCTAAAGCGAATCGCAAAAAGGTTATACACACAAAGCCTTACAGGCACTTCTAGGCATGATGTGCATAACGCGGTCATCCAGCTTGCGCGGGTTAGGCTCAGAACTGCGATTCAAGTTTGCACGTAGCGGCTCAAACGAATCGCAAGTTAATACACACAACGCCTTAAAGGCACTTCTAGGCATGATGTGCATAACGCGGTCATCCAGCTTGCGCGGGTTAGGCTCAGAACTGCGATTCAAGTTCGCACATAGTGGCTAAAGCGAATCGCAAAAAGGTTATACACACAAAGCCTTACAGGCACTTCTAGGCATGATGTGCATAACGCGGTCATGCAGCTTGCGCGGGTTAGGCTCAGAACTGCGATTCAAGTTTGCACGTAGCGGCTCAAACGAATCGCAACAAGTTAATACACACAACGCCTTAAAGGCACTTCTAGGCATGATGTGCATAACGCGGTCATCCAGCTTGCGCGGGTTAGGCTCAGAACTGCGATTCAAGTTCGCACATAGTGGCTAAAGCGAATCGCAGCAAGTTAATACACACAAAGCCTTACAGGCACTTTTACGCATTATGTGCAAAACGTGGTCATCCAGCTTGCGCGGGTTAGGCTCAGAACTGCGATTCAAGTTCGCACATAGTGGCTAAAGCGAATCGCAAAAAGGTTATACACACAAAGCCTTACAGGCACTTCTAGGCATGATGTGCATAACGCGGTCATCCAGCTTGCGCGGGTTAGGCTCAGAACTGCGATTCAAGTTTGCACGTAGCGGCTCAAACGAATCGCAACAAGTTAATACACACAACGCCTTAAAGGCACTTCTAGGCATGATGTGAAAAACGAGGTCATCTAGCTTGCGCGGGTTAGGCTGAGAACTGCGATTCAAGTTCGCACATAGCGGCTAAAGCGAATCGCAACAAGTTAATACACACAAAGCCTTACAGGCACTTCTAGGCATGATGTGCATAACGCGGTCATCCAGCTTGCGCGGGTTAGGCTCAGAACTGCGATTCAAGTTTGCACGTAGCGGCTCAAACGAATCGCAACAAGTTAATACACTCAAAGCCTTACAGGCACTTCTAGGCATGATGTGCATAACGCGGTCATCCAGCTTCCGCGGGTTAAGCTCAGAACTGCGATTCAAGTTTGCACGTAGCGGCTCAAACGAATCGCAACAAGTTAATACACACAACGCCTTAAAGGCACTTTTAGGCATGATGTGCAAAACGTGGTCATCCAGCTTGCGCGGGTTAGGCTCAGAACTGCGATTCAAGTTCGCACATAGTGGCTAAAGCGAATCGCAACAAGTTAATACACACAAAGCCTTACAGGCACTTCTAGGCATTATGTGCAAAACGCGGTCATCCAGCTTGCGCGGGTTAGGCTCAGAACTGCGATTCAAGTTTGCACGTAGCGGCTCAAACGAATTGCAACAAGTTAATAAACACAACGCTTTAAAGGCACTTTTAGGCATGATGTGCAAAACGTGGTCATCCAGCTTGCGCGGGTTAGGCTCAGAACTGCGATTCAAGTTTGCACGTAGCGGCTAAAGCGAATCGCAACAAGTTAATACACACAAAGCCTTACAGGCACTTTTAGGCATGATGTGAAAAACGAGGTCATCCAGCTTGCGCGGGTTAGGTTGAGAACTGCGATTCAAGTTCGCACATAGCGGCTAAAGCGAATCGCAACAAGTTAATACACACAAAGCCTTACAGGCACTTCTAGGCATGATGTGCATAACGCGGTCATCCAGCTTGCGCGGGTTAGGCTCAGAACTGCGATTCAAGTTTGCACGTAGCGGCTCAAACGAATCGCAACAAGTTAATACACACAAAGCCTTACAGGCACTTTTAGGCATGATGTGAAAAACGAGGTCATCCAGCTTGCGCGGGTTAGGCTGAGAACTGCGATTCAAGTTCGCACATAGCGGCTCAAACGAATCGCAACAAGTTAATACACACAAAGCCTTACAGGCACTTTTAGGCATGATGTGAAAAACGCGGTCATCCAGCTTGCGCGGGTTAGGCTCAGAACTGCGATTCAAGTTTGCACGTAGCGGCTCAAACGAATCGCAACAAGTTAATACACACAACGCCTTAAAGGCACTTTTAGGCTTGATGTGCAAAACGGGGTCATCCAGCTTGCGCGGGTTAGGCTCAGAACTGCGATTCAAGTTTGCACGTAGCGGCTCAAACGAATCGCAACAAGTTAATACACACAACGCCTTAAAGGCACTTTTAGGCATGATGTGCATAACGCGGTCATCCAGCTTCCGCGGGTTAGGCTCAGAACTGCGATTCAAGTTTGCACGTAGCGGCTCAAACGAATCGCAACAAGTTAATACACACAACGCCTTAAAGGCACTTTTAGGCATGATGTGCAAAACGTGGTCATCCAGCTTGCGCGGGTTAGGCTCAGAACTGCGAATCAAGTTTGCACGTAGCGGCTCAAACGAATCGCAACAAGTTAATACACACAAAGCCTTACAGGCACTTTTAGGCATGATGTGAAAAACGAGGTCATCCAGCTTGCGCGGGTTAGGCTGAGAACTGCGATTCAAGTTGGCACATAGCGGCTAAAGCGAATCGGAACAAGTTAATACACACAAAGCCTTACAGGCACTTCTAGGCATGATGTGGCTCACGCGGTCATCCAGCTTGCGCGGGTTAGGCTCAGAACTGCGATTCAAGTTTGCACGTAGCGGCTCAAACGAATCGCAACAAGTTAATACACACAACGCCTTAAAGGCACTTTAGGCATGATGTGCAAAACTTGGTCATCCAGCTTGCGCGGGTTAGGCTCAGAACTGCGAATCAAGTTTGCACGTAGCGGCTCAAACGAATCGCAACAAGTTAATACACACAAAGCCTTACAGGCACTTCTAGGCATGATGTGCATAACGCGGTCATCCAGCTTGCGCGGGTTAGGCTCAGAACTGCGATTCAAGTTTGCACGTAGCGGCTCAAACGAATCGCAACAAGTTAATACACACAAAGCCTTACAGGCACTTCTAGGCATGATGTGCATAACGCGGTCATCCAGCTTGCGCGGGTTAGGCTCAGAACTGCGATTCAAGTTTGCACGTAGCGGCTCAAACGAATCGCAACAATACACACAACGGCTTACAGGCACTTCTAGGCATGATGTGAAAAACGAGGTCATCTAGCTTGCGCGGGTTAGGCTGAGAACTGCGATTCAAGTTCGCACATAGCGGCTAAAGCGAATCGCAACAAGTTAATACACACAAAGCCTTACAGGCACTTCTAGGCATGATGTGCATAACGCGGTCATCCAGCTTGCGCGGGTTAGGCTCAGAACTGCGATTCAAGTTTGCACGTAGCGGCTCAAACGAATCGCAACAAGTTAATACACACAACGCCTTAAAGGCACTTTTAGGCATGATGTGCAAAACGTGGTCATCCAGCTTGCGCGGGTTAGGCTCAGAACTGCGAATCAAGTTTGCACGTAGCGGCTCAAACGAATCGCAACAAGTTAATACACACAAAGCCTTACAGGCACTTTTAGGCATGATGTGAAAAACGAGGTCATCCAGCTTGCGCGGGTTAGGCTGAGAACTGCGATTCAAGTTCGCACATAGCGGCTAAAGCGAATCGCAACAAGTTAATACACACAAAGCCTTACAGGCACTTCTAGGCATGATGTGCATAACGCGGTCATCCAGCTTCCGCGGTTAGGCTCAGAACTGCGATTCAAGTTTGCACGTGGCGGCTCAAACGAATCGCAACAAGTTAATACACACAACGCCTTAAAGGCACTTCTAGGCATGATGTGCATAACGCGGTCATCCAGCTTGCGCGGGTTAGGCTCAGAACTGCGATTCAAGTTTGCACGTAGCGGCTCAAACGAATCGCAACAAGTTAATACACACAACGCCTTACAGGCACTTTTACGCATTATGTGCAAAACGCTGTCATCCAGCTTGCGCGGGTTAGGCTCAGAACTGCGATTCAAGTTCGCACATAGTGGCTAAAGCGAATCGCACCAAGTTAATACGCACAAAGCCTTACAGGCACTTCTAGGCATGATGTGCATAACGCGGTCATCCAGCTTGCGCGGGTTAGGCTCAGAACTGCGATTCAAGTTTGCACGTAGCGACTCAAACGAATCGCAACAAGTTAATACACACAACGCCTTAAAAGAACTTTTAGGCATGATGTGCAAAACGGGGTCATCCAGCTTGCGCGGGTTAGGCTCAGAACTGCGATTCAAGTTTGCACGTAGCGGCTCAAACGAATCGCAACAAGTTATTACACACAACGCCTTAAAGGCACTTTAGGCATGATGTGCAAAACTTGGTCATCCAGCTTGCGCGGGTTAGGCTCAGAACTGCGAATCAAGTTTGCACGTAGCGGCTCAAACGAATCGCAACAAGTTAATACACACAAAGCCTTACAGGCACTTCTAGGCATGATGTGCATAACGCGGTCATCCAGCTTGCGCGGGTTAGGCTCAGAACTGCGATTCAAGTTTGCACGTAGCGGCTCAAACGAATCGCAACAAGTTAATACACACAAAGCCTTACAGGCACTTCTAGGCATGATGTGCATAACGCGGTCATCCAGCTTGCGCGGGTTAGGCTCAGAACTGCGATTCAAGTTTGCACGTAGCGGCTCAAACGAATCGCAACAAGTTAATACACACAACGCCTTAAAGGCACTTTTAGGCATGATGTGCAAAACGGGGTCATCCAGCTTGCGCGGGTTAGGCTCAGAACTGCGATTCAAGTTCGCACATAGTGGCTAAAGCGAATCGCAGCAAGTTAATACACACAAAGCCTTACAGGCACTTTTACGCATTATGTGCAAAACGTGGTCATCCAGCTTGCGCGGGTTAGGCTCAGAACTGCGATTCAAGTTCGCACATAGTGGCTAAAGCGAATCGCAAAAAGGTTATACACACAAAGCCTTACAGGCACTTCTAGGCATGATGTGCATAACGCGGTCATCCAGCTTGCGCGGGTTAGGCTCAGAACTGCGATTCAAGTTTGCACGTAGCGGCTCAAACGAATCGCAAGTTAATACACACAACGCCTTAAAGGCACTTCTAGGCATGATGTGCATAACGCGGTCATCCAGCTTGCGCGGGTTAGGCTCAGAACTGCGATTCAAGTTCGCACATAGTGGCTAAAGCGAATCGCAAAAAGGTTATACACACAAAGCCTTACAGGCACTTCTAGGCATGATGTGCATAACGCGGTCATGCAGCTTGCGCGGGTTAGGCTCAGAACTGCGATTCAAGTTTGCACGTAGCGGCTCAAACGAATCGCAACAAGTTAATACACACAACGCCTTAAAGGCACTTCTAGGCATGATGTGCATAACGCGGTCATCCAGCTTGCGCGGGTTAGGCTCAGAACTGCGATTCAAGTTTGCACGTAGCGGCTCAAACGAATCGCAACAAGTTAATACACTCAAAGCCTTACAGGCACTTCTAGGCATGATGTGCAAAACGTGGTCATCCAGCTTGCGCGGGTTAGGCTCAGAACTGCGATTCAAGTTTGCACGTAGCGGCTCAAACGAACCGCAACAAGTTAATACACTCAAAGCCTTACAGGCACTTCTAGGCATGATGTGCATAACGCGGTCATCCAGCTTCCGCGGGTTAGGCTCAGAACTGCGATTCAAGTTTGCACGTAGCGGCTCAAACGAATCGCAACAAGTTAATACACACAACGCCTTAAAGGCACTTTTAGGCATGATGTGCAAAACGTGGTCATCCAGCTTGCGCGGGTTAGGCTCAGAACTGCGATTCAAGTTCGCACATAGTGGCTAAAGCGAATCGCAACAAGTTAATACACACAAAGCCTTACAGGCACTTCTAGGCATTATGTGCAAAACGCGGTCATCCAGCTTGCGCGGGTTAGGCTCAGAACTGCGATTCAAGTTTGCACGTAGCGGCTCAAACGAATTGCAACAAGTTAATAAACACAACGCTTTAAAGGCACTTTTAGGCATGATGTGCAAAACGTGGTCATCCAGCTTGCGCGGGTTAGGCTCAGAACTGCGATTCAAGTTTGCACGTAGCGGCTAAAGCGAATCGCAACAAGTTAATACACACAAAGCCTTACAGGCACTTTTAGGCATGATGTGAAAAACGAGGTCATCCAGCTTGCGCGGGTTAGGTTGAGAACTGCGATTCAAGTTCGCACATAGCGGCTAAAGCGAATCGCAACAAGTTAATACACACAAAGCCTTACAGGCACTTCTAGGCATGATGTGCATAACGCGGTCATCCAGCTTGCGCGGGTTAGGCTCAGAACTGCGATTCAAGTTTGCACGTAGCGGCTCAAACGAATCGCAACAAGTTAATACACACAAAGCCTTACAGGCACTTTTAGGCATGATGTGAAAAACGAGGTCATCCAGCTTGCGCTGGTTAGGCTCAGAACTGCGATTCAAGTTTGCACGTAGCGGCTCAAACGAATCGCAACAAGTTAATACACTCAAAGCCTTACAGGCACTTCTAGGCATGATGTGCATACGCGGTCATCCAGCTTGCGCGGGTTAGGCTCAGAACTGCGATTCAAGTTCGCACGTAGCGGCTCAAACGAATCGCAACAAGTTAATACACACAACGCCTTAAAGGCACTTTTAGGCTTGATGTGCAAAACGGGGTCATCCAGCTTGCGCGGGTTAGGCTCAGAACTGCGATTCAAGTTTGCACGTAGCGGCTGAAACGAATCGCAACAAGTTAATACACACAACGCCTTAAAGGCACTTTTAGGCTTGATGTGCAAAACGGGGTCATCCAGCTTGCGCGGGTTAGGCTCAGAACTGCGATTCAAGTTTGCACGTAGCGGCTGAAACGAATCGCAACAAGTTAATACACACAATGCCTGAAAGGCACTTTTAGGCATGATGTGCATAACGCGGTCATCCAGCTTCCGCGGGTTAGGCTCAGAACTGCGATTCAAGTTTGCACGTAGCGGCTCAAACGAATCGCAACAAGTTAATACACACAACGCCTTAAAGGCACTTTTAGGCATGATGTGCAAAACGTGGTCATCCAGCTTGCGCGGGTTAGGCTCAGAACTGCGAATCAAGTTTGCACGTAGCGGCTCAAACGAATCGCAACAAGTTAATACACACAAAGCCTTACAGGCGCTTTTAGGCATGATGTGAAAAACGAGGTCATCCAGCTTGCGCGGGTTAGGCTGAGAACTGCGATTCAAGTTCGCACATAGCGGCTAAAGCGAATCGGAACAAGTTAATACACACAAAGCCTTACAGGCACTTCTAGGCATGATGTGCATCACGCGGTCATCCAGCTTGCGCGGGTTAGGCTCAGAACTGCGATTCAAGTTTGCACGTAGCGGCTCAAACGAATTGCAACAAGTTAATAAACACAACGCTTTAAAGGCACTTTTAGGCATGATGTGCAAAACGTGGTCATCCAGCTTGCGCGGGTTAGGCTCAGAACTGCGATTCAAGTTTGCACGTAGCGGCTAAAGCGAATCGCAACAAGTTAATACACACAAAGCCTTACAGGCACTTTTAGGCATGATGTGAAAAACGAGGTCATCCAGCTTGCGCGGGTTAGGTTGAGAACTGCGATTCAAGTTCGCACATAGCGGCTAAAGCGAATCGCAACAAGTTAATACACACAAAGCCTTACAGGCACTTCTAGGCATGATGTGCATAACGCGGTCATCCAGCTTGCGCGGGTTAGGCTCAGAACTGCGATTCAAGTTTGCACGTAGCGGCTCAAACGAATCGCAACAAGTTAATACACACAAAGCCTTACAGGCACTTTTAGGCATGATGTGAAAAACGAGGTCATCCAGCTTGCGCGGGTTAGGCTGAGAACTGCGATTCAAGTTCGCACATAGCGGCTCAAACGAATCGCAACAAGTTAATACACACAAAGCCTTACAGGCACTTTTAGGCATGATGTGAAAAACGCGGTCATCCAGCTTGCGCGGGTTAGGCTCAGAACTGCGATTCAAGTTTGCACGTAGCGGCTCAAACGAATCGCAACAAGTTAATACACACAACGCCTTAAAGGCACTTTTAGGCTTGATGTGCAAAACGGGGTCATCCAGCTTGCGCGGGTTAGGCTCAGAACTGCGATTCAAGTTTGCACGTAGCGGCTCAAACGAATCGCAACAAGTTAATACACACAACGCCTTAAAGGCACTTTTAGGCATGATGTGCATAACGCGGTCATCCAGCTTCCGCGGGTTAGGCTCAGAACTGCGATTCAAGTTTGCACGTAGCGGCTCAAACGAATCGCAACAAGTTAATACACACAACGCCTTAAAGGCACTTTTAGGCATGATGTGCAAAACGTGGTCATCCAGCTTGCGCGGGTTAGGCTCAGAACTGCGAATCAAGTTTGCACGTAGCGGCTCAAACGAATCGCAACAAGTTAATACACACAAAGCCTTACAGGCACTTTTAGGCATGATGTGAAAAACGAGGTCATCCAGCTTGCGCGGGTTAGGCTGAGAACTGCGATTCAAGTTGGCACATAGCGGCTAAAGCGAATCGGAACAAGTTAATACACACAAAGCCTTACAGGCACTTCTAGGCATGATGTGGCTCACGCGGTCATCCAGCTTGCGCGGGTTAGGCTCAGAACTGCGATTCAAGTTTGCACGTAGCGGCTCAAACGAATCGCAACAAGTTAATACACACAACGCCTTAAAGGCACTTTAGGCATGATGTGCAAAACTTGGTCATCCAGCTTGCGCGGGTTAGGCTCAGAACTGCGAATCAAGTTTGCACGTAGCGGCTCAAACGAATCGCAACAAGTTAATACACACAAAGCCTTACAGGCACTTCTAGGCATGATGTGCATAACGCGGTCATCCAGCTTGCGCGGGTTAGGCTCAGAACTGCGATTCAAGTTTGCACGTAGCGGCTCAAACGAATCGCAACAAGTTAATACACACAAAGCCTTACAGGCACTTCTAGGCATGATGTGCATAACGCGGTCATCCAGCTTGCGCGGGTTAGGCTCAGAACTGCGATTCAAGTTTGCACGTAGCGGCTCAAACGAATCGCAACAATACACACAACGGCTTACAGGCACTTCTAGGCATGATGTGAAAAACGAGGTCATCTAGCTTGCGCGGGTTAGGCTGAGAACTGCGATTCAAGTTCGCACATAGCGGCTAAAGCGAATCGCAACAAGTTAATACACACAAAGCCTTACAGGCACTTCTAGGCATGATGTGCATAACGCGGTCATCCAGCTTGCGCGGGTTAGGCTCAGAACTGCGATTCAAGTTTGCACGTAGCGGCTCAAACGAATCGCAACAAGTTAATACACACAACGCCTTAAAGGCACTTTTAGGCATGATGTGCAAAACGTGGTCATCCAGCTTGCGCGGGTTAGGCTCAGAACTGCGAATCAAGTTTGCACGTAGCGGCTCAAACGAATCGCAACAAGTTAATACACACAAAGCCTTACAGGCACTTTTAGGCATGATGTGAAAAACGAGGTCATCCAGCTTGCGCGGGTTAGGCTGAGAACTGCGATTCAAGTTCGCACATAGCGGCTAAAGCGAATCGCAACAAGTTAATACACACAAAGCCTTACAGGCACTTCTAGGCATGATGTGCATAACGCGGTCATCCAGCTTCCGCGGTTAGGCTCAGAACTGCGATTCAAGTTTGCACGTGGCGGCTCAAACGAATCGCAACAAGTTAATACACACAACGCCTTAAAGGCACTTCTAGGCATGATGTGCATAACGCGGTCATCCAGCTTGCGCGGGTTAGGCTCAGAACTGCGATTCAAGTTTGCACGTAGCGGCTCAAACGAATCGCAACAAGTTAATACACACAACGCCTTACAGGCACTTTTACGCATTATGTGCAAAACGCTGTCATCCAGCTTGCGCGGGTTAGGCTCAGAACTGCGATTCAAGTTCGCACATAGTGGCTAAAGCGAATCGCACCAAGTTAATACGCACAAAGCCTTACAGGCACTTCTAGGCATGATGTGCATAACGCGGTCATCCAGCTTGCGCGGGTTAGGCTCAGAACTGCGATTCAAGTTTGCACGTAGCGACTCAAACGAATCGCAACAAGTTAATACACACAACGCCTTAAAAGAACTTTTAGGCATGATGTGCAAAACGGGGTCATCCAGCTTGCGCGGGTTAGGCTCAGAACTGCGATTCAAGTTTGCACGTAGCGGCTCAAACGAATCGCAACAAGTTATTACACACAACGCCTTAAAGGCACTTTAGGCATGATGTGCAAAACTTGGTCATCCAGCTTGCGCGGGTTAGGCTCAGAACTGCGAATCAAGTTTGCACGTAGCGGCTCAAACGAATCGCAACAAGTTAATACACACAAAGCCTTACAGGCACTTCTAGGCATGATGTGCATAACGCGGTCATCCAGCTTGCGCGGGTTAGGCTCAGAACTGCGATTCAAGTTTGCACGTAGCGGCTCAAACGAATCGCAACAAGTTAATACACACAAAGCCTTACAGGCACTTCTAGGCATGATGTGCATAACGCGGTCATCCAGCTTGCGCGGGTTAGGCTCAGAACTGCGATTCAAGTTTGCACGTAGCGGCTCAAACGAATCGCAACAAGTTAATACACACAACGCCTTAAAGGCACTTTTAGGCATGATGTGCAAAACGGGGTCATCCAGCTTGCGCGGGTTAGGCTCAGAACTGCGATTCAAGTTCGCACATAGTGGCTAAAGCGAATCGCAGCAAGTTAATACACACAAAGCCTTACAGGCACTTTTACGCATTATGTGCAAAACGTGGTCATCCAGCTTGCGCGGGTTAGGCTCAGAACTGCGATTCAAGTTCGCACATAGTGGCTAAAGCGAATCGCAAAAAGGTTATACACACAAAGCCTTACAGGCACTTCTAGGCATGATGTGCATAACGCGGTCATCCAGCTTGCGCGGGTTAGGCTCAGAACTGCGATTCAAGTTTGCACGTAGCGGCTCAAACGAATCGCAAGTTAATACACACAACGCCTTAAAGGCACTTCTAGGCATGATGTGCATAACGCGGTCATCCAGCTTGCGCGGGTTAGGCTCAGAACTGCGATTCAAGTTCGCACATAGTGGCTAAAGCGAATCGCAAAAAGGTTATACACACAAAGCCTTACAGGCACTTCTAGGCATGATGTGCATAACGCGGTCATGCAGCTTGCGCGGGTTAGGCTCAGAACTGCGATTCAAGTTTGCACGTAGCGGCTCAAACGAATCGCAACAAGTTAATACACACAACGCCTTAAAGGCACTTCTAGGCATGATGTGCATAACGCGGTCATCCAGCTTGCGCGGGTTAGGCTCAGAACTGCGATTCAAGTTTGCACGTAGCGGCTCAAACGAATCGCAACAAGTTAATACACTCAAAGCCTTACAGGCACTTCTAGGCATGATGTGCAAAACGTGGTCATCCAGCTTGCGCGGGTTAGGCTCAGAACTGCGATTCAAGTTTGCACGTAGCGGCTCAAACGAACCGCAACAAGTTAATACACTCAAAGCCTTACAGGCACTTCTAGGCATGATGTGCATAACGCGGTCATCCAGCTTCCGCGGGTTAGGCTCAGAACTGCGATTCAAGTTTGCACGTAGCGGCTCAAACGAATCGCAACAAGTTAATACACACAACGCCTTAAAGGCACTTTTAGGCATGATGTGCAAAACGTGGTCATCCAGCTTGCGCGGGTTAGGCTCAGAACTGCGATTCAAGTTCGCACATAGTGGCTAAAGCGAATCGCAACAAGTTAATACACACAAAGCCTTACAGGCACTTCTAGGCATTATGTGCAAAACGCGGTCATCCAGCTTGCGCGGGTTAGGCTCAGAACTGCGATTCAAGTTTGCACGTAGCGGCTCAAACGAATTGCAACAAGTTAATAAACACAACGCTTTAAAGGCACTTTTAGGCATGATGTGCAAAACGTGGTCATCCAGCTTGCGCGGGTTAGGCTCAGAACTGCGATTCAAGTTTGCACGTAGCGGCTAAAGCGAATCGCAACAAGTTAATACACACAAAGCCTTACAGGCACTTTTAGGCATGATGTGAAAAACGAGGTCATCCAGCTTGCGCGGGTTAGGTTGAGAACTGCGATTCAAGTTCGCACATAGCGGCTAAAGCGAATCGCAACAAGTTAATACACACAAAGCCTTACAGGCACTTCTAGGCATGATGTGCATAACGCGGTCATCCAGCTTGCGCGGGTTAGGCTCAGAACTGCGATTCAAGTTTGCACGTAGCGGCTCAAACGAATCGCAACAAGTTAATACACACAAAGCCTTACAGGCACTTTTAGGCATGATGTGAAAAACGAGGTCATCCAGCTTGCGCTGGTTAGGCTCAGAACTGCGATTCAAGTTTGCACGTAGCGGCTCAAACGAATCGCAACAAGTTAATACACTCAAAGCCTTACAGGCACTTCTAGGCATGATGTGCATACGCGGTCATCCAGCTTGCGCGGGTTAGGCTCAGAACTGCGATTCAAGTTCGCACGTAGCGGCTCAAACGAATCGCAACAAGTTAATACACACAACGCCTTAAAGGCACTTTTAGGCTTGATGTGCAAAACGGGGTCATCCAGCTTGCGCGGGTTAGGCTCAGAACTGCGATTCAAGTTTGCACGTAGCGGCTGAAACGAATCGCAACAAGTTAATACACACAACGCCTTAAAGGCACTTTTAGGCTTGATGTGCAAAACGGGGTCATCCAGCTTGCGCGGGTTAGGCTCAGAACTGCGATTCAAGTTTGCACGTAGCGGCTGAAACGAATCGCAACAAGTTAATACACACAATGCCTGAAAGGCACTTTTAGGCATGATGTGCATAACGCGGTCATCCAGCTTCCGCGGGTTAGGCTCAGAACTGCGATTCAAGTTTGCACGTAGCGGCTCAAACGAATCGCAACAAGTTAATACACACAACGCCTTAAAGGCACTTTTAGGCATGATGTGCAAAACGTGGTCATCCAGCTTGCGCGGGTTAGGCTCAGAACTGCGAATCAAGTTTGCACGTAGCGGCTCAAACGAATCGCAACAAGTTAATACACACAAAGCCTTACAGGCGCTTTTAGGCATGATGTGAAAAACGAGGTCATCCAGCTTGCGCGGGTTAGGCTGAGAACTGCGATTCAAGTTCGCACATAGCGGCTAAAGCGAATCGGAACAAGTTAATACACACAAAGCCTTACAGGCACTTCTAGGCATGATGTGCATCACGCGGTCATCCAGCTTGCGCGGGTTAGGCTCAGAACTGCGATTCAAGTTTGCACGTAGCGGCTAAAACGAATCGCAACAAGTTATTACACACAACGCCTTAAAGGCACTTTAGGCATGATGTGCAAAACTTGGTCATCCAGCTTGCGCGGGTTAGGCTCAGAACTGCGAATCAAGTTTGCACGTAGCGGCTCAAACGAATCGCAACAAGTTAATACACACAAAGCCTTACAGGCACTTCTAGGCATGATGTGCATAACGCGGTCATCCAGCTTGCGCGGGTTAGGCTCAGAACTGCGATTCAAGTTTGCACGTAGCGGCTCAAACGAATCGCAACAATACACACAACGGCTTACAGGCACTTCTAGGCATGATGTGAAAAACGAGGTCATCCAGCTTGCGCGGGTTAGGCTGAGAACTGCGATTCAAGTTCGCACATAGCGGCTAAAGCGAATCGCAACAAGTTAATACACACAAAGCCTTACAGGCACTTCTAGGCATGATGTGCATAACGCGGTCATCCAGCTTGCGCGGGTTAGGCTCAGAACTGCGATTCAAGTTTGCACGTAGCGGCTCAAACGAATCGCAACAAGTTAATACACTCAAAGCCTTACAGGCACTTCTAGGCATGATGGGCATACGCGGTCATCCAGCTTGCGCGGGTTAGGCTCAGAACTGCGATTCAAGTTCGCACGTAGCGGCTGAAACGAATCGCAACAAGTTAATACACACAACGCCTTAAAGGCACTTTTAGGCTTGATGTGCAAAACGGGGTCATCCAGCTTGCGCGGGTTAGGCTCAGAACTGCGATTCAAGTTTGCACGTAGCGGCTGAAACGAATCGCAACAAGTTAATACACACAATGCCTGAAAGGCACTTTTAGGCATGATGTGCATAACGCGGTCATCCAGCTTCCGCGGGTTAGGCTCAGAACTGCGATTCAAGTTTGCACGTAGCGGCTCAAACGAATCGCAACAAGTTAATACACACAACGCCTTAAAGGCACTTTTAGGCATGATGTGCAAAACGTGGTCATCCAGCTTGCGCGGGTTAGGCTCAGAACTGCGAATCAAGTTCGCACATAGCGGCTAAAGCGAATCGGAACAAGTTAATACACACAAAGCCTTACAGGCACTTCTAGGCATGATGTGCATCACGCGGTCATCCAGCTTGCGCGGGTTAGGCTCAGAAATGCGATTCAAGTTTGCACGTAGCGGCTCAAACGAATCGCAACAAGTTATTACACACAACGCCTTAAAGGCACTTTAGGCATGATGTGCAAAACTTGGTCATCCAGCTTGCGCGGGTTAGGCTCAGAACTGCGAATCAAGTTTGCACGTAGCGGCTCAAACGAATCGCAACAAGTTAATACACACAAAGCCTTACAGGCACTTCTAGGCATGATGTGCATAACGCGGTCATCCAGCTTGCGCGGGTTAGGCTCAGAACTGCGATTCAAGTTTGCACGTAGCGGCTCAAACGAATCGCAACAAGTTAATACACACAAAGCCTTACAGGCACTTCTAGGCATGATGTGCATAACGCGGTCATCCAGCTTGCGCGGGTTAGGCTCAGAACTGCGATTCAAGTTTGCACGTAGCGGCTCAAACGAATCGCAACAATACACACAACGGCTTACAGGCACTTCTAGGCATGATGTGAAAAACGAGGTCATCCAGCTTGCGCGGGTTAGGCTGAGAACTGCGATTCAAGTTCGCACATAGCGGCTAAAGCGAATCGCAACAAGTTAATACACACAAAGCCTTACAGGCACTTCTAGGCATGATGTGCATAACGCGGTCATCCAGCTTGCGCGGGTTAGGCTCAGAACTGCGATTCAAGTTTGCACGTAGCGGCTCAAACGAATCGCAACAAGTTAATACACACAACGCCTTAAAGGCACTTTTAGGCATGATGTGCAAAACGTGGTCATCCAGCTTGCGCGGGTTAGGCTCAGAACTGCGAATCAAGTTTGCACGTAGCGGCTCAAACGAATCGCAACAAGTTAATACACACAAAGCCTTACAGGAACTTTTAGGCATGATGTGAAAAACGAGGTCATCCAGCTTGCGCGGGTTAGGCTGAGAACTGCGATTCAAGTTCGCACATAGCGGCTAAAGCGAATCGCAACAAGTTAATACACACAAAGCCTTACAGGCACTTCTAGGCATGATGTGCATCAGGCGGTCATCCAGCTTGCGCGGGTTAGGCTCAGAACTGCGATTCAAGTTTGCACGTAGCGGCTCAAACGAATCGCAACAAGTTAATCAACACAACGCTTTAAAGGCACTTTTAGGCATGATGTGCAAAACGTGGTCATCCAGCTTGCGCGGGTTAGGCTGAGAACTGCGATTCAAGTTCGCACATAGAGGCTAAAGCGAATCGCAACAAGTTAATACACTCAAAGCCTTACAGGCACTTCTAGGCATGATGTGCATAACGCGGTCATCCAGCTTGCGCGGGTTAGGCTCAGAACTGCGATTCAAGTTTGCACGTAGCGGCTAAAGCGAATCGCAACAAGTTAATACACTCAAAGCCTTACAGGCACTTCTAGGCATGATGTGCATAACGCGGTCATCCAGCTTGCGCGGGTTAGGCTCAGAACTGCGATTCAAGTTTGCACGTAGCGGCTCAAACGAATCGCAACAATACACACAACGCCTTACAGGCACTTTTAGGAATTATGTGCAAAACGCGGTCATCCAGCTTGCGCGGGTTAGGCTCAGAACTGCGATTCAAGTTTGCACGTAGCGGCTCAAACGAATCGCAACAAGTTAATAAACACAACGCCTTACAGGCATTTTTAGGCATGATGTGCATAACGCGGTCATCCAGCTTGCGCGGGTTAGGCTCAGAACTGCGATTCAAGTTTGCACGTAGCGGCTCAAACGAACCGCCGCAAGTTAATACACTCAAAGCCTTACAGGCACTTCTAGGCATGATGTGCATAACGCGGTCATCCAGCTTCCGCGGTTAGGCTCAGAACTGCGATTCAAGTTTGCACGTGGCGGCTCAAACGAATCGCAACAAGTTAATACACACAACGCCTTAAAGGCACTTCTAGGCATGATGTGCATAACGCGGTCATCCAGCTTGCGCGGGTTAGGCTCAGAACTGCGATTCAAGTTTGCACGTAGCGGCTCAAACGAATCGCAACAAGTTAATACACTCAAAGCCTTACAGGCACTTCTAGGCATGATGTGCATAACGCGGTCATCCAGCTTGCGCGGGTTAGGCTCAGAACTGCGATTCAAGTTCGCACATAGTGGCTAAAGCGAATCGCAACAAGTTAATACACACAAAGCCTTACAGGCACTTCTAGGCATAATGTGCATAACGCGGTCATCCAGCTTCCGCGGGTTAGGCTCAGAACTGCGATTCAAGTTTGCACGTAGCGGCTCAAACGAATCGCAACAAGTTAATACACACAACGCCTTAAAGGCACTTTTAGGCATGATGTGCAAAACGTGGTCATCCAGCTTGCGCGGGTTAGGCTCAGAACTGCGATTCAAGTTCGCACATAGTGGCTAAAGCGAATCGCAACAAGTTAATACACACAAAGCCTTACAGGCACTTCTAGGCATTATGTGCAAAACGCGGTCATCCAGCTTGCGCGGTTTAGGCTCAGAACTGCGATTCAAGTTTGCACGTAGCGGCTCAAACGAATTGCAACAAGTTAATAAACACAACGCTTTAAAGGCACTTTTAGGCATGATGTGCAAAACGTGGTCATCCAGCTTGCGCGGGTTAGGCTCAGAACTGCGATTCAAGTTTGCACGTAGCGGCTAAAGCGAATCGCAACAAGTTAATACACACAAAGCCTTACAGGCACTTTTTGAGATGATGTGAAAAACGAGGTCATCCAGCTTGCGCGGGTTAGGTTGAGAACTGCGATTCAAGTTCGCACATAGCGGCTAAAGCGAATCGCAACAAGTTAATACACACAAAGCCTTACAGGCACTTCTAGGCATGATGTGCATAACGCGGTCATCCAGCTTGCGCGGGTTAGGCTCAGAACTGCGATTCAAGTTTGCACGTAGCGGCTCAAACGATTTGCAACAAGTTAATACACACAACGCCTTAAAGGCACTTTTAGGCATGATGTGCAAAACGTGGTCATCCAGCTTGCGCAGGTTAGGCTCAGAACTGCGAATCAAGTTTGCACGTAGCGGCTAAAGCGAATCGCAACAAGTTAATACACACAAAGCCTTACAGGCACTTTTAGGCATGATGTGAAAAACGAGGTCATCCAGCTTGCGCTGGTTAGGCTCAGAACTGCGATTCAAGTTTGCACGTAGCGGCTCAAACGAATCGCAACAAGTTAATACACTCAAAGCCTTACAGGCACTTCTAGGCATGATGTGCATACGCGGTCATCCAGCTTGCGCGGGTTAGGCTCAGAACTGCGATTCAATTTCGCACATAGTGGCTAAAGCGAATCGCAACAAGTTAATACACACAAAGCCTTACAGGCACTTCTAGGCATGATGTGCATAACGCGGTCATCCAGCTTGCGCGGGTTAGGCTCAGAACTGCGAATCAAGTTTGCACGTAGCGGCTCAAACGAATCGGAACAAGTTAATACACACAAAGCCTTACAGGCACTTCTAGGCATGATGTGCATAACGCGGTCATCCAGCTTGCGCGGGTTAGGCTCAGAACTGCGAATCAAGTTTGCACGTAGCGGCTCAAACGAATCGCAACAAGTTAATACACACAAAGCCTTACAGGCACTTCTAGGTATGATGTGCATAACGCGGTCATCCAGCTCGCGCGGGTTAGGCTCAGAACTGCGATTCAAGTTTGCCCATAGCGGCTAAAACGAATCGCAACATGCTAATACAAACAAAGCCTTACAGGCACTTTTAGGCTTGTGCAAAATGGGGTCATCCAGCTTGCGCGGGTTAGGCTCAGAACTGCGATTCAAGTTTGCACGTAGCGGCTCAAACGAATCGCAAGTTAATACACACAACGCCTTAAAGGCACTTTTAGGCATGATGTGCAAAACGTGGTCATCCAGCTTGCGCGGGTTAGGCTCAGAACTGCGATTCAAGTTTGCACGTAGCGGCTCAAACGAACCGCAACAAGTTAATACACTCAAAGCCTTACAGGCACTTCTAGGCATGATGTGCATAACGCGGTCATCCAGCTTCCGCGGGTTAGGCTCAGAACTGCGATTCAAGTTTGCACGTAGCGGCTCAGACGAATCGCAACAAGTTAATACACACAACGCCTTAAAGGCACTTTTAGGCATGATGTGCAAAACGTGGTCATCCAGCTTGCGCGGGTTAGGCTCAGAACTGCGATTCAAGTTCGCACATAGTGGCTAAAGCGAATCGCAACAAGTTAATACACACAAAGCCTTACAGGCACTTCTAGGCATTATGTGCAAAACGCGGTTATCCAGCTTGCGCGGGTTAGGCTCAGAACTGCGATTCAAGTTTGCACGTAGCGGCTCAAACGAATTGCAACAAGTTAATAAACACAACGCTTTAAAGGCACTTTTAGGCATGATGTGCAAAACGTGGTCATCCAGCTTGCGCGGGTTAGGTTGAGAACTGCGAATCAAGTTTGCACGTAGCGGCTCAAACGAATCGCAACAAGTTAATACACACAAAGCCTTACAGGCACTTTTAGGCATGATGTGAAAAACGAGGTCATCCAGCTTGCGCGGGTTAGGCTGAAAACTGCGATTCAAGTTCGCACGTAGCAGCTAAAGCGAATCGCAACAAGTTAATACACACAAAGCCTTACAGGCACTTTTAGGCATGATGTGAAAAACGAGGTCATCCAGCTTGCGCGGGTTAGGTTGAGAACTGCGATTCAAGTTCGCACATAGCGGCTAAAGCGAATCGCAACAAGTTAATACACACAAAGCCTTACAGGCACTTCTAGGCATGATGTGCATAACGCGGTCATCCAGCTTGCGCGGGTTAGGCTCAGAACTGCGATTCAAGTTTGCACGTAGCGGCTCAAACGAATCGCAACAAGTTAATACACACAACGCCTTAAAGGCACTTTTAGGCATGATGTGCAAAACGTGGTCATCCAGCTTGCGCGGGTTAGGCTCAGAACTGCGAATCAAGTTTGCACGTAGCGGCTCAAACGAATCGCAACAAGTTAATACACACAAAGCCTTACAGGCACTTTTAGGCATGATGTGAAAAACGAGGTCATCCAGCTTGCGCGGGTTAGGCTGAAAACTGCGATTCAAGTTCGCACGTAGCAGCTAAAGCGAATCGCAACAAGTTAATACACACAAAGCCTTACAGGCACTTCTAGGCATGATGTGCATCACGCGGTCATCCAGCTTGCGCTGGTTAGGCTCAGAACTGCGATTCAAGTTTGCACGTAGCGGCTCAAACGAATCGCAACAAGTTAATACACTCAAAGCCTTACAGGCAATTCTAGCCATGATGTGCATAACGCGGTCATCCAGCTTGCGCGGGTCAGGCTCAGAACTGCGATTCAAGTTCGCACATAGTGGCTAAAGCGAATCGCAACAAGTTAATACACACAAAGCCTTACAGGCACTTCTAGGCATGATGTGCATAACGCGGTCATCCAGCTTGCGCGGGTTAGGCTCAGAACTGCGATTCAAGTTCGCACGTAGCTGCTAAAGCGAATCGCAACAAGTTAATACACACAAAGCCTTAGAGGCACTTCTAGGCATGATGTGCATAACGCGGTCATCCAGCTCGCGCGGGTTAGGCTCAGAACTGCAATTCAAGTTTGCCCATAGCGGCTAAAACGAATCGCAACATGCTAATACAAACAAAGCCTTAGAGGCACTTTTAGGCATGATGTGCATAACGCGGTCATCCAGCTCGCGCGGGTTAGGCTCAGAACTGCAATTCAAGTTTGCCCATAGCGGCTAAAACGAATCGCAACATGCTAATACAAACAAAGCCTTACAGGCACGTTTAGGCTTGTGCAAAATGGGGTCATCCAGCTTGCGCGGGTTAGGCTCAGAACTGCGATTCAAGTTTGCACGTAGCGGCTCAAACGAATCGCAACAAGTTAATACACACAACGCCTTACAGGCATTTTTAGGCATGATGTGCATAATGCGGTCATCCAGCTTGCGCGGGTTAGGCTCAGAACTGCGATTCAAGTTTGCCCATAGCGGCTAAAACGAATCGCAACATGCTAATACAAACAAAGCCTTACAGGCACTTTTAGGTATGATGTGCATAACGCGGTCATCCAGCTCGCGCGGGTTAGGCTCAGAACTGCGATTCAAGTTTGCCCATAGCGGCTAAAACGAATCGCAACATGCTAATACAAACAAAGCCTTACAGGCACTTTTAGGCTTGTGCAAAATGGGGTCATCCAGCTTGCGCGGGTAAGGCTCAGAACTGCGATTCAAGTTTGCACGTAGCGGCTCAAACGAATCGCAAGTTAATACACACAACGCCTTAAAGGCACTTTTAGGCATGATGTGCAAAACGTGGTCATCCAGCTTGCGCGGGTTAGGCTCAGAACTGCGATTCAAGTTTGCACGTAGCGGCTCAAACGAACCGCAACAAGTTAATACACTCAAAGCCTTACAGGCACTTCTAGGCATGATGTGCATAACGCGGTCATCCAGCTTCCGCGGGTTAGGCTCAGAACTGCGATTCAAGTTTGCACGTAGCGGCTCAAACGAATCGCAACAAGTTAATACACACAACGCCTTAAAGGCACTTTTAGGCATGATGTGCAAAACGTGGTCATCCAGCTTGCGCGGGTTAGGCTCAGAACTGCGATTCAAGTTCGCACGTAGCGGCTCAAACGAATCGCAAGTTAATACACACAACGCCTTAAAGGCACTTTTAGGCATGATGTGCAAAACGTGGTCATCCAGCTTGCGCGGGTTAGGCTCAGAACTGCGATTCAAGTTTGCACGTAGCGGCTCAAACGAACCGCAACAAGTTAATACACTCAAAGCCTTACAGGCACTTCTAGGCATGATGTGCATAACGCGGTCATCCAGCTTCCGCGGGTTAGGCTCAGAACTGCGATTCAAGTTTGCACGTAGCGGCTCAAACGAACCGCAACAAGTTAATACACTCAAAGCCTTACAGGCACTTCTAGGCATGATGTGCATAACGCGGTCATCCAGCTTCCGCGGGTTAGGCTCAGAACTGCGATTCAAGTTTGCACGTAGCGGCTCAAACGAATCGCAACAAGTTAATACACACAACGCCTTAAAGGCACTTTTAGGCATGATGTGCAAAACGTGGTCATCCAGCTTGCGCGGGTTAGGCTCAGAACTGCGATTCAAGTTCGCACATAGTGGCTAAAGCGAATCGCAACAAGTTAATACACACAAAGCCTTACAGGCACTTCTAGGCATGATGTGCATAACGCGGTCATCCAGCTTGCGCGGGTTAGGCTCAGAACTGCGATTCAAGTTCGCACGTAGCTGCTAAAGCGAATCGCAACAAGTTAATACACACAAAGCCTTAGAGGCACTTCTAGGCATGATGTGCATAACGCGGTCATCCAGCTCGCGCGGGTTAGGCTCAGAACTGCAATTCAAGTTTGCCCATAGCGGCTAAAACGAATCGCAACATGCTAATACAAACAAAGCCTTAGAGGCACTTTTAGGCATGATGTGCATAACGCGGTCATCCAGCTCGCGCGGGTTAGGCTCAGAACTGCAATTCAAGTTTGCCCATAGCGGCTAAAACGAATCGCAACATGCTAATACAAACAAAGCCTTACAGGCACGTTTAGGCTTGTGCAAAATGGGGTCATCCAGCTTGCGCGGGTTAGGCTCAGAACTGCGATTCAAGTTTGCACGTAGCGGCTCAAACGAATCGCAACAAGTTAATACACACAACGCCTTACAGGCATTTTTAGGCATGATGTGCATAACGCGGTCATCCAGCTTGCGCGGGTTAGGCTCAGAACTGCGATTCAAGTTTGCCCATAGCGGCTAAAACGAATCGCAACATGCTAATACAAACAAAGCCTTACAGGCACTTTTAGGTATGATGTGCATAACGCGGTCATCCAGCTCGCGCGGGTTAGGCTCAGAACTGCGATTCAAGTTTGCCCATAGCGGCTAAAACGAATCGCAACATGCTAATACAAACAAAGCCTTACAGGCACTTTTAGGCTTGTGCAAAATGGGGTCATCCAGCTTGCGCGGGTTAGGCTCAGAACTGCGATTCAAGTTTGCACGTAGCGGCTCAAACGAATCGCAAGTTAATACACACAACGCCTTAAAGGCACTTTTAGGCATGATGTGCAAAACGTGGTCATCCAGCTTGCGCGGGTTAGGCTCAGAACTGCGATTCAAGTTTGCACGTAGCGGCTCAAACGAACCGCAACAAGTTAATACACTCAAAGCCTTACAGGCACTTCTAGGCATGATGTGCATAACGCGGTCATCCAGCTTCCGCGGGTTAGGCTCAGAACTGCGATTCAAGTTTGCACGTAGCGGCTCAAACGAATCGCAACAAGTTAATACACACAACGCCTTAAAGGCACTTTTAGGCATGATGTGCAAAACGTGGTCATCCAGCTTGCGCGGGTTAGGCTCAGAACTGCGATTCAAGTTCGCACATAGTGGCTAAAGCGAATCGCAACAAGTTAATACACACAAAGCCTTACAGGCACTTCTAGGCATTATGTGCAAAACGCGGTTATCCAGCTTGCGCGGGTTAGGCTCAGAACTGCGATTCAAGTTTGCACGTAGCGGCTCAAACGAATTGCAACAAGTTAATAAACACAACGCTTTAAAGGCACTTTTAGGCATGATGTGCAAAACGTGGTCATCCAGCTTGCGCGGGTTAGGCTCAGAACTGCGATTCAAGTTTGCACGTAGCGGCTAAAGCGAATCGCAACAAGTTAATACACACAAAGCCTTACAGGCACTTTTAGGCATGATGTGAAAAACGAGGTCATCCAGCTTGCGCGGGTTAGGTTGAGAACTGCGATTCAAGTTCGCACATAGCGGCTAAAGCGAATCGCAACAAGTTAATACACACAAAGCCTTACAGGCACTTCTAGGCATGATGTGCATAACGCGGTCATCCAGCTTGCGCGGGTTAGGCTCAGAACTGCGATTCAAGTTTGCACGTAGCGGCTCAAACGAATCGCAACAAGTTAATACACACAACGCCTTAAAGGCACTTTTAGGCATGATGTGCAAAACGTGGTCATCCAGCTTGCGCGGGTTAGGCTCAGAACTGCGAATCAAGTTTGCACGTAGCGGCTCAAACGAATCGCAACAAGTTAATACACACAAAGCCTTACAGGCACTTTTAGGCATGATGTGAAAAACGAGGTCATCCAGCTTGCGCGGGTTAGGCTGAAAACTGCGATTCAAGTTCGCACGTAGCAGCTAAAGCGAATGGCAACAAGTTAATACACACAAAGCCTTACAGGCACTTCTAGGCATGATGTGCATCACGCGGTCATCCAGCTTGCGCTGGTTAGGCTCAGAACTGCGATTCAAGTTTGCACGTAGCGGCTCAAACGAATCGCAACAAGTTAATACACTCAAAGCCTTACAGGCAATTCTAGCCATGATGTGCATAACGCGGTCATCCAGCTTGCGCGGGTCAGGCTCAGAACTGCGATTCAAGTTCGCACATAGTGGCTAAAGCGAATCGCAACAAGTTAATACACACAAAGCCTTACAGGCACTTCTAGGCATGATGTGCATAACGCGGTCATCCAGCTTGCGCGGGTTAGGCTCAGAACTGCGATTCAAGTTCGCACGTAGCTGCTAAAGCGAATCGCAACAAGTTAATACACACAAAGCCTTAGAGGCACTTCTAGGCATGATGTGCATAACGCGGTCATCCAGCTCGCGCGGGTTAGGCTCAGAACTGCAATTCAAGTTTGCCCATAGCGGCTAAAACGAATCGCAACATGCTAATACAAACAAAGCCTTAGAGGCACTTTTAGGCATGATGTGCATAACGCGGTCATCCAGCTCGCGCGGGTTAGGCTCAGAACTGCAATTCAAGTTTGCCCATAGCGGCTAAAACGAATCGCAACATGCTAATACAAACAAAGCCTTACAGGCACGTTTAGGCTTGTGCAAAATGGGGTCATCCAGCTTGCGCGGGTTAGGCTCAGAACTGCGATTCAAGTTTGCACGTAGCGGCTCAAACGAACCGCAGCAAGTTAATACACTCAAAGCCTTACAGGCACTTCTAGGCATGATGTGCATAACGCGGTCATCCAGCTTCCGCGGTTAGGCTCAGAACTGCGATTCAAGTTTGCACGTAGCGGCTCAAACGAACCGCAGGAAGTTAATACACTCAAAGCCTTACAGGCACTTCTAGGCATGATGTGCATAACGCGGTCATCCAGCTTCCGCGGTTAGGCTCAGAACTGCGATTCAAGTTTGCACGTAGCGGCTCAAACGAATCGCAACAAGTTAATACACACAACGCCTTAAAGGCACTTCTAGGCATGATGTGCATAACGCGGTCATCCAGCTTGCGCGGGTTAGGCTCAGAACTGCGATTCAAGTTTGCACGTAGCGGCTCAAACGAATCGCAACAAGTTAATACACACAACGCCTTAAAGGCACTTTTAGGCATGATGTGCAAAACGGGGTCATCCAGCTTGCGCGGGTTAGGCTCAGAACTGCGATTCAAGTTTGCACGTAGCGGCTCAAACGAATCGCAACAAGTTAATACACACAACGCCTTACAGGCATTTTTAGGCATGATGTGCATAACGCGGTCATCCAGCTTGCGCGGGTTAGGCTCAGAACTGCGATTCAAGTTCGCACATAGTGGCTAAAGCGAATCGCAACAAGTTAATACACACAAAGCCTTACAGGCACTTTTAGGCATGATGTGCAAAACGGGGTCATCCAGCTTGCGCGGGTTAGGCTCAGAACTGCGATTCAAGTTTGCACGTAGCGGCTCAAACGAACCGCAGCAAGTTAATACACTCAAAGCCTTACAGGCACTTCTAGGCATGATGTGCATAACGCGGTCATCCAGCTTCCGCGGTTAGGCTCAGAACTGCGATTCAAGTTTGCACGTAGCGGCTCAAACGAACCGCAGGAAGTTAATACACTCAAAGCCTTACAGGCACTTCTAGGCATGATGTGCATAACGCGGTCATCCAGCTTCCGCGGTTAGGCTCAGAACTGCGATTCAAGTTTGCACGTAGCGGCTCAAACGAATCGCAACAAGTTAATACACACAACGCCTTAAAGGCACTTCTAGGCATGATGTGCATAACGCGGTCATCCAGCTTGCGCGGGTTAGGCTCAGAACTGCGATTCAAGTTTGCACGTAGCGGCTCAAACGAATCGCAACAAGTTAATACACACAACGCCTTAAAGGCACTTTTAGGCATGATGTGCAAAACGGGGTCATCCAGCTTGCGCGGGTTAGGCTCAGAACTGCGATTCAAGTTTGCGCGTAGCGGCTCAAACGAATCGCAACAAGTTAATACACTCAAAGCCTTACAGGCACTTCTAGGCATGATGTGCATAACGCGGTCATCCAGCTTGCGCGGGTTAGGCTCAGAACTGCGATTCAAGTTCGCACATAGTGGCTAAAGCGAATCGCAACAAGTTAATACACACAAAGCCTTACAGGCACTTCTAGGCATAATGTGCATAACGCGGTCATCCAGCTTGCGCGGGTTAGGCTCAGAACTGCGATTCAAGTTTGCACGTAGCGGCTCAAACGAATCGCAGCAAGTTAATACACACAACGCCTTAAAGGCACTTCTAGGCATGATGTGCATAACGCGGTCATCCAGCTTGCTCGGGTTAGGCTCAGAACTGCGATTCAAGTTTGCACGTAGCGGCTCAAACGAATCGCAACAAGTTAATACACACAACGCCTTAAAGGCACTTTTAGGCATGATGTGCAAAACGGGGTCATCCAGCTTGCGCGGGTTAGGCTCAGAACTGCGATTCAAGTTTGCACGTAGCGGCTCAAACGAATCGCAACAAGTTAATACACTCAAAGCCTTACAGGCACTTCTAGGCATGATGTGCATAACGCGGTCATCCAGCTTCCGCGGGTTAGGCTCAGAACTGCGATTCAAGTTTGCACGTAGCGGCTCAAACGAATCGCAACAAGTTAATACACTCAAAGCCTTACAGGCACTTCTAGGCATGATGTGCATAACGCGGTCATCCAGCTTCCGCGGTTAGGCTCAGAACTGCGATTCAAGTTTGCACGTAGCGGCTCAAACGAATCGCAGCAAGTTAATACACACAACGCCTTAAAGGCACTTCTAGGCATGATGTGCATAACGCGGTCATCCAGCTTGCTCGGGTTAGGCTCAGAACTGCGATTCAAGTTTGCACGTAGCGGCTCAAACGAATCGCAACAAGTTAATACACACAACGCCTTAAAGGCACTTTTAGGCATGATGTGCAAAACGGGGTCATCCAGCTTGCGCGGGTTAGGCTCAGAACTGCGATTCAAGTTTGCACGTAGCGGCTCAAACGAATCGCAACAAGTTAATACACTCAAAGCCTTACAGGCACTTCTAGGCATGATGTGCATAACGCGGTCATCCAGCTTGCGCGGGTTAGGCTCAGAACTGCGATTCAAGTTCGCACATAGTGGCTAAAGCGAATCGCAACAAGTTAATACACACAAAGCCTTACAGGCACTTCTAGGCATAATGTGCATAACGCGGTCATCCAGCTTGCGCGGGTTAGGCTCAGAACTGCGATTCAAGTTTGCACGTAGCGGCTCGAACGAATCGCAACAAGTTAATACACACAACGCCTTAAAGGCACTTTTAGGCATGATATGCAAAACGGGGTCATCCAGCTTGCGCGGGTTAGGCTCAGAACTGCGATTCAAGTTCGCACATAGTGGCTAAAGCGAATCGCAGCAAGTTAATACACACAACGCCTTACAGGCACTTTTACGCATTATGTGCAAAACGTGGTCATCCAGCTTGCGCGGGTTAGGCTCAGAACTGCGATTCAAGTTCGCACATAGTGGCTAAAGCGAATCGCAAAAAGGTTATACACACAAAGCCTTACAGGCACTTCTAAGCATGATGTGCATAACGCGGTCATCCAGCTTGCGCGGGTTAGGCTCAGAACTGCGATTCAAGTTTGCACGTAGCGGCTCAAACGAATCGCAAGTTAATACACACAACGCCTTAAAGGCACTTTTAGGCATGATGTGCAAAACGTGGTCATCCAGCTTGCGCGGGATAGGCTCAGAACTGCGATTCAAGTTTGCACGTAGCGGCTCAAACGAACCGCAACAAGTTAATACACTCAAAGCCTTACAGGCACTTCTAGGCATGATGTGCATAACGCGGTCATCCAGCTTCCGCGGGTTAGGCTCAGAACTGCGATTCAAGTTTGCACGTAGCGGCTCAAACGAATCGCAACAAGTTAATACACACAACGCCTTAAAGGCACTTTTAGGCATGATGTGCAAAACGTGGTCATCCAGCTTGCGCGGGTTAGGCTCAGAACTGCGATTCAAGTTCGCACATAGAGGCTAAAGCGAATCGCAACAAGTTAATACACACAAAGCCTTACAGGCACTTCTAGGCATTATGTGCAAAACGCGGTCATCCAACTTGCGCGGGTTAGGCTCAGAACTGCGATTCAAGTTTGCACGTAGCGGCTCAAACGAATTGCAACAAGTTAATAAACACAACGCTTTAAAGGCACTTTTAGGCATGATGTGCAAAACGTGGTCATCCAGATTGCGCGGGTTAGGCTCAGAACTCCGATTCAAGTTTGCACGTAGCGGCTAAAGCGAATCGCAACAAGTTAATACACACAAAGCCTTACAGGCACTTTTAGGCATGATGTGAAAAACGAGGTCATCCAGCTTGCGCGGGTTAGGTTGAGAACTGCGATTCAAGTTCGCACATAGCGGCTAAAGCGAATCGCAACAAGTTAATACACACAAAGCCTTACAGGCACTTCTAGGCATGATGTGCATAACGCGGTCATCCAGCTTGCGCGGGTTAGGCTCAGAACTGCGATTCAAGTTTGCACGTAGCGGCTCAAACGAATCGCAACAAGTTAATACACACAACGCCTTAAAGGCACTTTTAGGCATGATGTGCAAAACGTCGTCATCCAGCTTGCGCGGGTAGGCTCAGAACTGCGAATCAAGTTTGCACGTAGCGGCTCAAACGAATCGCAACAAGTTAATACACACAAAGCCTTACAGGCACTTTTAGGCATGATGTGAAAAACGAGGTCATCCAGCTTGCGCGGGTTAGGCTGAAAACTGCGATTCAAGTTCGCACATAGCAGCTAAAGCGAATCGCAACAAGTTAATACACACAAATCCTTACAGGCACTTCTAGGCATGATGTGCACAACGTGGTCATCCAGCTTGCGCGGGTTAGGCTCAGAACTGCGATTCAAGTTTGCACGTAGCGGCTCAAACGAATCGCAACAAGTTAATACACACAAAGCCTTAAAGGCACTTTTAGGCATGATGTGCAAAACGGGGTCATCCAGCTTGCGCGGGTTAGGCTCAGAACTGCGATTCAAGTTTGCACGTAGCGGCTCAAACGAATCGCAACAAGTTAATACACACAACGCCTTAAAGGCACTTCTAGGCATTATGTGCAAAACGCGGTCATCCAGCTTGCGCGGGTTAGGTTGAGAACTGCGATTCAAGTTCGCACATAGCGGCTAAAGCGAATCGCAACAAGTTAATACACACAAAGCCTTACAGGCACTTCTAGGCATGATGTGCATAACGCGGTCATCCAGCTTGCGCGGGTTAGGCTCAGAACTGCGATTCAAGTTTGCACGTAGCGGCTCAAACGAATCGCAACAAGTTAATACACACAACGCCTTAAAGGCACTTTTAGGCATGATGTGCAAAACGTGGTCATCCAGCTTGCGCGGGTTAGGCTCAGAACTGCGAATCAAGTTTGCACGTAGCGGCTAAAGCGAATCGCAACAAGTTAATACACACAAAGCCTTACAGGCACTTCTAGGCATGATGTGCATACGCGGTCATCCAGCTTGCGCGGGTTAGGCTCAGAACTGCGATTCAAGTTCGCACATAGTGGCTAAAGCGAATCGCAACAAGTTAATACACACAAAGCCTTACAGGCACTTCTAGGCATGATGTGAAAAACGAGGTCATCCAGCTTGCGCTGGTTAGGCTCAGAACTGCGATTCAAGTTTGCACGTAGCGGCTCAAACGAATCGCAACAAGTTAATACACTCAAAGCCTAACAGGCACTTCTAGGCATGATGTGCATACGCGGTCATCCAGCTTGCGCGGGTTAGGCTCAGAACTGCGATTCAAGTTCGCACATAGTGGCTAAAGCGAATCGCAACAAGTTAATACACACAAAGCCTTACAGGCACTTCTAGGCATGATGTGCATAACGCGGTCATCCAGCTTGCGCGGGTTAGGCTCAGAACTGCGAATCAAGTTTGCACGTAGCGGCTCAAACGAATCGCAACAAGTTAATACACACAAAGCCTTACAGGCACTTCTAGGCATGATGTGCATAACGCGGTCATCCAGCTTGCGCGGGTTAGGCTCAGAACTGCGAATCAAGTTTGCACGTAGCGGCTCAAACGAATCGCAACAAGTTAATACACACAAAGCCTTACAGGCACTTCTAGGTATGATGTGCATAACGCGGTCATCCAGCTCGCGCGGGTTAGGCTCAGAACTGCGATTCAAGTTTGCACGTAGCGGCTAAAGCGAATCGCAACAAGTTAATACACACAAAGCCTTACAGGCACTTTTAGGCATGATGTGAAAAACGAGGTCATCCAGCTTGCGCGGGTTAGGTTGAGAACTGCGATTCAAGTTCGCACATAGCGGCTAAAGCGAATCGCAACAAGTTAATACACACAAAGCCTTACAGGCACTTCTAGGCATGATGTGCATAACGCGGTCATCCAGCTTGCGCGGGTTAGGCTCAGAACTGCGATTCAAGTTTGCACGTAGCGGCTCAAACGAATCGCAACAAGTTAACACACACAACGCCTTAAAGGCACTTTTAGGCATGATGTGCAAAACGTGGTCATCCAGCTTGCGCGGGTTAGGCTCAGAACTGCGAATCAAGTTTGCACGTAGCGGCTCAAACGAATCGCAACAAGTTAATACACACAAAGCCTTACAGGCACTTCTAGGCATGATGTGCACAACGTGGTCATCCAGCTTGCGCGGGTTAGGCTCAGAACTGCGATTCAAGTTTGCACGTAGCGGCTCAAACGAATCGCAACAAGTTAATACACACAAAGCCTTTAAGGCTTTGTGTGTATTGTGTGTGTATGATGTGTATGATGTATTGTGTGTGTATTGTGTGTGTATTGTGTATTGTGTGTGTATGTGTGTGTATGATGTGCAAAACGGGGTCATCCAGCTTGCGCGGGTTAGGCTCAGAACTGCGATTCAAGTTTGCACGTAGCGGCTCAAACGAATCGCAACAAGTTAATACACACAACGCCTTAAAGGCACTTCTAGGCATTATGTGCAAAACGCGGTCATCCAGCTTGCGCGGGTTAGGTTGAGAACTGCGATTCAAGTTCGCACATAGCGGCTAAAGCGAATCGCAACAAGTTAATACACACAAAGCCTTACAGGCACTTCTACAGGCCTTACAGGCATGATGTGCAAAACGTGGTCATCCAGCTTGCGCGGGTTAGGCTCAGAACTGCGATTCAAGTTTGCACGTAGCGGCTCAAACGAACCGCAACAAGTTAATACACTCAAAGCCTTACAGGCACTTCTAGGCATGATGTGCATAACGCGGTCATCCAGCTTCCGCGGGTTAGGCTCAGAACTGCGATTCAAGTTTGCACGTAGCGGCTCAAACGAATCGCAACAAGTTAATACACACAACGCCTTAAAGGCACTTTTAGGCATGATGTGCAAAACGCGGTCATCCAGCTTGCGCGGGTTAGGCTCAGAACTGCAATTCAGGTTTGCACGTAGCGGCTCAAATGAATCGCAACAAGTTAATACACACAACGCCTTACAGGCACTTTTACGCATTATGTGCAAAACGCTGTCATCCAGCTTGCGCGGGTTAGGCTCAGAACTGCGATTCAAGTTCGCACATAGTGGCTAAAGCGAATCGCACCAAGTTAATACGCACAAAGCCTTACAGGCACTTCTAGGCATGATGTGCATAACGCGGTCATCCAGCTTGCGCGCGTTAGGCTCAGAACTGCGATTCAAGTTTGCACGTAGCGGCTCAAACGAATCGCAACAAGTTAATACACACAACGCCTTAAAGGCACTTTTAGGCATGATGTGCAAAACGGGGTCATCCAGCTTGCGCGGGTTAGGCTCAGAACTGCGATTCAAGTTTGCACGTAGCGGCTCAAACGAATCGCAACAAGTTAATACACACAACGCCTTAAAGGCACTTCTAGGCATTATGTGCAAAACGCGGTCATCCAGCTTGCGCGGGTTAGGTTGAGAACTGCGATTCAAGTTCGCACATAGCGGCTAAAGCGAATCGCAACAAGTTGATACACACAAAGCCTTACAGGCACTTCTAGGCATGATGTGCATAACGCGGTCATCCAGCTTGCGCGGGTTAGGCTCAGAACTGCGATTCAAGTTTGCACGTAGCGGCTCAAACGAATCGCAACAAGTTAATACACACAACGCCTCAAAGGCACTTTTAGGCATGATGTGCAAAACGTGGTCATCCAGCTTGCGCGGGTTAGGCTCAGAACTGCGAATCAAGTTTGCACGTAGCGGCTAAAGCGAATCGCAACAAGTTAATACACACAAAGCCTTACAGGCACTTCTAGGCATGATGTGCATACGCGGTCATCCAGCTTGCGCGGGTTAGGCTCAGAACTGCGATTCAAGTTCGCACATAGTGGCTAAAGCGAAACGCAACAAGTTAATACACACAAAGCCTTACAGGCACTTCTAGGCATGATGTGAAAAACGAGGTCATCCAGCTTGCGCTGGTTAGGCTCAGAACTGCGATTCAAGTTTGCACGTAGCGGCTCAAACGAATCGCAACAAGTTAATACACTCAAAGCCTTACAGGCACTTTTACGCATTATGTGCAAAACGTGGTCATCCAGCTTGCGCGGGTTAGGCTCAGAACTGCGATTCAAGTTCGCACATAGTGGCTAAAGCGAATCGCAAAAAGGTTATACACACAAAGCCTTACAGGCACTTCTAGGCATGATGTGCATAACGCGGTCATCCAGCTTGCGCGGGTTAGGCTCAGAACTGCGATTCAAGTTTGCACGTAGCGGCTCAAACGAATCGCAACAAGTTAATACACACAACGCCTTAAAGGCACTTCTAGGCATGATGTGCATAACGCGGTCATCCAGCTTGCGCGGGTTAGGCTCAGAACTGCGATTCAAGTTTGCACGTAGCGGCTCAAACGAATCGCAACAAGTTAATACACTCAAAGCCTTACAGGCACTTCTAGGCATGATGTGCAAAACGTGGTCATCCAGCTTGCGCGGGTTAGGCTCAGAACTGCGATTCAAGTTTGCACGTAGCGGCTCAAACGAACCGCAACAAGTTAATACACTCAAAGCCTTACAGGCACTTCTAGGCATGATGTGCATAACGCGGTCATCCAGCTTCCGCGGGTTAGGCTCAGAACTGCGATTCAAGTTTGCACGTAGCGGCTCAAACGAATCGCAACAAGTTAATACACACAACGCCTTAAAGGCACTTTTAGGCATGATGTGCAAAACGTGGTCATCCAGCTTGCGCGGGTTAGGCTCAGAACTGCGATTCAAGTTCGCACATAGTGGCTAAAGCGAATCGCAACAAGTTAATACACACAAAGCCTTACAGGCACTTCTAGGCATTATGTGCAAAACGCGGTCATCCAGCTTGCGCGGGTTAGGCTCAGAACTGCGATTCAAGTTTGCACGTAGCGGCTCAAACGAATTGCAACAAGTTAATAAACACAACGCTTTAAAGGCACTTTTAGGCATTTTGTGCAAAACGTGGTCATCCAGCTTGCGCGGGTTAGGCTCAGAACTGCGATTCAAGTTTGCACGTAGCGGCTAAAGCGAATCGCAACAAGTTAATACACACAAAGCCTTACAGGCACTTTTAGGCATGATGTGAAAAACGAGGTCATCCAGCTTGCGCGGGTTAGGTTGAGAACTGCGATTCAAGTTCGCACATAGCGGCTAAAGCGAATCGCAACAAGTTAATACACACAAAGCCTTACAGGCACTTCTAGGCATGATCTGCATAACGCGGTCATCCAGCTTGCGCGGGTTAGGCTCAGAACTGCGATTCAAGTTTGCACGTAGCGGCTCAAACGAATCGCAACAAGTTAATACACACAACGCCTTAAAGGCACTTTTAGGCATGATGTGCAAAACGTGGTCATCCAGCTTGCGCGGGTTAGGCTCAGAACTGCGAATCAAGTTTCCACGTAGCGGCTAAAGCGAATCGCAACAAGTTAATACACACAAAGCCTTACAGGCACTTTTAGGCATGATGTGAAAAACGAGGTCATCCAGCTTGCGCTGGTTAGGCTCAGAACTGCGATTCAAGTTTGCACGTAGCGGCTCAAACGAATCGCAACAAGTTAATACACTCAAAGCCTTACAGGCACTTCTAGGCATGATGTGCATACGCGGTCATCCAGCTTGCGCGGGTTAGGCTCAGAACTGCGATTCAAGTTCGCACGTAGCGGCTCAAACGAATCGCAACAAGTTAATACACACAACGCCTTAAAGGCACTTTTAGGCTTGATGTGCAAAACGGGGTCATCCAGCTTGCGCGGGTTAGGCTCAGAACTGCGATTCAAGTTTGCACGTAGCGGCTGAAACGAATCGCAACAAGTTAATACACACAATGCCTGAAAGGCACTTTTAGGCATGATGTGCATCACGCGGTCATCCAGCTTGCGCGGGTTAGGCTCAGAACTGCGATTCAAGTTTGCACGTAGCGGCTCAAACGAATCGCAACAAGTTATTACACACAACGCCTTAAAGGCACTTTAGGCATGATGTGCAAAACTTGGTCATCCAGCTTGCGCGGGTTAGGCTCAGAACTGCGAATCAAGTTTGCACGTAGCGGCTCAAACGAATCGCAACAAGTTAATACACACAAAGCCTTACAGGCACTTCTAGGCATGATGTGCATAACGCGGTCATCCAGCTTGCGCGGGTTAGGCTCAGAACTGCGATTCAAGTTTGCACGTAGCGGCTCAAACGAATCGCAACAAGTTAATACACACAAAGCCTTACAGGCACTTCTAGGCATGATGTGCATAACGCGGTCATCCAGCTTGCGCGGGTTAGGCTCAGAACTGCGATTCAAGTTTGCACGTAGCGGCTCAAACGAATCGCAACAATACACACAACGGCTTACAG
Source organism: Amblyomma maculatum (assembly GCF_055883805.1). NCBI lineage: Eukaryota > Metazoa > Arthropoda > Arachnida > Ixodida > Ixodidae > Amblyomma > Amblyomma maculatum. The sequence goes on from NC_139344.1 coordinate 496,008,739, forward strand.
GCACTTCTAGGCATGATGTGAAAAACGAGGTCATCCAGCTTGCGCGGGTTAGGCTGAGAACTGCGATTCAAGTTCGCACATAGCGGCTAAAGCGAATCGCAACAAGTTAATACACACAAAGCCTTACAGGCACTTCTAGGCATGATGTGCATAACGCGGTCATCCAGCTTGCGCGGGTTAGGCTCAGAACTGCGATTCAAGTTTGCACGTAGCGGCTCAAACGAATCGCAACAAGTTAATACACACAACGCTTTAAAGGCACTTTTAGGCATGATGTGCAAAACGTGGTCATCCAGCTTGCGCGGGTTAGGCTGAGAACTGCGATTCAAGTTCGCACATAGAGGCTAAAGCGAATCGCAACAAGTTAATACACACAAAGCCTTACAGGCACTTTTAGGCATGATGTGAAAAACGACGTCATCCAGCTTGCGCGGGTTAGGCTGAGAACTGCGATTCAAGTTCGCACATAGCGGCTAAAGCGAATCGCAACAAGTTAATACACTCAAAGCCTTACAGGCACTTCTAGGCATGATGTGCATAACGCGGTCATCCAGCTTGCGCGGGTTAGGCTCAGAACTGCGATTCAAGTTTGCACGTAGCGGCTCAAACGAATCGCAACAATACACACAACGCCTTACAGGCACTTTTAGGAATTATGTGCAAAACGCGGTCATCCAGCTTGCGCGGGTTAGGCTCAGAACTGCGATTCAAGTTTGCACGTAGCGGCTCAAACGAATCGCAACAAGTTAATAAACACAACGCCTTACAGGCATTTTTAGGCATGATGTGCATAACGCGGTCATCCAGCTTGCGCGGGTTAGGCTCAGAACTGCGATTCAAGTTTGCACGTAGCGGCTCAAACGAACCGCCGCAAGTTAATACACTCAAAGCCTTACAGGCACTTCTAGGCATGATGTGCATAACGCGGTCATCCAGCTTCCGCGGTTAGGCTCAGAACTGCGATTCAAGTTTGCACGTGGCGGCTCAAACGAATCGCAACAAGTTAATACACACAACGCATTAAAGGCACTTCTAGGCATGATGTGCATAACGCGGTCATCCAGCTTGCGCGGGTTAGGCTCAGAACTGCGATTCAAGTTTGCACGTAGCGGCTCAAACGAATCGCAACAAGTTAATACACTCAAAGCCTTACAGGCACTTCTAGGCATGATGTGCATAACGCGGTCATCCAGCTTGCGCGGGTTAGGCTCAGAACTGCGATTCAAGTTCGCACATAGTGGCTAAAGCGAATCGCAACAAGTTAATACACACAAAGCCTTACAGGCACTTCTAGGCATAATGTGCATAACGCGGTCATCCAGCTTCCGCGGGTTAGGCTCAGAACTGCGATTCAAGTTTGCACGTAGCGGCTCAAACGAATCGCAACAAGTTAATACACACAACGCCTTAAAGGCACTTTTAGGCATGATGTGCAAAACGTGGTCATCCAGCTTGCGCGGGTTAGGCTCAGAACTGCGATTCAAGTTCGCACATAGTGGCTAAAGCGAATCGCAACAAGTTAATACACACAACGCTTTAAAGGCACTTTTAGGCATGATGTGCAAAACGTGGTCATCCAGCTTGCGCGGGTTAGGCTCAGAACTGCGATTCAAGTTTGCACGTAGCGGCTCAAACGAATCGCAACAAGTTAATACACACAACGCCTTAAAGGCACTTTTAGGCATGATGTGCAAAACGTGGTCATCCAGCTTGCGCAGGTTAGGCTCAGAACTGCGAATCAAGTTTGCACGTAGCGGCTAAAGCGAATCGCAACAAGTTAATACACACAAAGCCTTACAGGCACTTTTAGGCATGATGTGAAAAACGAGGTCATCCAGCTTGCGCTGGTTAGGCTCAGAACTGCGATTCAAGTTTGCACGTAGCGGCTCAAACGAATCGCAACAAGTTAATACACTCAAAGCCTTACAGGCACTTCTAGGCATGATGTGCATACGCGGTCATCCAGCTTGCGCGGGTTAGGCTCAGAACTGCGATTCAAGTTCGCACATAGTGGCTAAAGCGAATCGCAACAAGTTAATACACACAAAGCCTTACAGGCACTTCTAGGCATGATGTGCATAACGCGGTCATCCAGCTTGCGCGGGTTAGGCTCAGAACTGCGAATCAAGTTTGCACGTAGCGGCTCAAACGAATCGGAACAAGTTAATACACACAAAGCCTTACAGGCACTTCTAGGCATGATGTGCATAACGCGGTCATCCAGCTTGCGCGGGTTAGGCTCAGAACTGCGAATCAAGTTTGCACGTAGCGGCTCAAACGAATCGCAACAAGTTAATACACACAAAGCCTTACAGGCACTTCTAGGTATGATGTGCATAACGCGGTCATCCAGCTCGCGCGGGTTAGGCTCAGAACTGCGATTCAAGTTTGCCCATAGCGGCTAAAACGAATCGCAACATGCTAATACAAACAAAGCCTTGCAGGCACTTTTAGGCTTGTGCAAAATGGGGTCATCCAGCTTGCGCGGGTTAGGCTCAGAACTGCGATTCAAGTTTGCACGTAGCGGCTCAAACGAATCGCAAGTTAATACACACAACGCCTTAAAGGCACTTTTAGGCATGATGTGCAAAACGTGGTCATCCAGCTTGCGCGGGTTAGGCTCAGAACTGCGATTCAAGTTTGCACGTAGCGGCTCAAACGAACCGCAACAAGTTAATACACTCAAAGCCTTACAGGCACTTCTAGGCATGATGTGCATAACGCGGTCATCCAGCTTCCGCGGGTTAGGCTCAGAACTGCGATTCAAGTTTGCACGTAGCGGCTCAAACGAATCGCAACAAGTTAATACACACAACGCCTTAAAGGCACTTTTAGGCATGATGTGCAAAACGTGGTCATCCAGCTTGCGCGGGTTAGGCTCAGAACTGCGATTCAAGTTCGCACATAGTGGCTAAAGCGAATCGCAACAAGTTAATACACACAAAGCCTTACAGGCACTTCTAGGCATTATGTGCAAAACGCGGTTATCCAGCTTGCGCGGGTTAGGCTCAGAACTGCGATTCAAGTTTGCACGTAGCGGCTCAAACGAATTGCAACAAGTTAATAAACACAACGCTTTAAAGGCACTTTTAGGCATGATGTGCAAAACGTGGTCATCCAGCTTGCGCGGGTTAGGCTCAGAACTGCGATTCAAGTTTGCACGTAGCGGCTAAAGCGAATCGCAACAAGTTAATACACATAAAGCCTTACAGGCACTTTTAGGCATGATGTGAAAAACGCGGTCATCCAGCTCGCGCGGGTTAGGCTCAGAACTGCAATTCAAGTTTGCCCATAGCGGCTAAAACGAATCGCAACATGCTAATACAAACAAAGCCTTAGAGGCACTTTTAGGCATGATGTGCATAACGCTGTCATCCAGCTCGCGCGGGTTAGGCTCAGAACTGCAATTCAAGTTTGCCCATAGCGGCTAAAACGAATCGCAACATGCTAATACAAACAAAGCCTTACAGGCACTTTTAGGCTTGTGCAAAATGGGGTCATCCAGCTTGCGCGGGTTAGGCTCAGAACTGCGATTCAAGTTTGCACGTAGCGGCTCAAACGAATCGCAACAAGTTAATACACACAACGCCTTACAGGCATTTTTAGGCATGATGTGCATAACGCGGTCATCCAGCTTGCGCGGGTTAGGCTCAGAACTGCGATTCAAGTTCGCACATAGTGGCTAAAGCGAATCGCAACAAGTTAATACACACTAAGCCTTACAGGCACTTTTAGGCATGATGTGCAAAACGGGGTCATCCAGCTTGCGCGGGTTAGGCTCAGAACTGCGATTCAAGTTTGCACGTAGCGGCTCAAACGAACCGCAGCAAGTTAATACACTCAAAGCCTTACAGGCACTTCTAGGCATGATGTGCATAACGCGGTCATCCAGCTTCCGCGGTTAGGCTCAGAACTGCGATTCAAGTTTGCACGTAGCGGCTCAAACGAACCGCAGCAAGTTAATACACTCAAAGCCTTACAGGCACTTCTAGGCATGATGTGCATAACGCGGTCATCCAGCTTCCGCGGTTAGGCTCAGAACTGCGATTCAAGTTTGCACGTAGCGGCTCAAACGAATCGCAACAAGTTAATACACACAACGCCTTAAAGGCACTTCTAGGCATGATGTGCATAACGCGGTCATCCAGCTTGCGCGGGTTAGGCTCAGAACTGCGATTCAAGTTTGCACGTAGCGGCTCAAACGAATCGCAACAAGTTAATACACACAACGCCTTAAAGGCACTTTTAGGCATGATGTGCAAAACGGGGTCATCCAGCTTGCGCGGGTTAGGCTCAGAACTGCGATTCAAGTTTGCACGTAGCGGCTCAAACGAATCGCAACAAGTTAATACACTCAAAGCCTTACAGGCACTTCTAGGCATGATGTGCATAACGCGGTCATCCAGCTTGCGCGGGTTAGGCTCAGAACTGCGATTCAAGTTCGCACATAGTGGCTAAAGCGAATCGCAACAAGTTAATACACACAAAGCCTTACAGGCACTTCTAGGCATAATGTGCATAACGCGGTCATCCAGCTTGCGCGGGTTAGGCTCAGAACTGCGATTCAAGTTTGCACGTAGCGGCTCGAACGAATCGCAACAAGTTAATACACACAACGCCTTAAAGGCACTTTTAGGCATGATGTGAAAAACGAGGTCATCCAGCTTGCGCGGGTTAGGCTGAAAACTGCGATTCAAGTTCGCACATAGCAGCTAAAGCGAATCGCAACAAGTTAATACACACAAAGCCTTACAGGCACTTCTAGGCATGATGTGCACAACGTGGTCATCCAGCTTGCGCGGGTTAGGCTCAGAACTGCGATTCAAGTTTGCACGTAGCGGCTCAAACGAATCGCAACAAGTTAATACACACAAAGCCTTAAAGGCACTTTTAGGCATGATGTGCAAAACGTGGTCATCCAGCTTGCGCGGGTTAGGCTCAGAACTGCGATTCAAGTTTGCACGTAGCGGCTCAAACGAACCGCAACAAGTTAATACACTCAAAGCCTTACAGGCACTTCTAGGCATGATGTGCATAACGCGGTCATCCAGCTTCCGCGGGTTAGGCTCAGAACTGCGATTCAAGTTTGCACGTAGCGGCTCAAACGAATCGCAACAAGTTAATACACACAACGCCTTAAAGGCACTTTTAGGCATGATGTGCAAAACGCGGTCATCCAGCTTGCGCGGGTTAGGCTCAGAACTGCAATTCAGGTTTGCACGTAGCGGCTCAAACGAACCGCAGCAAGTTAATACACTCAAAGCCTTACAGGCACTTCTAGGCATGATGTGCATAACGCGGTCATCCAGCTTCCGCGGTTAGGCTCAGAACTGCGATTCAAGTTTGCACGTAGCGGCTCAAACGAATCGCAGCAAGTTAATACACACAACGCCTTAAAGGCACTTCTAGGCATGATGTGCATAACGCGGTCATCCAGCTTGCGCGGGTTAGGCTCAGAACTGCGATTCAAGTTTGCACGTAGCGGCTCAAACGAATCGCAACAAGTTAATACACACAACGCCTTAAAGGCACTTTTAGGCATGATGTGCAAAACGGGGTCATCCAGCTTGCGCGGGTTAGGCTCAGAACTGCGATTCAAGTTTGCACGTAGCGGCTCAAACGAATCGCAACAAGTTAATACACTCAAAGCCTTACAGGCACTTCTAGGCATGATGTGCATAACGCGGTCATCCAGCTTGCGCGGGTTAGGCTCAGAACTGCGATTCAAGTTCGCACATAGTGGCTAAAGCGAATCGCAACAAGTTAATACACACAAAGCCTTACAGGCACTTCTAGGCATAATGTGCATAACGCGGTCATCCAGCTTGCGCGGGTTAGGCTCAGAACTGCGATTCAAGTTTGCACGTAGCGGCTCGAACGAATCGCAACAAGTTAATACACACAACGCCTTAAAGGCACTTTTAGGCATGATATGCAAAACGGGGTCATCCAGCTTGCGCGGGTTAGGCTCAGAACTGCGATTCAAGTTCGCACATAGTGGCTAAAGCGAATCGCAGCAAGTTAATACACACAACGCCTTACAGGCACTTTTACGCATTATGTGCAAAACGTGGTCATCCAGCTTGCGCGGGTTAGGCTCAGAACTGCGATTCAAGTTCGCACATAGTGGCTAAAGCGAATCGCAAAAAGGTTATACACACAAAGCCTTACAGGCACTTCTAAGCATGATGTGCATAACGCGGTCATCCAGCTTGCGCGGGTTAGGCTCAGAACTGCGATTCAAGTTTGCACGTAGCGGCTCAAACGAATCGCAAGTTAATACACACAACGCCTTAAAGGCACTTTTAGGCATGATGTGCAAAACGTGGTCATCCAGGTTGCGCGGGATAGGCTCAGAACTGCGATTCAAGTTTGCACGTAGCGGCTCAAACGAACCGCAACAAGTTAATACACTCAAAGCCTTACAGGCACTTCTAGGCATGATGTGCATAACGCGGTCATCCAGCTTCCGCGGGTTAGGCTCAGAACTGCGATTCAAGTTTGCACGTAGCGGCTCAAACGAATTGCAACAAGTTAATAAACACAACGCTTTAAAGGCACTTTTAGGCATGATGTGCAAAACGTGGTCATCCAGATTGCGCGGGTTAGGCTCAGAACTCCGATTCAAGTTTGCACGTAGCGGCTAAAGCGAATCGCAACAAGTTAATACACACAAAGCCTTACAGGCACTTTTAGGCATGATGTGAAAAACGAGGTCATCCAGCTTGCGCGGGTTAGGTTGAGAACTGCGATTCAAGTTCGCACATAGCGGCTAAAGCGAATCGCAACAAGTTAATACACACAAAGCCTTACAGGCACTTCTAGGCATGATGTGCATAACGCGGTCATCCAGCTTGCGCGGGTTAGGCTCAGAACTGCGATTCAAGTTTGCACGTAGCGGCTCAAACGAATCGCAACAAGTTAATACACACAACGCCTTAAAGGCACTTTTAGGCATGATGTGCAAAACGTCGTCATCCAGCTTGCGCGGGTTAGGCTCAGAACTGCGAATCAAGTTTGCACGTAGCGGCTCAAACGAATCGCAACAAGTTAATACACACAAAGCCTTACAGGCACTTTTAGGCATGATGTGAAAAACGAGGTCATCCAGCTTGCGCGGGTTAGGCTGAAAACTGCGATTCAAGTTCTACATAGCAGCTAAAGCGAATCGCAACAAGTTAATACACACAAAGCCTTACAGGCACTTCTAGGCATGATGTGCACAACGTGGTCATCCAGCTTGCGCGGGTTAGGCTCAGAACTGCGATTCAAGTTTGCACGTAGCGGCTCAAACGAATCGCAACAAGTTAATACACACAAAGCCTTAAAGGCACTTTTAGGCATGATGTGCAAAACGGGGTCATCCAGCTTGCGCGGGTTAGGCTCAGAACTGCGATTCAAGTTTGCACGTAGCGGCTCAAACGAATCGCAACAAGTTAATACACACAACGCCTTAAAGGCACTTCTAGGCATTATGTGCAAAACGCGGTCATCCAGCTTGCGCGGGTTAGGTTGAGAACTGCGATTCAAGTTCGCACATAGCGGCTAAAGCGAATCGCAACAAGTTAATACACACAAAGCCTTACAGGCACTTCTAGGCATGATGTGCATAACGCGGTCATCCAGCTTGCGCGGGTTAGGCTCAGAACTGCGATTCAAGTTTGCACGTAGCGGCTCAAACGAATCGCAACAAGTTAATACACACAACGCCTTAAAGGCACTTTTAGGCATGATGTGCAAAACGTGGTCATCCAGCTTGCGCGGGTTAGGCTCAGAACTGCGAATCAAGTTTGCACGTAGCGGCTAAAGCGAATCGCAACAAGTTAATACACACAAAGCCTTACAGGCACTTCTAGGCATGATGTGCATACGCGGTCATCCAGCTTGCGCGGGTTAGGCTCAGAACTGCGATTCAAGTTCGCACATAGTGGCTAAAGCGAATCGCAACAAGTTAATACACACAAAGCCTTACAGGCACTTCTAGGCATGATGTGAAAAACGAGGTCATCCAGCTTGCGCTGGTTAGGCTCAGAACTGCGATTCAAGTTTGCACGTAGCGGCTCAAACGAATCGCAACAAGTTAATACACTCAAAGCCTAACAGGCACTTCTAGGCATGATGTGCATACGCGGTCATCCAGCTTGCGCGGGTTAGGCTCAGAACTGCGATTCAAGTTCGCACATAGTGGCTAAAGCGAATCGCAACAAGTTAATACACACAAAGCCTTACAGGCACTTCTAGGCATGATGTGCATAACGCGGTCATCCAGCTTGCGCGGGTTAGGCTCAGAACTGCGAATCAAGTTTGCACGTAGCGGCTCAAACGAATCGCAACAAGTTAATACACACAAAGCCTTACAGGCACTTCTAGGCATGATGTGCATAACGCGGTCATCCAGCTTGCGCGGGTTAGGCTCAGAACTGCGAATCAAGTTTGCACGTAGCGGCTCAAACGAATCGCAACAAGTTAATACACACAAAGCCTTACAGGCACTTCTAGGTATGATGTGCATAACGCGGTCATCCAGCTCGCGCGGGTTAGGCTCAGAACTGCGATTCAAGTTTGCACGTAGCGGCTAAAGCGAATCGCAACAAGTTAATACACACAAAGCCTTACAGGCACTTTTAGGCATGATGTGAAAAACGAGGTCATCCAGCTTGCGCGGGTTAGGTTGAGAACTGCGATTCAAGTTCGCACATAGCGGCTAAAGCGAATCGCAACAAGTTAATACACACAACGCCTTAAAGGCACTTTTAGGCATGATGTGCAAAACGTGGTCATCCAGCTTGCGCGGGTTAGGCTCAGAACTGCGAATCAAGTTTGCACGTAGCGGCTCAAACGAATCGCAACAAGTTAATACACACAAAGCCTTACAGGCACTTCTAGGCATGATGTGCACAACGTGGTCATCCAGCTTGCGCGGGTTAGGCTCAGAACTGCGATTCAAGTTTGCACGTAGCGGCTCAAACGAATCGCAACAAGTTAATACACACAAAGCCTTTAAGGCTTTGTGTGTATTGTGTGTGTATGATGTGTATGATGTATTGTGTGTGTATTGTGTGTGTATTGTGTGTGTATTGTGTATTGTGTGTGTATGTGTGTGTATGATGTGCAAAACGGGGTCATCCAGCTTGCGCGGGTTAGGCTCAGAACTGCGATTCAAGTTTGCACGTAGCGGCTTAAACGAATCGCAACAAGTTAATACACACAACGCCTTAAAGGCACTTCTAGGCATTATGTGCAAAACGCGGTCATCCAGCTTGCGCGGGTTAGGTTGAGAACTGCGATTCAAGTTCGCACATAGCGGCTAAAGCGAATCGCAACAAGTTAATACACACAAAGCCTTACAGGCACTTCTACAGGCCTTACAGGCATGATGTGCAAAACGTGGTCATCCAGCTTGCGCGGGTTAGGCTCAGAACTGCGATTCAAGTTTGCACGTAGCGGCTCAAACGAACCGCAACAAGTTAATACACTCAAAGCCTTACAGGCACTTCTAGGCATGATGTGCATAACGCGGTCATCCAGCTTCCGCGCGTTAGGCTCAGAACTGCGATTCAAGTTTGCACGTAGCGGCTCAAACGAATCGCAACAAGTTAATACACACAACGCCTTAAAGGCACTTTTAGGCATGATGTGCAAAACGCGGTCATCCAGCTTGCGCGGGTTAGGCTCAGAACTGCGATTCAAGTTCGCACATAGTGGCTAAAGCGAATCGCACCAAGTTAATACGCACAAAGCCTTACAGGCACTTCTAGGCATGATGTGCATAACGCGGTCATCCAGCTTGCGCGGGTTAGGCTCAGAACTGCGATTCAAGTTTGCACGTAGCGGCTCAAACGAATCGCAACAAGTTAATACACACAACGCCTTAAAGGCACTTTTAGGCATGATGTGCAAAACGGGGTCATCTAGCTTGCGCGGGTTAGGCTCAGAACTGCGATTCAAGTTTGCACGTAGCGGCTCAAACGAATCGCAACAAGTTAATACACACAACGCCTTAAAGGCACTTCTAGGCATTATGTGCAAAACGCGGTCATCCAGCTTGCGCGGGTTAGGTTGAGAACTGCGATTCAAGTTCGCACATAGCGGCTAAAGCGAATCGCAACAAGTTGATACACACAAAGCCTTACAGGCACTTCTAGGCATGATGTGCATAACGCGGTCATCCAGCTTGCGCGGGTTAGGCTCAGAACTGCGATTCAAGTTTGCACGTAGCGGCTCAAACGAATCGCAACAAGTTAATAAACACAACGCCTTAAAGGCACTTTTAGGCATGATGTGCAAAACGTGGTCATCCAGCTTGCGCGGGTTAGGCTCAGAACTGCGAATCAAGTTTGCACGTAGCGGCTAAAGCGAATCGCAACAAGTTAATACACACAAAGCCTTACAGGCACTTCTAGGCATGATGTGCATACGCGGTCATCCAGCTTGCGCGGGTTAGGCTCAGAACTGCGATTCAAGTTCGCACATAGTGGCTAAAGCGAATCGCAACAAGTTAATACACACAAAGCCTTACAGGCACTTCTAGGCATGATGTGAAAAACGAGGTCATCCAGCTTGCGCTGGTTAGGCTCAGAACTGCGATTCAAGTTTGCACGTAGCGGCTCAAACGAATCGCAACAAGTTAATACACTCAAAGCCTTACAGGCACTTCTAGGCATGATGTGCATACGCGGTCATCCAGCTTGCGCGGGTTAGGCTCAGAACTGCGATTCAAGTTCGCACATAGTGGCTAAAGCGAATCGCAACAAGTTAATACACACAAAGCCTTACAGGCACTTCTAGGCATGATGTGCATAACGCGGTCATCCAGCTTGCGCGGGTTAGGCTCAGAACTGCGAATCAAGTTTGCACGTAGCGGCTCAAACGAATCGCAACAAGTTAATACACACAAAGCCTTACAGGCACTTCTAGGCATGATGTGCATAACGCGGTCATCCAGCTTGCGCGGGTTAGGCTCAGAACTGCGAATCAAGTTTGCACGTAGCGGCTCAAACGAATCGCAACAAGTTAATACACACAAAGCCTTACAGGCACTTCTAGGTATGATGTGCATAACGCGGTCATCCAGCTCGCGCGGGTTAGGCTCAGAACTGCGATTCAAGTTTGCACGTAGCGGCTAAAGCGAATCGCAACAAGTTAATACACACAAAGCCTTACAGGCACTTATAGGCATGATGTGAAAAACGAGGTCATCCAGCTTGCGCGGGTTAGGTTGAGAACTGCGATTCAAGTTCGCACATAGCGGCTAAAGCGAATCGCAACAAGTTAATACACACAAAGCCTTACAGGCACTTCTAGGCATGATGTGCATAACGCGGTCATCCAGCTTGCGCGGGTTAGGCTCAGAACTGCGATTCAAGTTTGCACGTAGCGGCTCAAACGAATCGCAACAAGTTAATACACTCAAAGCCTTACAGGCACTTCTAGGCATGATGTGCATAACGCGGTCATCCAGCTTGCGCGGGTTAGGCTCAGAACTGCGATTCAAGTTCGCACATAGTGGCTAAAGCGAATCGCAACAAGTTAATACACACAAAGCCTTACAGGCACTTCTAGGCATGATGCAAAACGGGGTCATCCAGCTTGCGCGGGTTAGGCTCAGAACTGCGATTCAAGTTCGCACATAGTGGCTAAAGCGAATCGCAGCAAGTTAATACACACAACGCCTTAAAGGCACTTTTAGGCATGATGTGCAAAACGGGGTCATCCAGCTTGCGCGGGTTAGGCTCAGAACTGCGATTCAAGTTTGCACGTAGCGGCTCAAACGAATCGCAACAAGTTAATACACTCAAAGCCTTACAGGCACTTCTAGGCATGATGTGCATAAAGCGGTCATCCAGCTTGCGCGGGTTAGGCTCAGAACTGCGATTCAAGTTCGCACATAGTGGCTAAAGCGAATCGCAACAAGTTAATACACACAAAGCCTTACAGGCACTTCTAAGCATGATGTGCATAACGCGGTCATCCAGCTTGCGCGGGTTAGGCTCAGAACTGCGATTCAAGTTTGCACGTAGCGGCTCAAACGAATCGCAAGTTAATACACACAACGCCTTAAAGGCACTTTTAGGCATGATGTGCAAAACGTGGTCATCCAGCTTGCGCGGGATAGGCTCAGAACTGCGATTCAAGTTTGCACGTAGCGGCTCAAACGAACCGCAACAAGTTAATACACTCAAAGCCTTACAGGCACTTCTAGGCATGATGTGCATAACGCGGTCATCCAGCTTCCGCGGGTTAGGCTCAGAACTGCGATTCAAGTTTGCACGTAGCGGCTCAAACGAATCGCAGCAAGTTAATACACACAACGCCTTAAAGGCACTTTTAGGCATGATGTGCAAAACGTGGTCATCCAGCTTGCGCGGGTTAGGCTCAGAACTGCGATTCAAGTTCGCACATAGTGGCTAAAGCGAATCGCAACAAGTTAATACACACAAAGCCTTACAGGCACTTCTAGGCATTATGTGCAAAACGCGGTCACCCAGCTTGCGCGGGTTAGACTCAGAACTGCGATTCAAGTTTGCACGTAGCGGCTCAAACGAATTGCAACAAGTTAATAAACACAACGCTTTAAAGGCACTTTTAGGCATGATGTGCAAAACGTGGTCATCCAGCTTGCGCGGGTTAGGCTCAGAACTGCGATTCAAGTTTGCACGTAGCGGCTAAAGCGAATCGCAACAAGTTAATACACACAAAGCCTTACAGGCACTTTTAGGCATGATGTGAAAAACGAGGTCATCCAGCTTGCGCGGGTTAGGCTCAGAACTGCGATTCAAGTTCGCACATAGTGGCTAAAGCGAATCGCAACAAGTTAATACACACAAAGCCTTACAGGCACTTCTAGGCATGATGTGCATAACGCGGTCATCCAGCTTGCGCGGGTTAGGCTCAGAACTGCGATTCAAGTTCGCACATAGTGGCTAAAGCGAATCGCAACAAGTTAATACACACAAAGCCTTACAGGCACTTCTAGGCATGATATGCAAAACGGGGTCATCCAGCTTGCGCGGGTTAGGCTCAGAACTGCGATTCAAGTTCGCACATAGTGGCTAAAGCGAATCGCAGCAAGTTAATACACACAACGCCTTAAAGGCACTTTTAGGCATGATGTGCAAAACGGGGTCATCCAGCTTGCGCGGGTTAGGCTCAGAACTGCGATTCAAGTTTGCACGTAGCGGCTCAAACGAATCGCAACAAGTTAATACACTCAAAGCCTTACAGGCACTTCTAGGCATGATGTGCATAACGCGGTCATCCAGCTTGCGCGGGTTAGGCTCAGAACTGCGATTCAAGTTCGCACATAGTGGCTAAAGCGAATCGCAACAAGTTAATACACACAAAGCCTTACAGGCACTTCTAAGCATGATGTGCATAACGCGGTCATCCAGCTTGCGCGGGTTAGGCTCAGAACTGCGATTCAAGTTTGCACGTAGCGGCTCAAACGAATCGCAAGTTAATACACACAACGCCTTAAAGGCACTTTTAGGCATGATGTGCAAAACGTGGTCATCCAGCTTGCGCGGGATAGGCTCAGAACTGCGATTCAAGTTTGCACGTAGCGGCTCAAACGAACCGCAACAAGTTAATACACTCAAAGCCTTACAGGCACTTCTAGGCATGATGTGCATAACGCGGTCATCCAGCTTCCGCGGGTTAGGCTCAGAACTGCGATTCAAGTTTGCACGTAGCGGCTCAAACGAATCGCAACAAGTTAATACACACAACGCCTTAAAGGCACTTTTAGGCATGATGTGCAAAACGTGGTCATCCAGCTTGCGCGGGTTAGGCTCAGAACTGCGATTCAAGTTCGCACATAGTGGCTAAAGCGAATCGCAACAAGTTAATACACACAAAGCCTTACAGGCACTTCTAGGCATTATGTGCAAAACGCGGTCATCCAGCTTGCGCGGGTTAGGCTCAGAACTGCGATTCAAGTTTGCACGTAGCGGCTCAAACGAATTGCAACAAGTTAATAAACACAACGCTTTAAAGGCACTTTTAGGCATGATGTGCAAAACGTGGTCATCCAGCTTGCGCGGGTTAGGCTCAGAACTGCGATTCAAGTTTGCACGTAGCGGCTAAAGCGAATCGCAACAAGTTAATACACACAAAGCCTTACAGGCACTTTTAGGCATGATGTGAAAAACGAGGTCATCCAGCTTGCGCGGGTTAGGTTGAGAACTGCGACTCAAGTTCGCACATAGCGGCTAAAGCGAATCGCAACAAGTTAATACACACAAAGCCTTACAGGCACTTCTAGGCATGATGTGCATAACGCGGTCATCCAGCTTGCGCGGGTTAGGCTCAGAACTGCGATTCAAGTTTGCACGTAGCGGCTCAAACGAATCGCAACAAGTTAATACACACAACGCCTTAAAGGCACTTTTAGGCATGATGTGCAAAACGTCGTCATCCAGCTTGCGCGGGTTAGGCTCAGAACTGCGAATCAAGTTTGCACGTAGCAGCTCAAACGAATCGCAACAAGTTAATACACACAAAGCCTTACAGGCACTTTTAGGCATGATGTGAAAAACGAGGTCATCCAGCTTGCGCGGGTTAGGCTGAAAACTGCGATTCAAGTTCGCACATAGCAGCTAAAGCGAATCGCAACAAGTTAATACACACAAAGCCTTACAGGCACTTCTAGGCATGATGTGCACAACGTGGTCATCCAGCTTGCGCGGGTTAGGCTCAGAACTGCGATTCAAGTTTGCACGTAGCGGCTCAAACGAATCGCAACAAGTTAATACACACAAAGCCTTAAAGGCACTTTTAGGCATGATGTGCAAAACGTGGTCATCCAGCTTGCGCGGGTTAGGCTCAGAACTGCGATTCAAGTTTGCACGTAGCGGCTCAAACGAACCGCAACAAGTTAATACACTCAAAGCCTTACAGGCACTTCTAGGCATGATGTGCATAACGCGGTCATCCAGCTTCCGCGGGTTAGGCTCAGAACTGCGATTCAAGTTTGCACGTAGCGGCTCAAACGAATCGCAACAAGTTAATACACACAACGCCTTAAAGGCACTTTTAGGCATGATGTGCAAAACGCGGTCATCCAGCTTGCGCGGGTTAGGCTCAGAACTGCAATTCAGATTTGCACGTAGCGGCTCAAATGAATCGCAACAAGTTAATACACACAACGCCTTACAGGCACTTTTACGCATTATG
Source organism: Amblyomma maculatum (assembly GCF_055883805.1). Lineage (NCBI taxonomy): Eukaryota > Metazoa > Arthropoda > Arachnida > Ixodida > Ixodidae > Amblyomma > Amblyomma maculatum. The sequence goes on from NC_139344.1 coordinate 496,023,913, forward strand.
TGCAAAACGCTGTCATCCAGCTTGCGCGGGTTAGGCTCAGAACTGCGATTCAAGTTCGCACATAGTGGCTAAAGCGAATCGCACCAAGTTAATACGCACAAAGCCTTACAGGCACTTCTAGGCATGATGTGCATAACGCGGTCATCCAGCTTGCGCGGGTTAGGCTCAGAACTGCGATTCAAGTTTGCACGTAGCGGCTCAAACGAATCGCAACAAGTTAATACACACAACGCCTTAAAGGCACTTTTAGGCATGATGTGCAAAACGGGGTCATCCAGCTTGCGCGGGTTAGGCTCAGAACTGCGATTCAAGTTTGCACGTAGCGGCTCAAACGAATCGCAACAAGTTAATACACACAACGCCTTAAAGGCACTTCTAGGCATTATGTGCAAAACGCGGCCATCCAGCTTGCGCGGGTTAGGTTGAGAACTGCGATTCAAGTTCGCACATAGCGGCTAAAGCGAATCGCAACAAGTTAATACACACAAAGCCTTACAGGCACTTCTAGGCATGATGTGCATAACGCGGTCATCCAGCTTGCGCGGGTTAGGCTCAGAACTGCGATTCAAGTTTGCACGTAGCGGCTCAAACGAATCGCAACAAGTTAATACACACAACGCCTTAAAGGCACTTTTAGGCATGATGTGCAAAACGTGGTCATCCAGCTTGCGCGGGTTAGGCTCAGAACTGCGAATCAAGTTTGCACGTAGCGGCTAAAGCGAATCGCAACAAGTTAATACACACAAAGCCTTACAGGCACTTCTAGGCATGATGTGCATACGCGGTCATCCAGCTTGCGCGGGTTAGGCTCAGAACTGCGATTCAAGTTCGCACATAGTGGCTAAAGCGAATCGCAACAAGTTAATACACACAAAGCCTTACAGGCACTTCTAGGCATGATGTGAAAAACGAGGTCATCCAGCTTGCGCTGGTTAGGCTCAGAACTGCGATTCAAGTTTGCACGTAGCGGCTCAAACGAATCGCAACAAGTTAATACACTCAAAGCCTTACAGGCACTTCTAGGCATGATGTGCATACGCGGTCATCCAGCTTGCGCGGGTTAGGCTCAGAACTGCGATTCAAGTTCGCACATAGTGGCTAAAGCGAATCGCAACAAGTTAATACACACAAAGCCTTACAGGCACTTCTAGGCATGATGTGCATAACGCGGTCATCCAGCTTGCGCGGGTTAGGCTCAGAACTGCGAAACAAGTTTGCACGTAGCGGCTCAAACGAATCGCAACAAGTTAATACACACAAAGCCTTACAGGCACTTCTAGGCATGATGTGCATAACGCGGTCATCCAGCTTGCGCGGGTTAGGCTCAGAACTGCGAATCAAGTTTGCACGTAGCGGCTCAAACGAATCGCAACAAGTTAATACACACAAAGCCTTACAGGCACTTCTAGGTATGATGTGCATAACGCGGTCATCCAGCTCGCGCGGGTTAGGCTCAGAACTGCGATTCAAGTTTGCCCATAGCGGCTAAAACGAATCGCAACATGCTAATACAAACAAAGCCTTACAGGCACTTTTAGGCTTGTGCAAAATGGGGTCATCCAGCTTGCGCGGGTTAGGCTCAGAACTGCGATTCAAGTTTGCACGTAGCGGCTCAAACGAATCGCAAGTTAATACACACAACGCCTTAAAGGCACTTTTAGGCATGATGTGCAAAACGTGGTCATCCAGCTTGCGCGGGTTAGGCTCAGAACTGCGATTCAAGTTTGCACGTAGCGGCTCAAACGAACCGCAACAAGTTAATACACTCAAAGCCTTACAGGCACTTCTAGGCATGATGTGCATAACGCGGTCATCCAGCTTCCGCGGGTTAGGCTCAGAACTGCGATTCAAGTTTGCACGTAGCGGCTCAAACGAATCGCAACAAGTTAATACACACAACGCCTTAAAGGCACTTTTAGGCATGATGTGCAAAACGTGGTCATCCAGCTTGCGCGGGTTAGGCTCAGAACTGCGATTCAAGTTCGCACATAGTGGCTAAAGCGAATCGCAACAAGTTAATACACACAAAGCCTTACAGGCACTTCTAGGCATTATGTGCAAAACGCGGTTATCCAGCTTGCGCGGGTTAGGCTCAGAACTGCGATTCAAGTTTGCACGTAGCGGCTCAAACGAATTGCAACAAGTTAATAAACACAACGCTTTAAAGGCACTTTTAGGCATGATGTGCAAAACGTGGTCATCCAGCTTGCGCGGGTTAGGCTCAGAACTGCGATTCAAGTTTGCACGTAGCGGCTAAAGCGAATCGCAACAAGTTAATACACACAAAGCCTTACAGGCACTTTTAGGCATGATGTGAAAAACGAGGTCATCCAGCTTGCGCGGGTTAGGTTGAGAACTGCGATTCAAGTTCGCACATAGCGGCTAAAGCGAATCGCAACAAGTTAATACACACAAAGCCTTACAGGCACTTCTAGGCATGATGTGCATAACGCGGTCATCCAGCTTGCGCGGGTTAGGCTCAGAACTGCGATTCAAGTTTGCACGTAGCGGCTCAAACGAATCGCAACAAGTTAATACACACAACGCCTTAAAGGCACTTTTAGGCATGATGTGCAAAACGTGGTCATCCAGCTTGCGCGGGTTAGGCTCAGAACTGCGAATCAAGTTTGCACGTAGCGGCTCAAACGAATCGCAACAAGTTAATACACACAAAGCCTTACAGGCACTTTTAGGCATGATGTGAAAAACGAGGTCATCCAGCTTGCGCGGGTTAGGCTGAAAACTGCGATTCAAGTTCGCACATAGCAGCTAAAGCGAATCGCAACAAGTTAATACACACAAAGCCTTACAGGCACTTCTAGGCATGATGTGCATCACGCGGTCATCCAGCTTGCGCTGGTTAGGCTCAGAACTGCGATTCAAGTTTGCACGTAGCGGCTCAAACGAATCGCAACAAGTTAATACACTCAAAGCTTTACAGGCAATTCTAGCCATGATGTGCATAACGCGGTCATCCAGCTTGCGCGGGTCAGGCTCAGAACTGCGATTCAAGTTCGCACATAGTGGCTAAAGCGAATCGCAACAAGTTATTACACACAAAGCCTTACAGGCACTTCTAGGCATGATGTGCATAACGCGGTCATCCAGCTTGCGCGGGTTAGGCTCAGAACTGCGAATCAAGTTTGCACGTAGCGGCTCAAACGAATCGCAACAAGTTAATACACACAAAGCCTTACAGGCACTTCTAGGCATGATGTGCATAACGCGGTCATCCAGCTTGCGCGGGTTAGGCTCAGAACTGCGATTCAAGTTCGCACGTAGCTGCTAAAGCGAATCGCAACAAGTTAATACACACAAAGCCTTAGAGGCACTTCTAGGCATGATGTGCATAACGCGGTCATCCAGCTCGCGCGGTTTAGGCTCAGAACTGCAATTCAAGTTTGCCTATAGCGGCTAAAACGAATCGCAACATGCTAATACAAACAAAGCCTTACAGGCACTTTTAGGCTTGTGCAAAATGGGGTCATCCAGCTTGCGCGGGTTAGGCTCAGAACTGCGATTCAAGTTTGCACGTAGCGGCTCAAACGAATCGCAACAAGTTAATACACACAACGCCTTACAGGCATTTTTAGGCATGATGTGCATAACGCGGTCATCCAGCTTGCGCGGGTTAGGCTCAAAACTGCAATTCAGGTTTGCACGTAGCGGCTCAAATGAATCGCAACAAGTTAATACACCAACCCCTTACAGGCACTTTTACTCATTATGTGCAAAACGCGGTCATCCAGCTTGCGCGGGTTAGGCTCAGAACTGCGATTCAAGTTCGCACATAGTGGCTAAAGCGAATCGCAACAAGTTAATACACACAAAGCCTTACAGGCACTTTTAGGCATGATGTGCAAAACGGGGTCATCCAGCTTGCGCGGGTTAGGCTCAGAACTGCGATTCAAGTTTGCACGTAGCGGCTCAAACGAACCGCAGCAAGTTAATACACTCAAAGCCTTACAGGCACTTCTAGGCATGATGTGCATAACGCGGTCCTCCAGCTTCCGCGGTTAGGCTCAGAACTGCGATTCAAGTTTGCACGTAGCGGCTCAAACGAACCGCAGCAAGTTAATACACTCAAAGCCTTACAGGCACTTCTAGGCATGATGTGCATAACGCGGTCATCCAGCTTCCGCGGTTAGGCTCAGAACTGCGATTCAAGTTTGCACGTAGCGGCTCAAACGAGTCGCAACAAGTTAATACACACAACGCCTTAAAGGCACTTCTAGGCATGATGTGCATAACGCGGTCATCCAGCTTGCGCGGGTTAGGCTCAGAACTGCGATTCAAGTTTGCACGTAGCGGCTCAAACGAATCGCAACAAGTTAATACACACAACGCCTTAAAGGCACTTTTAGGCATGATGTGCAAAACGGGGTCATCCAGCTTGCGCGGGTTAGGCTCAGAACTGCGATTCAAGTTTGCACGTAGCGGCTCAAACGAATCGCAACAAGTTAATACACTCAAAGCCTTACAGGCACTTCTAGGCATGATGTGCATAACGCGGTCATCCAGCTTGCGCGGGTTAGGCTCAGAACTGCGATTCAAGTTCGCACATAGTGGCTAAAGCGAATCGCAACAAGTTAATACACACAAAGCCTTACAGGCACTTCTAGGCATAATGTGCATAACGCGGTCATCCAGCTTGCGCGGGTTAGGCTCAGAACTGCGATTCAAGTTTGCACGTAGCGGCTCGAACGAATCGCAACAAGTTAATACACACAACGCCTTAAAGGCACTTTTAGGCATGATATGCAAAACGGGGTCATCCAGCTTGCGCGGGTTAGGCACAGAACTGCGATTCAAGTTCGCACATAGTGGCTAAAGCGAATCGCAGCAAGTTAATACACACAACGCCTTACAGGCACTTTTACGCATTATGTGCAAAACGTGGTCATCCAGCTTGCGCGGGTTAGGCTCAGAACTGCGATTCAAGTTCGCACATAGTGGCTAAAGCGAATCGCAAAAAGGTTATACACACAAAGCCTTACAGGCACTTCTAAGCATGATGTGCATAACGCGGTCATCCAGCTTGCGCGGGTTAGGCTCAGAACTGCGATTCAAGTTTGCACGTAGCGGCTCAAACGAATCGCAAGTTAATACACACAACGCCTTAAAGGCACTTTTAGGCATGATGTGCAAAACGTGGTCATCCAGCTTGCGCGGGATAGGCTCAGAACTGCGATTCAAGTTTGCACGTAGCGGCTCAAACGAACCGCAACAAGTTAATACACTCAAAGCCTTACAGGCACTTCTAGGCATGATGTGCATAACGCGGTCATCCAGCTTCCGCGGGTTAGGCTCAGAACTGCGATTCAGTTTGCACGTAGCGGCTCAAACGAATCGCAACAAGTTAATACACACAACGCCTTAAAGGCACTTTTAGGCATGATGTGCAAAACGTGGTCATCCAGCTTGCGCGGGTTAGGCTCAGAACTGCGATTCAAGTTCGCACATAGTGGCTAAAGCGAATCGCAACAAGTTAATACACACAAAGCCTTACAGGCACTTCTAGGCATTATGTGCAAAACGCGGTCATCCAGCTTGCGCGGGTTAGGCTCAGAACTGCGATTCAAGTTTGCACGTAGCGGCTCAAACGAATTGCAACAAGTTAATAAACACAACGCTTTAAAGGCACTTTTAGGCATGATGTGCAAAACGTGGTCATCCAGCTTGCGCGGGTTAGGCTCAGAACTGCGATTCAAGTTTGCACGTAGCGGCTAAAGCGAATCGCAACAAGTTAATACACACAAAGCCTTACAGGCACTTTTAGGCATGATGTGAAAAACGAGGTCATCCAGCTTGCGCGGGTAGGTTGAGAACTGCGATTCAAGTTCGCACATAGCGGCTAAAGCGAATCGCAACAAGTTAATACACACAAAGCCTTACAGGCACTTCTAGGCATGATGTGCATAACGCGGTCATCCAGCTTGCGCGGGTTAGGCTCAGAACTGCGATTCAAGTTTGCACGTAGCGGCTCAAACGAATCGCAACAAGTTAATACACACAACGCCTTAAAGGCACTTTTAGGCATGATGTGCAAAACGTCGTCATCCAGCTTGCGCGGGTTAGGCTCAGAACTGCGATTCAAGTTTGCACGTAGCGGCTCAAACGAATCGCAACAAGTTAATACACACAAAGCCTTACAGGCACTTTTAGGCATGATGTGAAAAACGAGGTCATCCAGCTTGCGCGGGTTAGGCTGAAAACTGCGATTCAAGTTCGCACATAGCAGCTAAAGCGAATCGCAACAAGTTAATACACACAAAGCCTTACAGGCACTTCTAGGCATGATGTGCACAACGTGGTCATCCAGCTTGCGCGGGTTAGGCTCAGAACTGCGATTCAAGTTTGCACGTAGCGGCTCAAACGAATCGCAACAAGTTAATACACACAAAGCCTTAAAGGCACTTTTAGGCATGATGTGCAAAACGTGGTCATCCAGCTTGCGCGGGTTAGGCTCAGAACTGCGATTCAAGTTTGCACGTAGCGGCTCAAACGAACCGCAACAAGTTAATACACTCAAAGCCTTACAGGCACTTCTAGGCATGATGTGCATAACGCGGTCATCCAGCTTCCGCGGGTTAGGCTCAGAACTGCGATTCAAGTTTGCACGTATCGGCTCAAACGAATCGCAACAAGTTAATACACACAACGCCTTAAAGGCACTTTTAGGCATGATGTGCAAAACGCGGTCATCCAGCTTGCGCGGGTTAGGCTCAGAACTGCAATTCAGGTTTGCACGTAGCGGCTCAAATGAATCGCAACAAGTTAATACACACAACGCCTTACAGGCACTTTTACGCATTATGTGCAAAACGCTGTCATCCAGCTTGCGCGGGTTAGGCTCAGAACTGCGATTCAAGTTTGCACGTAGCGGCTCAAACGAATTGCAACAAGTTAATAAACACAACGCTTTAAAGGCACTTTTAGGCATGATGTGCAAAACGTGGTCATCCAGCTTGCGCGGGTTAGGCTCAGAACTGCGATTCAAGTTTGCACGTAGCGGCTAAAGCGAATCGCAACAAGTTAATACACACAAAGCCTTACAGGCACTTTTAGGCATGATGTGAAAAACGAGGTCATCCAGCTTGCGCGGGTTAGGCTCAGAACTGCGATTCAAGTTCGCACATAGTGGCTAAAGCGAATCGCAACAAGTTAATACACACAAAGCCTTACAGGCACTTCTAGGCATGATGTGCATAACGCGGTCATCCAGCTTGCGCGGGTTAGGCTCAGAACTGCGATTCAAGTTCGCACATAGTGGCTAAAGCGAATCGCAACAAGTTAATACACACAAAGCCTTACAGGCACTTCTAGGCATGATATGCAAAACGGGGTCATCCAGCTTGCGCGGGTTAGGCTCAGAACTGCGATTCAAGTTCGCACATAGTGGCTAAAGCGAATCGCAGCAAGTTAATACACACAACGCCTTAAAGGCACTTTTAGGCATGATGTGCAAAACGGGGTCATCCAGCTTGCGCGGGTTAGGCTCAGAACTGCGATTCAAGTTTGCACGTAGCGGCTCAAACGAATCGCAACAAGTTAATACACTCAAAGCCTTACAGGCACTTCTAGGCATGATGTGTATAACGCGGTCATCCAGCTTGCGCGGGTTAGGCTCAGAACTGCGATTCAAGTTCGCACATAGTGGCTAAAGCGAATCGCAACAAGTTAATACACACAAAGCCTTACAGGCACTTCTAAGCATGATGTGCATAACGCGGTCATCCAGCTTGCGCGGGTTAGGCTCAGAACTGCGATTCAAGTTTGCACGTAGCGGCTCAAACGAATCGCAAGTTAATACACACAACGCCTTAAAGGCACTTTTAGGCATGATGTGCAAAACGTGGTCATCCAGCTTGCGCGGGATAGGCTCAGAACTGCGATTCAAGTTTGCACGTAGCGGCTCAAACGAACCGCAACAAGTTAATACACTCAAAGCCTTACAGGCACTTCTAGGCATGATGTGCATAACGCGGTCATCCAGCTTCCGCGGGTTAGGCTCAGAACTGCGATTCAAGTTTGCACGTAGCGGCTCAAACGAATCGCAACAAGTTAATACACACAACGCCTTAAAGGCACTTTTAGGCATGATGTGCAAAACGTGGTCATCCAGCTTGCGCGGGTTAGGCTCAGAACTGCGATTCAAGTTCGCACATAGTGGCTAAAGCGAATCGCAACAAGTTAATACACACAAAGCCTTACAGGCACTTCTAGGCATTATGTGCAAAACGCGGTCATCCAGCTTGCGCGGGTTAGGCTCAGAACTGCGATTCAAGTTTGCACGTTGCGGCTCAAACGAATTGCAACAAGTTAATAAACACAACGCTTTAAAGGCACTTTTAGGCATGATGTGCAAAACGTGGTCATCCAGCTTGCGCGGGTTAGGCTCAGAACTGCGATTCAAGTTTGCACGTAGCGGCTAAAGCGAATCGCAACAAGTTAATACACACAAAGCCTTACAGGCACTTTTAGGCATGATGTGAAAAACGAGGTCATCCAGCTTGCGCGGGTTAGGTTGAGAACTGCGATTCAAGTTCGCACATAGCGGCTAAAGCGAATCGCAACAAGTTAATACACACAAAGCCTTACAGGCACTTCTAGGCATGATGTGCATAACGCGGTCATCCAGCTTGCGCGGGTTAGGCTCAGAACTGCGATTCAAGTTTGCACGTAGCGGCTCAAACGAATCGCAACAAGTTAATACACACAACGCCTTAAAGGCACTTTTAGGCATGATGTGCAAAACGTCGTCATCCAGCTTGCGCGGGTTAGGCTCAGAACTGCGAATCAAGTTTGCACGTAGCGGCTCAAACGAATCGCAACAAGTTAATACACACAAAGCCTTACAGGCACTTTTAGGCATGATGTGAAAAACGAGGTCATCCAGCTTGCGCGGGTTAGGCTGAAAACTGCGATTCAAGTTCGCACATAGCAGCTAAAGCGAATCGCAACAAGTTAATACACACAAAGCCTTACAGGCACTTCTAGGCATGATGTGCACAACGTGGTCATCCAGCTTGCGCGGGTTAGGCTCAGAACTGCGATTCAAGTTTGCACGTAGCGGCTCAAACGAATCGCAACAAGTTAATACACACAAAGCCTTAAAGGCACTTTTAGGCATGATGTGCAAAACGTGGTCATCCAGCTTGCGCGGGTTAGGCTCAGAACTGCGATTCAAGTTTGCACGTAGCGGCTCAAACGAACCGCAACAAGTTAATACACTCAAAGCCTTACAGGCACTTCTAGGCATGATGTGCATAACGCGGTCATCCAGCTTCCGCGGGTTAGGCTCAGAACTGCGATTCAAGTTTGCACGTAGCGGCTCAAACGAATCGCAACAAGTTAATACACACAACGCCTTAAAGGCACTTTTAGGCATGATGTGCAAAACGCGGTCATCCAGCTTGCGCGGGTTAGGCTCAGAACTGCAATTCAGATTTGCACGTAGCGGCTCAAATGAATCGCAACAAGTTAATACACACAACGCCTTACAGGCACTTTTACGCATTATGTGCAAAACGCTGTCATCCAGCTTGCGCGGGTTAGGCTCAGAACTGCGATTCAAGTTCGCACATAGTGGCTAAAGCGAATCGCACCAAGTTAATACGCACAAAGCCTTACAGGCACTTCTAGGCATGATGTGCATAACGCGGTCATCCAGCTTGCGCGGGTTAGGCTCAGAACTGCGATTCAAGTTTGCACGTAGCGGCTCAAACGAATCGCAACAAGTTAATACACACAACGCCTTAAAGGCACTTTTAGGCATGATGTGCAAAACGGGGTCATCCAGCTTGCGCGGGTTAGGCTCAGAACTGCGATTCAAGTTTGCACGTAGCGGCTCAAACGAATCGCAACAAGTTAATACACACAACGCCTTAAAGGCACTTCTAGGCATTATGTGCAAAACGCGGCCATCCAGCTTGCGCGGGTTAGGTTGAGAACTGCGATTCAAGTTCGCACATAGCGGCTAAAGCGAATCGCAACAAGTTAATACACACAAAGCCTTACAGGCACTTCTAGGCATGATGTGCATAACGCGGTCATCCAGCTTGCGCGGGTTAGGCTCAGAACTGCGATTCAAGTTTGCACGTAGCGGCTCAAACGAATCGCAACAAGTTAATACACACAACGCCTTAAAGGCACTTTTAGGCATGATGTGCAAAACGTGGTCATCCAGCTTGCGCGGGTTAGGCTCAGAACTGCGAATCAAGTTTGCACGTAGCGGCTAAAGCGAATCGCAACAAGTTAATACACACAAAGCCTTACAGGCACTTCTAGGCATGATGTGCATACGCGGTCATCCAGCTTGCGCGGGTTAGGCTAAGAACTGCGATTCAAGTTCGCACATAGTGGCTAAAGCGAATCGCAACAAGTTAATACACACAAAGCCTTACAGGCACTTCTAGGCATGATGTGAAAAACGAGGTCATCCAGCTTGCGCTGGTTAGGCTCAGAACTGCGATTCAAGTTTGCACGTAGCGGCTCAAACGAATCGCAACAAGTTAATACACTCAAAGCCTTACAGGCACTTCTAGGCATGATGTGCATACGCGGTCATCCAGCTTGCGCGGGTTAGGCTCAGAACTGCGATTCAAGTTCGCACATAGTGGCTAAAGCGAATCGCAACAAGTTAATACACACAAAGCCTTACAGGCACTTCTAGGCATGATGTGCATAACGCGGTCATCCAGCTTGCGCGGGTTAGGCTCAGAACTGCGAAACAAGTTTGCACGTAGCGGCTCAAACGAATCGCAACAAGTTAATACACACAAAGCCTTACAGGCACTTCTAGGCATGATGTGCATAACGCGGTCATCCAGCTTGCGCGGGTTAGGCTCAGAACTGCGAATCAAGTTTGCACGTAGCGGCTCAAACGAATCGCAACAAGTTAATACACACAAAGCCTTACAGGCACTTCTAGGTATGATGTGCATAACGCGGTCATCCAGCTCGCGCGGGTTAGGCTCAGAACTGCGATTCAAGTTTGCCCATAGCGGCTAAAACGAATCGCAACATGCTAATACAAACAAAGCCTTACAGGCACTTTTAGGCTTGTGCAAAATGGGGTCATCCAGCTTGCGCGGGTTAGGCTCAGAACTGCGATTCAAGTTTGCACGTAGCGGCTCAAACGAATCGCAAGTTAATACACACAACGCCTTGAAGGCACTTTTAGGCATGATGTGCAAAACGTGGTCATCCAGCTTGCGCGGGTTAGGCTCAGAACTGCGATTCAAGTTTGCACGTAGCGGCTCAAACGAACCGCAACAAGTTAATACACTCAAAGCCTTACAGGCACTTCTAGGCATGATGTGCATAACGCGGTCATCCAGCTTCCGCGGGTTAGGCTCAGAACTGCGATTCAAGTTTGCACGTAGCGGCTCAAACGAATCGCAACAAGTTAATACACACAACGCCTTAAAGGCACTTTTAGGCATGATGTGCAAAACGTGGTCATCCAGCTTGCGCGGATTAGGCTCAGAACTGCGATTCAAGTTCGCACATAGTGGCTAAAGCGAATCGCAACAAGTTAATACACACAAAGCCTTACAGGCACTTCTAGGCATTATGTGCAAAACGCGGTTATCCAGCTTGCGCGGGTTAGGCTCAGAACTGCGATTCAAGTTTGCACGTAGCGGCTCAAACGAATTGCAACAAGTTAATAAACACAACGCTTTAAAGGCACTTTTAGGCATGATGTGCAAAACGTGGTCATCCAGCTTGCGCGGGTTAGGCTCAGAACTGCGATTCAAGTTTGCACGTAGCGGCTAAAGCGAATCGCAACAAGTTAATACACACAAAGCCTTACAGGCACTTTTAGGCATGATGTGAAAAACGAGGTCATCCAGCTTGCGCGGGTTAGGTTGAGAACTGCGATTCAAGTTCGCACATAGCGGCTAAAGCGAATCGCAACAAGTTAATACACACAAAGCCTTACAGGCACTTCTAGGCATGATGTGCATAACGCGGTCATCCAGCTTGCGCGGGTTAGGCTCAGAACTGCGATTCAAGTTTGCACGTAGCGGCTCAAACGAATCGCAACAAGTTAATACACACAACGCCTTAAAGGCACTTTTAGGCATGATGTGCAAAACGTGGTCATCCAGCTTGCGCGGGTTAGGCTCAGAACTGCGAATCAAGTTTGCACGTAGCGGCTCAAACGAATCGCAACAAGTTAATACACACAAAGCCTTACAGGCACTTTTAGGCATGATGTGAAAAACGAGGTCATCCAGCTTGCGCGGGTTAGGCTGAAAACTGCGATTCAAGTTCGCACATAGCAGCTAAAGCGAATCGCAACAAGTTAATACACACAAAGCCTTACAGGCACTTCTAGGCATGATGTGCATCACGCGGTCATCCAGCTTGCGCTGGTTAGGCTCAGAACTGCGATTCAAGTTTGCACGTAGCGGCTCAAACGAATCGCAACAAGTTAATACACTCAAAGCCTTACAGGCAATTCTAGCCATGATGTGCATAACGCGGTCATCCAGCTTGCGCGGGTCAGGCTCAGAACTGCGATTCAAGTTCGCACATAGTGGCTAAAGCGAATCGCAACAAGTTATTACACACAAAGCCTTACAGGCACTTCTAGGCATGATGTGCATAACGCGGTCATCCAGCTTGCGCGGGTTAGGCTCAGAACTGCGAATCAAGTTTGCACGTAGCGGCTCAAACGAATCGCAACAAGTTAATACACACAAAGCCTTACAGGCACTTCTAGGCATGATGTGCATAACGCGGTCATCCAGCTTGCGCGGGTTAGGCTCAGAACTGCGATTCAAGTTCGCACGTAGCTGCTAAAGCGAATCGCAACAAGTTAATACACACAAAGCCTTAGAGGCACTTCTAGGCATGATGTGCATAACGCGGTCATCCAGCTCGCGCGGGTTAGGCTCAGAACTGCAATTCAAGTTTGCCTATAGCGGCTAAAACGAATCGCAACATGCTAATACAAACAAAGCCTTACAGGCACTTTTAGGCTTGTGCAAAATGGGGTCATCCAGCTTGCGCGGGTTAGGCTCAGAACTGCGATTCAAGTTTGCACGTAGCGGCTCAAACGAATCGCAACAAGTTAATACACACAACGCCTTACAGGCATTTTTAGGCATGATGTGCATAACGCGGTCATCCAGCTTGCGCGGGTTAGGCTCAAAACTGCAATTCAGGTTTGCACGTAGCGGCTCAAATGAATCGCAACAAGTTAATACACCAACCCCTTACAGGCACTTTTACGCATTATGTGCAAAACGCGGTCATCCAGCTTGCGCGGGTTAGGCTCAGAACTGCGATTCAAGTTCGCACATAGTGGCTAAAGCGAATCGCAACAAGTTAATACACACAAAGCCTTACAGGCACTTTTAGGCATGATGTGCAAAACGGGGTCATCCAGCTTGCGCGGGTTAGGCTCAGAACTGCGATTCAAGTTTGCACGTAGCGGCTCAAACGAACCGCAGCAAGTTAATACACTCAAAGCCTTACAGGCACTTCTAGGCATGATGTGCATAACGCGGTCATCCAGCTTCCGCGGTTAGGCTCAGAACTGCGATTCAAGTTTGCACGTAGCGGCTCAAACGAACCGCAGCAAGTTAATACACTCAAAGCCTTACAGGCACTTCTAGGCATGATGTGCATAACGCGGTCATCCAGCTTCAGCGGTTAGGCTCAGAACTGCGATTCAAGTTTGCACGTAGCGGCTCAAACGAGTCGCAACAAGTTAATACACACAACGCCTTAAAGGCACTTCTAGGCATGATGTGCATAACGCGGTCATCCAGCTTGCGCGGGTTAGGCTCAGAACTGCGATTCAAGTTTGCACGTAGCGGCTCAAACGAATCGCAACAAGTTAATACACACAACGCCTTAAAGGCACTTTTAGGCATGATGTGCAAAACGGGGTCATCCAGCTTGCGCGGGTTAGGCTCAGAACTGCGATTCAAGTTTGCACGTAGCGGCTCAAACGAATCGCAACAAGTTAATACACTCAAAGCCTTACAGGCACTTCTAGGCATGATGTGCATAACGCGGTCATCCAGCTTGCGCGGGTTAGGCTCAGAACTGCGATTCAAGTTCGCACATAGTGGCTAAAGCGAATCGCAACAAGTTAATACACACAAAGCCTTACAGGCACTTCTAGGCATAATGTGCATAACGCGGTCATCCAGCTTGCGCGGGTTAGGCTCAGAACTGCGATTCAAGTTTGCACGTAGCGGCTCGAACGAATCGCAACAAGTTAATACACACAACGCCTTAAAGGCACTTTTAGGCATGATATGCAAAACGGGGTCATCCAGCTTGCGCGGGTTAGGCACAGAACTGCGATTCAAGTTCGCACATAGTGGCTAAAGCGAATCGCAGCAAGTTAATACACACAACGCCTTACAGGCACTTTTACGCATTATGTGCAAAACGTGGTCATCCAGCTTGCGCGGGTTAGGCTCAGAACTGCGATTCAAGTTCGCACATAGTGGCTAAAGCGAATCGCAAAAAGGTTATACACACAAAGCCTTACAGGCACTTCTAAGCATGATGTGCATAACGCGGTCATCCAGCTTGCGCGGGTTAGGCTCAGAACTGCGATTCAAGTTTGCACGTAGCGGCTCAAACGAATCGCAAGTTAATACACACAACGCCTTAAAGGCACTTTTAGGCATGATGTGCAAAACGTGGTCATCCAGCTTGCGCGGGATAGGCTCAGAACTGCGATTCAAGTTTGCACGTAGCGGCTCAAACGAACCGCAACAAGTTAATACACTCAAAGCCTTACAGGCACTTCTAGGCATGATGTGCATAACGCGGTCATCCAGCTTCCGCGGGTTAGGCTCAGAACTGCGATTCAGTTTGCACGTAGCGGCTCAAACGAATCGCAACAAGTTAATACACACAACGCCTTAAAGGCACTTTTAGGCATGATGTGCAAAACGTGGTCATCCAGCTTGCGCGGGTTAGGCTCAGAACTGCGATTCAAGTTCGCACATAGTGGCTAAAGCGAATCGCAACAAGTTAATACACACAAAGCCTTACAGGCACTTCTAGGCATTATGTGCAAAACGCGGTCATCCAGCTTGCGCGGGTTAGGCTCAGAACTGCGATTCAAGTTTGCACGTAGCGGCTCAAACGAATTGCAACAAGTTAATAAACACAACGCTTTAAAGGCACTTTTAGGCATGATGTGCAAAACGTGGTCATCCAGCTTGCGCGGGTTAGGCTCAGAACTGCGATTCAAGTTTGCACGTAGCGGCTAAAGCGAATCGCAACAAGTTAATACACACAAAGCCTTACAGGCACTTCTAGGCATGATGTGCACAACGTGGTCATCCAGCTTGCGCGGGTTAGGCTCAGAACTGCGATTCAAGTTTGCACGTAGCGGCTCAAACGAATCGCAACAAGTTAATACACACAAAGCCTTAAAGGCACTTTTAGGCATGATGTGCAAAAACGTGGTCATCCAGCTTGCGCGGGTTAGGCTCAGAACTGCGATTCAAGTTTGCATGTAGCGGCTCAAACGAACCGCAACAAGTTAATACACTCAAAGCCTTACAGGCACTTCTAGGCATGATGTGCATAACGCGGTCATCCAGCTTCCGCGGGTTAGGCTCAGAACTGCGATTCAAGTTTGCACGTAGCGGCTCAAACGAATCGCAACAAGTTAATACACACAACGCCTTAAAGGCACTTTTAGGCATGATGTGCAAAACGCGGTCATCCAGCTTGCGCGGGTTAGGCTCAGAACTGCAATTCAGGTTTGCACGTAGCGGCTAAAGCGAATCGCAACAAGTTAATACACACAAAGCCTTACAGGCACTTTTAGGCATGATGTGAAAAACGAGGTCATCCAGCTTGCGCGGGTGGGTTGAGAACTGCGATTCAAGTTCGCACATAGCGGCTAAAGCGAATCGCAACAAGTTAATACACACAAAGCCTTACAGGCACTTCTAGGCATGATGTGCATAACGCGGTCATCCAGCTTGCGCGGGTTAGGCTCAGAACTGCGATTCAAGTTTGCACGTAGCGGCTCAAACGAATCGCAACAAGTTAATACACACAACGCCTTAAAGGCACTTTTAGGCATGATGTGCAAAACGTCGTCATCCAGCTTGCGCGGGTTAGGCTCAGAACTGCGAATCAAGTTTGCACGTAGCGGCTCAAACGAATCGCAACAAGTTAATACACACAAAGCCTTACAGGCACTTTTAGGCATGATGTGAAAAACGAGGTCATCCAGCTTGCGCGGGTTAGGCTGAAAACTGCGATTCAAGTTCGCACATAGCAGCTAAAGCGAATCGCAACAAGTTAATACACACAAAGCCTTACAGGCACTTCTAGGCATGATGTGCACAACGTGGTCATCCAGCTTGCGCGGGTTAGGCTCAGAACTGCGATTCAAGTTTGCACGTAGCGGCTCAAACGAATCGCAACAAGTTAATACACACAAAGCCTTAAAGGCACTTTTAGGCATGATGTGCAAAACGTGGTCATCCAGCTTGCGCGGGTTAGGCTCAGAACTGCGATTCAAGTTTGCACGTAGCGGCTCAAACGAACCGCAACAAGTTAATACACTCAAAGCCTTACAGGCACTTCTAGGCATGATGTGCATAACGCGGTCATCCAGCTTCCGCGGGTTAGGCTCAGAACTGCGATTCAAGTTTGCACGTAGCGGCTCAAACGAATCGCAACAAGTTAATACACACAACGCCTTAAAGGCACTTTTAGGCATGATGTGCAAAACGCGGTCATCCAGCTTGCGCGGGTTAGGCTCAGAACTGCAATTCAGGTTTGCACGTAGCGGCTCAAATGAATCGCAACAAGTTAATACACACAACGCCTTACAGGCACTTTTACGCATTATGTGCAAAACGCTGTCATCCAGCTTGCGCGGGTTAGGCTCAGAACTGCGATTCAAGTTCGCACATAGTGGCTAAAGCGAATCGCACCAAGTTAATACGCACAAAGCCTTACAGGCACTTCTAGGCATGATGTGCATAACGCGGTCATCCAGCTTGCGCGGGTTAGGCTCAGAACTGCGATTCAAGTTTGCACGTAGCGGCTCAAACGAATCGCAACAAGTTAATACACACAACGCCTTAAAGGCACATTTAGGCATGATGTGCAAAACGGGGTCATCCAGCTTGCGCGGGTTAGGCTCAGAACTGCGATTCAAGTTTGCACGTAGCGGCTCAAACGAATCGCAACAAGTTAATACACACAACGCCTTAAAGGCACTTCTAGGCATTATGTGCAAAACGCGGTCATCCAGCTTGCGCGGGTTAGGTTGAGAACTGCGATTCAAGTTCGCACATAGCGGCTAAAGCGAATCGCAACAAGTTAATACACACAAAGCCTTACAGGCACTTCTAGGCATGATGTGCATAACGCGGTCATCCAGCTTGCGCGGGTTAGGCTCAGAACTGCGATTCAAGTTTGCACGTAGCGGCTCAAACGAATCGCAACAAGTTAATACACACAACGCCTTAAAGGCACTTTTAGGCATGATGTGCAAAACGTGGTCATCCAGCTTGCGCGGGTTAGGCTCAGAACTGCGATTCAAGTTTGCACGTAGCGGCTCAAACGAATCGCAACAAGTTAATACACTCAAAGCCTTACAGGCACTTCTAGGCATGATGTGCATACGCGGTCATCCAGCTTGCGCGGGTTAGGCTCAGAACTGCGATTCAAGTTCGCACATAGTGGCTAAAGCGAATCGCAACAAGTTAATACACACAAAGCCTTACAGGCACTTCTAGGCATGATGTGCATAACGCGGTCATCCAGCTTGCGCGGGTTAGGCTCAGAACTGCGAATCAAGTTTGCACGTAGCGGCTCAAACGAATCGCAACAAGTTAATACACACAAAGCCTTACAGGCACTTCTAGGCATGATGTGCATAACGCGGTCATCCAGCTTGCGCGGGTTAGGCTCAGAACTGCGATTCAAGTTCGCACGTAGTGGCTAAAGCGAATCGCAACAAGTTAATACACACAAAGCCTTAGAGGCACTTCTAGGTATGATGTGCATAACGCGGTCATCCAGCTCGCGCGGGTTAGGCTCAGAACTGCGATTCAAGTTTGCCCATAGCGGCTAAAACGAATCGCAACATGCTAATACAAACAAAGCCTTACAGGCACTTTTAGGCTTGTGCAAAATGGGGTCATCCAGCTTGCGCGGGTTAGGCTCAGAACTGCGATTCAAGTTTGCACGTAGCGGCTCAAACGAATCGCAAGTTAATACACACAACGCCTTAAAGGCACTTTTAGGCATGATGTGCAAAACGTGGTCATCCAGCTTGCGCGGGTTAGGCTCAGAACTGCGATTCAAGTTTGCACGTAGCGGCTCAAACGAACCGCAACAAGTTAATACACTCAAAGCCTTACAGGCACTTCTAGGCATGATGTGCATAACGCGGTCATCCAGCTTCCGCGGGTTAGGCTCAGAACTGCGATTCAAGTTTGCACGTAGCGGCTCAAACGAATCGCAACAAGTTAATACACACAACGCCTTAAAGGCACTTTTAGGCATGATGTGCAAAACGTGGTCATCCAGCTTGCGCGGGTTAGGCTCAGAACTGCGATTCAAGTTCGCACATAGTGGCTAAAGCGAATCGCAACAAGTTAATACACACAAAGCCTTACAGGCACTTCTAGGCATTATGTGCAAAACGCGGTCATCCAGCTTGCGCGGGTTAGGCTCAGAACTGCGATTCAAGTTTGCACGTAGCGGCTCAAACGAATTGCAACAAGTTAATAAACACAACGCTTTAAAGGCACTTTTAGGCATGATGTGCAAAACGTGGTCATCCAGCTTGCGCGGGTTAGGCTCAGAACTGCGATTCAAGTTTGCACGTAGCGGCTAAAGCGAATCGCAACAAGTTAATACACACAAAGCCTTACAGGCACTTTTAGGCATGATGTGAAAAACGAGGTCATCCAGCTTGCGCGGGTTAGGTTGAGAACTGCGATTCAAGTTCGCACATAGCGGCTAAAGCGAATCGCAACAAGTTAATACACACAAAGCCTTACAGGCACTTCTAGGCATGATGTGCATAACGCGGTCATCTAGCTTGCGCGGGTTAGGCTGAGAACTGCGATTCAAGTTTGCACGTAGCGGCTCAAACGAATCGCAACAAGTTAATACACACAACGCCTTAAAGGCACTTTTAGGCATGATGTGCAAAACGTGGTCATCCAGCTTGCACGGGTTAGGCTCAGAACTGCGAATCAAGTTTGCACGTAGCGGCTCAAACGAATCGCAACAAGTTAATACACACAAAGCCTTACAGGCACTTTTAGGCATGATGTGAAAAACGAGGTCATCCAGCTTGCGCGGGTTAGGCTGAAAACTGCGATTCAAGTTCGCACATAGCAGCTAAAGCGAATCGCAACAAGTTAATACACACAAAGCCTTACAGGCACTTCTAGGCATGATGTGCATCACGCGGTCATCCAGCTTGCGCTGGTTAGGCTCAGAACTGCGATTCAAGTTTGCACGTAGCGGCTCAAACGAATCGCAACAAGTTAATACACTCAAAGCCTTACAGGCACTTCTAGGCATGATGTGCATAACGCGGTCATCCAGCTTGCGCGGGTCAGGCTCAGAACTGCGATTCAAGTTCGCACATAGTGGCTAAAGCGAATCGCAACAAGTTAATACACACAAAGCCTTACAGGCACTTCTAGGCATGATGTGCATAACGCGGTCATCCAGCTTGCGCGGGTTAGGCTCAGAACTGCGAATCAAGTTTGCACGTAGCGGCTCAAACGAATCGCAACAAGTTAATACACACAAAGCCTTACAGGCACTTCTAGGCATGATGTGCATAACGCGGTCATCCAGCTTGCGCGGGTTAGGCTCAGAACTGCGATTCAAGTTCGCACGTAGCTGCTAAAGCGAATCGCAACAAGTTAATACACACAAAGCCTTAGAGGCACTTCTAGGCATGATGTGCATAACGCGGTCATCCAGCTCGCGCGGGTTAGGCTCAGAACTGCAATTCAAGTTTGCCCATAGCGGCTAAAACGAATCGCAACATGCTAATACAAACAAAGCCTTACAGGCACTTTTAGGCTTGTGCAAAATGGGGTCATCCAGCTTGCGCGGGTTAGGCTCAGAACTGCGATTCAAGTTTGCACGTAGCGGCTCAAACGAATCGCAACAAGTTAATACACACAACGCCTTACAGGCATTTTTAGGCATGATGTGCATAACGCGGTCATCCAGCTTGCGCGGGTTAGGCTCAAAACTGCAATTCAGGTTTGCACGTAGCGGCTCAAATGAATCGCAACAAGTTAATACACCAACCCCTTACAGGCACTTTTACGCATTATGTGCAAAACGCGGTCATCCAGCTTGCGCGGGTTAGGCTCAGAACTGCGATTCAAGTTCGCACATAGTGGCTAAAGCGAATCGCAACAAGTTAATACACACAAAGCCTTACAGGCACTTCTAGGCATGATGTGCATAAAGCGGTCATCCAGCTTGCGCGGGTTAGGCTCAGAACTGCGATTCAAGTTTGCACGTAGCGGCTCAAACGAATCGCAACAAGTTAATACACACAACGCCTTAAAGGCACTTTTAGGCATGATGTGCAAAACGGGGTCATCCAGCTTGCGCGGGTTAGGCTCAGAACTGCGATTCAAGTTTGCACGTAGCGGCTCAAACGAACAGCAGCAAGTTAATACACTCAAAGCCTTACAGGCACTTCTAGGCATGATGTGCATAACGCGGTCATCCAGCTTCCGCGGTTAGGCTCAGAACTGCGATTCAAGTTTGCACGTAGCGGCTCAAACGAACCGCAGCAAGTTAATACACTCAAAGCCTTACAGGCACTTCTAGGCATGATGTGCATAACGCGGTCATCCAGCTTCCGCGGTTAGGCTCAGAACTGCGATTCAAGTTTGCACGTAGCGGCTCAAACGAATCGCAACAAGTTAATACACACAACGCCTTAAAGGCACTTCTAGGCATGATGTGCATAACGCGGTCATCCAGCTTGCGCGGGTTAGGCTCAGAACTGCGATTCAAGTTTGCACGTAGCGGCTCAAACGAATCGCAACAAGTTAATACACACAACGCCTTAAAGGCACTTTTAGGCATGATGTGCAAAACGGGGTCATCCAGCTTGCGCGGGTTAGGCTCAGAACTGCGATTCAAGTTTGCACGTAGCGGCTCAAACGAATCGCAAGTTAATACACACAACGCCTTAAAGGCACTTTTAGGCATGATGTGCAAAACGTGGTCATCCAGCTTGCGCGGGTTAGGCTCAGAACTGCGATTCAAGTTTGCACGTAGCGGCTCAAACGAACCGCAACAAGTTAATACACTCAAAGCCTTACAGGCACTTCTAGGCATGATGTGCATAACGCGGTCATCCAGCTTCCGCGGGTTAGGCTCAGAACTGCGATTCAAGTTTGCACGTAGCGGCTCAAACGAATCGCAACAAGTTAATACACACAACGCCTTAAAGGCACTTTTAGGCATGATGTGCAAAACGTGGTCATCCAGCTTGCTCGGGTTAGGCTCAGAACTGCGATTCAAGTTCGCACATAGTGGCTAAAGCGAATCGCAACAAGTTAATACACACAAAGCCTTACAGGCACTTCTAGGCATTATGTGCAAAACGCGGTCATCCAGCTTGCGCGGGTTAGGCTCAGAACTGCGATTCAAGTTTGCACGTAGCGGCTCAAACGAATTGCAACAAGTTAATAAACACAACGCTTTAAAGGCACTTTTAGGCATGATGTGCAAAACGTGGTCATCCAGCTTGCGCGGGTTAGGCTCAGAACTGCGATTCAAGTTTGCACGTAGCGGCTAAAGCGAATCGCAACAAGTTAATACACACAAAGCCTTACAGGCACTTTTAGGCATGATGTGAAAAACGAGGTCATCCAGCTTGCGCGGGTTAGGTTGAGAACTGCGATTCAAGTTCGCACATAGCGGCTAAAGCGAATCGCAACAAGTTAATACACACAAAGCCTTACAGGCACTTCTAGGCATGATGTGCATAACGCGGTCATCTAGCTTGCGCGGGTTAGGCTCAGAACTGCGATTCAAGTTTGCACGTAGCGGCTCAAACGAATCGCAACAAGTTAATACACACAACGCCTTAAAGGCACTTTTAGGCATGATGTGCAAAACGTGGTCATCCAGCTTGCACGGGTTAGGCTCAGAACTGCGAATCAAGTTTGCACGTAGCGGCTCAAACGAATCGCAACAAGTTAATACACACAAAGCCTTACAGGCACTTTTAGGCATGATGTGAAAAACGAGGTCATCCAGCTTGCGCGGGTTAGGCTGAAAACTGCGATTCAAGTTCGCACATAGCAGCTAAAGCGAATCGCAACAAGTTAATACACACAAAGCCTTACAGGCACTTCTAGGCATGATGTGCATCACGCGGTCATCCAGCTTGCGCTGGTTAGGCTCAGAACTGCGATTCAAGTTTGCACGTAGCGGCTCAAACGAATCGCAACAAGTTAATACACTCAAAGCCTTACAGGCACTTCTAGGCATGATGTGCATAACGCGGTCATCCAGCTTGCGCGGGTCAGGCTCAGAACTGCGATTCAAGTTCGCACATAGTGGCTAAAGCGAATCGCAACAAGTTAATACACACAAAGCCTTACAGGCACTTCTAGGCATGATGTGCATAACGCGGTCATCCAGCTTGCGCGGGTTAGGCTCAGAACTGCGAATCAAGTTTGCACGTAGCGGCTCAAACGAATCGCAACAAGTTAATACACACAAAGCCTTACAGGCACTTCTAGGCATGATGTGCATAACGCGGTCATCCAGCTTGCGCGGGTTAGGCTCAGAACTGCGATTCAAGTTCGCACGTAGCTGCTAAAGCGAATCGCAACAAGTTAATACACACAAAGCCTTAGAGGCACTTCTAGGCATGATGTGCATAACGCGGTCATCCAGCTCGCGCGGGTTAGGCTCAGAACTGCAATTCAAGTTTGCCCATAGCGGCTAAAACGAATCGCAACATGCTAATACAAACAAAGCCTTACAGGCACTTTTAGGCTTGTGCAAAATGGGGTCATCCAGCTTCCGCGGTTAGGCTCAGAACTGCGATTCAAGTTTGCACGTAGCGGCTCAAACGAACCGCAGCAAGTTAATACACTCAAAGCCTTACAGGCACTTCTAGGCATGATGTGCATAACGCGGTCATCCAGCTTCCGCGGTTAGGCTCAGAACTGCGATTCAAGTTTGCACGTAGCGGCTCAAACGAGTCGCAACAAGTTAATACACACAACGCCTTAAAGGCACTTCTAGGCATGATGTGCATAACGCGGTCATCCAGCTTGCGCGGGTTAGGCTCAGAACTGCGATTCAAGTTTGCACGTAGCGGCTCAAACGAATCGCAACAAGTTAATACACACAACGCCTTAAAGGCACTTTTAGGCATGATGTGCAAAACGGGGTCATCCAGCTTGCGCGGGTTAGGCTCAGAACTGCGATTCAAGTTTGCACGTAGCGGCTCAAACGAATCGCAACAAGTTAATACACTCAAAGCCTTACAGGCACTTCTAGGCATGATGTGCATAACGCGGTCATCCAGCTTGCGCGGGTTAGGCTCAGAACTGCGATTCAAGTTCGCACATAGTGGCTAAAGCGAATCGCAACAAGTTAATACACACAAAGCCTTACAGGCACTTCTAGGCATAATGTGCATAACGCGGTCATCCAGCTTGCGCGGGTTAGGCTCAGAACTGCGATTCAAGTTTGCACGTAGCGGCTCGAACGAATCGCAACAAGTTAATACACACAACGCCTTAAAGGCACTTTTAGGCATGATATGCAAAACGGGGTCATCCAGCTTGCGCGGGTTAGGCACAGAACTGCGATTCAAGTTCGCACATAGTGGCTAAAGCGAATCGCAGCAAGTTAATACACACAACGCCTTACAGGCACTTTTACGCATTATGTGCAAAACGTGGTCATCCAGCTTGCGCGGGTTAGGCTCAGAACTGCGATTCAAGTTCGCACATAGTGGCTAAAGCGAATCGCAAAAAGGTTATACACACAAAGCCTTACAGGCACTTCTAAGCATGATGTGCATAACGCGGTCATCCAGCTTGCGCGGGTTAGGCTCAGAACTGCGATTCAAGTTTGCACGTAGCGGCTCAAACGAATCGCAAGTTAATACACACAACGCCTTAAAGGCACTTTTAGGCATGATGTGCAAAACGTGGTCATCCAGCTTGCGCGGGATAGGCTCAGAACTGCGATTCAAGTTTGCACGTAGCGGCTCAAACGAACCGCAACAAGTTAATACACTCAAAGCCTTACAGGCACTTCTAGGCATGATGTGCATAACGCGGTCATCCAGCTTCCGCGGGTTAGGCTCAGAACTGCGATTCAGTTTGCACGTAGCGGCTCAAACGAATCGCAACAAGTTAATACACACAACGCCTTAAAGGCACTTTTAGGCATGATGTGCAAAACGTGGTCATCCAGCTTGCGCGGGTTAGGCTCAGAACTGCGATTCAAGTTCGCACATAGTGGCTAAAGCGAATCGCAACAAGTTAATACACACAAAGCCTTACAGGCACTTCTAGGCATTATGTGCAAAACGCGGTCATCCAGCTTGCGCGGGTTAGGCTCAGAACTGCGATTCAAGTTTGCACGTAGCGGCTCAAACGAATTGCAACAAGTTAATAAACACAACGCTTTAAAGGCACTTTTAGGCATGATGTGCAAAACGTGGTCATCCAGCTTGCGCGGGTTAGGCTCAGAACTGCGATTCAAGTTTGCACGTAGCGGCTAAAGCGAATCGCAACAAGTTAATACACACAAAGCCTTACAGGCACTTTTAGGCATGATGTGAAAAACGAGGTCATCCAGCTTGCGCGGGTAGGTTGAGAACTGCGATTCAAGTTCGCACATAGCGGCTAAAGCGAATCGCAACAAGTTAATACACACAAAGCCTTACAGGCACTTCTAGGCATGATGTGCATAACGCGGTCATCCAGCTTGCGCGGGTTAGGCTCAGAACTGCGATTCAAGTTTGCACGTAGCGGCTCAAACGAATCGCAACAAGTTAATACACACAACGCCTTAAAGGCACTTTTAGGCATGATGTGCAAAACGTCGTCATCCAGCTTGCGCGGGTTAGGCTCAGAACTGCGAATCAAGTTTGCACGTAGCGGCTCAAACGAATCGCAACAAGTTAATACACACAAAGCCTTACAGGCACTTTTAGGCATGATGTGAAAAACGAGGTCATCCAGCTTGCGCGGGTTAGGCTGAAAACTGCGATTCAAGTTCGCACATAGCAGCTAAAGCGAATCGCAACAAGTTAATACACACAAAGCCTTACAGGCACTTCTAGGCATGATGTGCACAACGTGGTCATCCAGCTTGCGCGGGTTAGGCTCAGAACTGCGATTCAAGTTTGCACGTAGCGGCTCAAACGAATCGCAACAAGTTAATACACACAAAGCCTTAAAGGCACTTTTAGGCATGATGTGCAAAACGTGGTCATCCAGCTTGCGCGGGTTAGGCTCAGAACTGCGATTCAAGTTTGCACGTAGCGGCTCAAACGAACCGCAACAAGTTAATACACTCAAAGCCTTACAGGCACTTCTAGGCATGATGTGCATAACGCGGTCATCCAGCTTCCGCGGGTTAGGCTCAGAACTGCGATTCAAGTTTGCACGTAGCGGCTCAAACGAATCGCAACAAGTTAATACACACAACGCCTTAAAGGCACTTTTAGGCATGATGTGCAAAACGCGGTCATCCAGCTTGCGCGGGTTAGGCTCAGAACTGCAATTCAGGTTTGCACGTAGCGGCTCAAATGAATCGCAACAAGTTAATACACACAACGCCTTACAGGCACTTTTACGCATTATGTGCAAAACGCTGTCATCCAGCTTGCGCGGGTTAGGCTCAGAACTGCGATTCAAGTTCGCACATAGTGGCTAAAGCGAATCGCACCAAGTTAATACGCACAAAGCCTTACAGGCACTTCTAGGCATGATGTGCATAACGCGGTCATCCAGCTTGCGCGGGTTAGGCTCAGAACTGCGATTCAAGTTTGCACGTAGCGGCTCAAACGAATCGCAACAAGTTAATACACACAACGCCTTAAAGGCACATTTAGGCATGATGTGCAAAACGGGGTCATCCAGCTTGCGCGGGTTAGGCTCAGAACTGCGATTCAAGTTTGCACGTAGCGGCTCAAACGAATCGCAACAAGTTAATACACACAACGCCTTAAAGGCACTTCTAGGCATTATGTGCAAAACGCGGTCATCCAGCTTGCGCGGGTTAGGTTGAGAACTGCGATTCAAGTTCGCACATAGCGGCTAAAGCGAATCGCAACAAGTTAATACACACAAAGCCTTACAGGCACTTCTAGGCATGATGTGCATAACGCGGTCATCCAGCTTGCGCGGGTTAGGCTCAGAACTGCGATTCAAGTTTGCACGTAGCGGCTCAAACGAGTCGCAACAAGTTAATACACACAACGCCTTAAAGGCACTTTTAGGCATGATGTGCAAAACGTGGTCATCCAGCTTGCGCGGGTTAGGCTCAGAACTGCGAATCAAGTTTGCACGTAGCGGCTAAAGCGAATCGCAACAAGTTAATACACACAAAGCCTTACAGGCACTTTTAGGCATGATGTGAAAAACGAGGTCATCCAGCTTGCGCTGGTTAGGCTCAGAACTGCGATTCAAGTTTGCACGTAGCGGCTCAAACGAATCGCAACAAGTTAATACACTCAAAGCCTTACAGGCACTTCTAGGCATGATGTGCATACGCGGTCATCCAGCTTGCGCGGGTTAGGCTCAGAACTGCGATTCAAGTTCGCACATAGTGGCTAAAGCGAATCGCAACAAGTTAATACACACAAAGCCTTACAGGCACTTCTAGGCATGATGTGCATAACGCGGTCATCCAGCTTGCGCGGGTTAGGCTCAGAACTGCGAATCAAGTTTGCACGTAGCGGCTCAAACGAATCGTAACAAGTTAATACACACAAAGCCTTACAGGCACTTCTAGGCATGATGTGCATAACGCGGTCATCCAGCTTGCGCGGGTTAGGCTCAGAACTGCGATTCAAGTTCGCACGTAGTGGCTAAAGCGAATCGCAACAAGTTAATACACACAAAGCCTTAGAGGCACTTCTAGGTATGATGTGCATAACGCGGTCATCCAGCTCGCGCGGGTTAGGCTCAGAACTGCGATTCAAGTTTGCCCATAGCGGCTAAAACGAATCGCAACATGCTAATACAAACAAAGCCTTACAGGCACTTTTAGGCTTGTGCAAAATGGGGTCATCCAGCTTGCGCGGGTTAGGCTCAGAACTGCGATTCAAGTTTGCACGTAGCGGCTCAAACGAATCGCAAGTTAATACACACAACGCCTTAAAGGCACTTTTAGGCATGATGTGCAAAACGTGGTCATCCAGCTTGCGCGGGTTAGGCTCAGAACTGCGATTCAAGTTTGCACGTAGCGGCTCAAACGAACCGCAACAAGTTAATACACTCAAAGCCTTACAGGCACTTCTAGGCATGATGTGCATAACGCGGTCATCCAGCTTCCGCGGGTTAGGCTCAGAACTGCGATTCAAGTTTGCACGTAGCGGCTCAAACGAATCGCAACAAGTTAATACACACAACGCCTTAAAGGCACTTTTAGGCATGATGTGCAAAACGTGGTCATCCAGCTTGCGCGGGTTAGGCTCAGAACTGCGATTCAAGTTCGCACATAGTGGCTAAAGCGAATCGCAACAAGTTAATACACACAAAGCCTTACAGGCACTTCTAGGCATTATGTGCAAAACGCGGTCATCCAGCTTGCGCGGGTTAGGCTCAGAACTGCGATTCAAGTTTGCACGTAGCGGCTCAAACGAATTGCAACAAGTTAATAAACACAACGCTTTAAAGGCACTTTTAGGCATGATGTGCAAAACGTGGTCATCCAGCTTGCGCGGGTTAGGTTGAGAACTGCGATTCAAGTTCGCACATAGCGGCTAAAGCGAATCGCAACAAGTTAATACACACAAAGCCTTACAGGCACTTCTAGGCATGATGTGCATAACGCGGTCATCTAGCTTGCGCGGGTTAGGCTGAGAACTGCGATCAAGTTTGCACGTAGCGGCTCAAACGAATCGCAACAAGTTAATACACACAACGCCTTAAAGGCACTTTTAGGCATGATGTGCAAAACGTGGTCATCCAGCTTGCACGGGTTAGGCTCAGAACTGCGAATCAAGTTTGCACGTAGCGGCTCAAACGAATCGCAACAAGTTAATACACACAAAGCCTTACAGGCACTTTTAGGCATGATGTGAAAAACGAGGTCATCCAGCTTGCGCGGGTTAGGCTGAAAACTGCGATTCAAGTTCGCACATAGCAGCTAAAGCGAATCGCAACAAGTTAATACACACAAAGCCTTACAGGCACTTCTAGGCATGATGTGCATCACGCGGTCATCCAGCTTGCGCTGGTTAGGCTCAGAACTGCGATTCAAGTTTGCACGTAGCGGCTCAAACGAATCGCAACAAGTTAATACACTCAAAGCCTTACAGGCACTTCTAGGCATGATGTGCATAACGCGGTCATCCAGCTTGCGCGGGTCAGGCTCAGAACTGCGATTCAAGTTCGCACATAGTGGCTAAAGCGAATCGCAACAAGTTAATACACACAAAGCCTTACAGGCACTTCTAGGCATGATGTGCATAACGCGGTCATCCAGCTTGCGCGGGTTAGGCTCAGAACTGCGAATCAAGTTTGCACGTAGCGGCTCAAACGAATCGCAACAAGTTAATACACACAAAGCCTTACAGGCACTTCTAGGCATGATGTGCATAACGCGGTCATCCAGCTTGCGCGGGTTAGGCTCAGAACTGCGATTCAAGTTCGCACGTAGCTGCTAAAGCGAATCGCAACAAGTTAATACACACAAAGCCTTAGAGGCACTTCTAGGCATGATGTGCATAACGCGGTCATCCAGCTCGCGCGGGTTAGGCTCAGAACTGCAATTCAAGTTTGCCCATAGCGGCTAAAACGAATCGCAACATGCTAATACAAACAAAGCCTTACAGGCACTTTTAGGCTTGTGCAAAATGGGGTCATCCAGCTTGCGCGGGTTAGGCTCAGAACTGCGATTCAAGTTTGCACGTAGCGGCTCAAACGAATCGCAACAAGTTAATACACACAACGCCTTACAGGCATTTTTAGGCATGATGTGCATAACGCGGTCATCCAGCTTGCGCGGGTTAGGCTCAAAACTGCAATTCAGGTTTGCACGTAGCGGCTCAAATGAATCGCAACAAGTTAATACACCAACCCCTTACAGGCACTTTTACGCATTATGTGCAAAACGCGGTCATCCAGCTTGCGCGGGTTAGGCTCAGAACTGCGATTCAAGTTCGCACATAGTGGCTAAAGCGAATCGCAACAAGTTAATACACACAAAGCCTTACAGGCACTTCTAGGCATGATGTGCATAAAGCGGTCATCCAGCTTGCGCGGGTTAGGCTCAGAACTGCGATTCAAGTTTGCACGTAGCGGCTCAAACGAATCGCAACAAGTTAATACACACAACGCCTTAAAGGCACTTTTAGGCATGATGTGCAAAACGGGGTCATCCAGCTTGCGCGGGTTAGGCTCAGAACTGCGATTCAAGTTTGCACGTAGCGGCTCAAACGAACAGCAGCAAGTTAATACACTCAAAGCCTTACAGGCACTTCTAGGCATGATGTGCATAACGCGGTCATCCAGCTTCCGCGGTTAGGCTCAGAACTGCGATTCAAGTTTGCACGTAGCGGCTCAAACGAACCGCAGCAAGTTAATACACTCAAAGCCTTACAGGCACTTCTAGGCATGATGTGCATAACGCGGTCATCCAGCTTCCGCGGTTAGGCTCAGAACTGCGATTCAAGTTTGCACGTAGCGGCTCAAACGAATCGCAACAAGTTAATACACACAACGCCTTAAAGGCACTTCTAGGCATGATGTGCATAACGCGGTCATCCAGCTTGCGCGGGTTAGGCTCAGAACTGCGATTCAAGTTTGCACGTAGCGGCTCAAACGAATCGCAACAAGTTAATACACACAACGCCTTAAAGGCACTTTTAGGCATGATGTGCAAAACGGGGTCATCCAGCTTGCGCGGGTTAGGCTCAGAACTGCGATTCAAGTTTGCACGTAGCGGCTCAAACGAATCGCAAGTTAATACACACAACGCCTTAAAGGCACTTTTAGGCATGATGTGCAAAACGTGGTCATCCAGCTTGCGCGGGTTAGGCTCAGAACTGCGATTCAAGTTTGCACGTAGCGGCTCAAACGAACCGCAACAAGTTAATACACTCAAAGCCTTACAGGCACTTCTAGGCATGATGTGCATAACGCGGTCATCCAGCTTCCGCGGGTTAGGCTCAGAACTGCGATTCAAGTTTGCACGTAGCGGCTCAAACGAATCGCAACAAGTTAATACACACAACGCCTTAAAGGCACTTTTAGGCATGATGTGCAAAACGTGGTCATCCAGCTTGCTCGGGTTAGGCTCAGAACTGCGATTCAAGTTCGCACATAGTGGCTAAAGCGAATCGCAACAAGTTAATACACACAAAGCCTTACAGGCACTTCTAGGCATTATGTGCAAAACGCGGTCATCCAGCTTGCGCGGGTTAGGCTCAGAACTGCGATTCAAGTTTGCACGTAGCGGCTCAAACGAATTGCAACAAGTTAATAAACACAACGCTTTAAAGGCACTTTTAGGCATGATGTGCAAAACGTGGTCATCCAGCTTGCGCGGGTTAGGCTCAGAACTGCGATTCAAGTTTGCACGTAGCGGCTAAAGCGAATCGCAACAAGTTAATACACACAAAGCCTTACAGGCACTTTTAGGCATGATGTGAAAAACGAGGTCATCCAGCTTGCGCGGGTTAGGTTGAGAACTGCGATTCAAGTTCGCACATAGCGGCTAAAGCGAATCGCAACAAGTTAATACACACAAAGCCTTACAGGCACTTCTAGGCATGATGTGCATAACGCGGTCATCTAGCTTGCGCGGGTTAGGCTCAGAACTGCGATTCAAGTTTGCACGTAGCGGCTCAAACGAATCGCAACAAGTTAATACACACAACGCCTTAAAGGCACTTTTAGGCATGATGTGCAAAACGTGGTCATCCAGCTTGCACGGGTTAGGCTCAGAACTGCGAATCAAGTTTGCACGTAGCGGCTCAAACGAATCGCAACAAGTTAATACACACAAAGCCTTACAGGCACTTTTAGGCATGATGTGAAAAACGAGGTCATCCAGCTTGCGCGGGTTAGGCTGAAAACTGCGATTCAAGTTCGCACATAGCAGCTAAAGCGAATCGCAACAAGTTAATACACACAAAGCCTTACAGGCACTTCTAGGCATGATGTGCATCACGCGGTCATCCAGCTTGCGCTGGTTAGGCTCAGAACTGCGATTCAAGTTTGCACGTAGCGGCTCAAACGAATCGCAACAAGTTAATACACTCAAAGCCTTACAGGCACTTCTAGGCATGATGTGCATAACGCGGTCATCCAGCTTGCGTGGGTCAGGCTCAGAACTGCGATTCAAGTTCGCACATAGTGGCTAAAGCGAATCGCAACAAGTTAATACACACAAAGCCTTACAGGCACTTCTAGGCATGATGTGCATAACGCGGTCATCCAGCTTGCGCGGGTTAGGCTCAGAACTGCGAATCAAGTTTGCACGTAGCGGCTCAAACGAATCGCAACAAGTTAATACACACAAAGCCTTACAGGCACTTCTAGGCATGATGTGCATAACGCGGTCATCCAGCTTGCGCGGGTTAGGCTCAGAACTGCGATTCAAGTTCGCACGTAGCTGCTAAAGCGAATCGCAACAAGTTAATACACACAAAGCCTTAGAGGCACTTCTAGGCATGATGTGCATAACGCGGTCATCCAGCTCGCGCGGGTTAGGCTCAGAACTGCAATTCAAGTTTGCCCATAGCGGCTAAAACGAATCGCAACATGCTAATACAAACAAAGCCTTACAGGCACTTTTAGGCTTGTGCAAAATGGGGTCATCCAGCTTGCGCGGGTTAGGCTCAGAACTGCGATACAAGTTTGCACGTAGCGGCTCAAACGAATCGCAACAAGTTAATACACACAACGCCTTACAGGCATTTTTAGGCATGATGTGCATAACGCGGTCATCCAGCTTGCGCGGGTTAGGCTCAAAACTGCAATTCAGGTTTGCACGTAGCGGCTCAAATGAATCGCAACAAGTTAATACACCAACCCCTTACAGGCACTTTTACGCATTATGTGCAAAACGCGGTCATCCAGCTTGCGCGGGTTAGGCTCAGAACTGCGATTCAAGTTCGCACATAGTGGCTAAAGCGAATCGCAACAAGTTAATACACACAAAGCCTTACAGGCACTTCTAGGCATGATGTGCATAAAGCGGTCATCCAGCTTGCGCGGGTTAGGCTCAGAACTGCGATTCAAGTTTGCACGTAGCGGCTCAAACGAATCGCAACAAGTTAATACACACAACGCCTTAAAGGCACTTTTAGGCATGATGTGCAAAACGGGGTCATCCAGCTTGCGCGGGTTAGGCTCAGAACTGCGATTCAAGTTTGCACGTAGCGGCTCAAACGAACAGCAGCAAGTTAATACACTCAAAGCCTTACAGGCACTTCTAGGCATGATGTGCATAACGCGGTCATCCAGCTTCCGCGGTTAGGCTCAGAACTGCGATTCAAGTTTGCACGTAGCGGCTCAAACGAACCGCAGCAAGTTAATACACTCAAAGCCTTACAGGCACTTCTAGGCATGATGTGCATAACGCGGTCATCCAGCTTCCGCGGTTAGGCTCAGAACTGCGATTCAAGTTTGCACGTAGCGGCTCAAACGAATCGCAACAAGTTAATACACACAACGCCTTAAAGGCACTTCTAGGCATGATGTGCATAACGCGGTCATCCAGCTTGCGCGGGTTAGGCTCAGAACTGCGATTCAAGTTTGCACGTAGCGGCTCAAACGAATCGCAACAAGTTAATACACACAACGCCTTAAAGGCACTTTTAGGCATGATGTGCAAAACGGGGTCATCCAGCTTGCGCGGGTTAGGCTCAGAACTGCGATTCAAGTTTGCACGTAGCGGCTCAAACGAATCGCAACAAGTTAATACACTCAAAGCCTTACAGGCACTTCTAGGCATGATGTGCATAACGCGGTCATCCAGCTTGCGCGGGTTAGGCTCAGAACTGCGATTCAAGTTCGCACATAGTGGCTAAAGCGAATCGCAACAAGTTAATACACACAAAGCCTTACAGGCACTTCTAGGCATAATGTGCATAACGCGGTCATCCAGCTTGCGCGGGTTAGGCTCAGAACTGCGATTCAAGTTTGCACGTAGCGGCTCGAACGAATCGCAACAAGTTAATACACACAACGCCTTAAAGGCACTTTTAGGCATGATATGCAAAACGGGGTCATCCAGCTTGCGCGGGTTAGGCTCAGAACTGCGATTCAAGTTCGCACATAGTGGCTAAAGCGAATCGCAGCAAGTTAATACACACAACGCCTTACAGGCACTTTTACGCATTATGTGCAAAACGTGGTCATCCAGCTTGCGCGGGTTAGGCTCAGAACTGCGATTCAAGTTCGCACATAGTGGCTAAAGCGAATCGCAAAAAGGTTATACACACAAAGCCTTACAGGCACTTCTAAGCATGATGTGCATAACGCGGTCATCCAGCTTGCGCGGGTTAGGCTCAGAACTGCGATTCAAGTTTGCACGTAGCGGCTCAAACGAATCGCAAGTTAATACACACAACGCCTTAAAGGCACTTTTAGGCATGATGTGCAAAACGTGGTCATCCAGCTTGCGCGGGATAGGCTCAGAACTGCGATTCAAGTTTGCACGTAGCGGCTCAAACGAACCGCAACAAGTTAATACACTCAAAGCCTTACAGGCACTTCTAGGCATGATGTGCATAACGCGGTCATCCAGCTTCCGCGGGCTAGGCTCAGAACTGCGATTCAAGTTTGCACGTAGCGGCTCAAACGAATCGCAACAAGTTAATACACACAACGCCTTAAAGGCACTTTTAGGCATGATGTGCAAAACGTGGTCATCCAGCTTGCGCGGGTTAGGCTCAGAACTGCGATTCAAGTTCGCACATAGTGGCTAAAGCGAATCGCAACAAGTTAATACACACAAAGCCTTACAGGCACTTCTAGGCATTATGTGCAAAACGCGGTCATCCAGCTTGCGCGGGTTAGGCTCAGAACTGCGATTCAAGTTTGCACGTAGCGGCTCAAACGAATCGCAACAAGTTAATACACACAACGCCTTAAAGGCACTTTTAGGCATGATGTGCAAAACGTGGTCATCCAGCTTGCACGGGTTAGGCTCAGAACTGCGAATCAAGTTTGCACGTAGCGGCTCAAACGAATCGCAACAAGTTAATACACACAAAGCCTTACAGGCACTTTTAGGCATGATGTGAAAAACGAGGTCATCCAGCTTGCGCGGGTTAGGCTGAAAACTGCGATTCAAGTTCGCACATAGCAGCTAAAGCGAATCGCAACAAGTTAATACACACAAAGCCTTACAGGCACTTCTAGGCATGATGTGCATCACGCGGTCATCCAGCTTGCGCTGGTTAGGCTCAGAACTGCGATTCAAGTTTGCACGTAGCGGCTCAAACGAATCGCAACAAGTTAATACACTCAAAGCCTTACAGGCACTTCTAGGCATGATGTGCATAACGCGGTCATCCAGCTTGCGCGGGTCAGGCTCAGAACTGCGATTCAAGTTCGCACATAGTGGCTAAAGCGAATCGCAACAAGTTAATACACACAAAGCCTTACAGGCACTTCTAGGCATGATGTGCATAACGCGGTCATCCAGCTTGCGCGGGTTAGGCTCAGAACTGCGAATCAAGTTTGCACGTAGCGGCTCAAACGAATCGCAACAAGTTAATACACACAAAGCCTTAGAGGCACTTCTAGGCATGATGTGCATAACGCGGTCATCCAGCTCGCGCGGGTTAGGCTCAGAACTGCAATTCAAGTTTGCCCATAGCGGCTAAAACGAATCGCAACATGCTAATACAAACAAAGCCTTACAGGCACTTTTAGGCTTGTGCAAAATGGGGTCATCCAGCTTGCGCGGGTTAGGCTCAGAACTGCGATTCAAGTTTGCACGTAGCGGCTAAAGCGAATCGCAACAAGTTAATACACACAAAGCCTTACAGGCACTTTTAGGCATGATGTGAAAAACGAGGTCATCCAGCTTGCGCGGGTTAGGTTGAGAACTGCGATTCAAGTTCGCACATAGCGGCTAAAGCGAATCGCAACAAGTTAATACACACAAAGCCTTACAGGCACTTCTATGCATGATGTGCATAACGCGGTCATCTAGCTTGCGCGGGTTAGGCTCAGAACTGCGATTCAAGTTTGCACGTAGCGGCTCAAACGAATCGCAACAAGTTAATACACACAACGCCTTAAAGGCACTTTTAGGCATGATGTGCAAAACGTGGTCATCCAGCTTGCACGGGTTAGGCTCAGAACTGCGAATCAAGTGTGCACGTAGCGGCTCAAACGAATCGCAACAAGTTAATACACTCAAAGCCTTACAGGCACTTCTAGGCATGATGTGCATAACGCGGTCATCCAGCTTGCGCGGGTTAGGCTCAGAACTGCGATTCAAGTTCGCACATAGTGGCTAAAGCGAATCGCAACAAGTTAATACACACAAAGCCTTACAGGCACTTTTAGGCATGATGTGCAAAACGGGGTCATCCAGCTTGCGCGGGTTAGGCTCAGAACTGCGATTCAAGTTTGCACGTAGCGGCTCAAACGAACAGCAGCAAGTTAATACACTCAAAGCCTTACAGGCACTTCTAGGCATGATGTGCATAACGCGGTCATCCAGCTTCCGCGGTTAGGCTCAGAACTGCGATTCAAGTTTGCACGTAGCGGCTCAAACGAACCGCAGCAAGTTAATACACTCAAAGCCTTACAGGCACTTCTAGGCATGATGTGCATAACGCGGTCATCCAGCTTCCGCGGTTAGGCTCAGAACTGCGATTCAAGTTTGCACGTAGCGGCTCAAACGAATCGCAACAAGTTAATACACACAACGCCTTAAAGGCACTTCTAGGCATGATGTGCATAACGCGGTCATCCAGCTTGCGCGGGTTAGGCTCAGAACTGCGATTCAAGTTTGCACGTAGCGGCTCAAACGAATCGCAACAAGTTAATACACACAACGCCTTAAAGGCACTTTTAGGCATGATGTGCAAAACGGGGTCATCCAGCTTGCGCGGGTTAGGCTCAGAACTGCGATTCAAGTTTGCACGTAGCGGCTCAAACGAATCGCAACAAGTTAATACACTCAAAGCCTTACAGGCACTTCTAGGCATGATGTGCATAACGCGGTCATCCAGCTTGCGCGGGTTAGGCTCAGAACTGCGATTCAAGTTCGCACATAGTGGCTAAAGCGAATCGCAACAAGTTAATACACACAAAGCCTTACAGGCACTTCTAGGCATAATGTGCATAACGCTGTCATCCAGCTTGCGCGGGTTAGGCTCAGAACTGCGATTCAAGTTTGCACGTAGCGGCTCGAACGAATCGCAACAAGTTAATACACACAACGCCTTAAAGGCACTTTTAGGCATGATATGCAAAACGGGGTCATCCAGCTTGCGCGGGTTAGGCTCAGAACTGCGATTCAAGTTCGCACGTAGCGGCTCAAACGAATCGCAACAAGTTAATACACTCAAAGCCTTACAGGCACTTCTAGGCATGATGTGCATAACGCGGTCATCCAGCTTGCGCGGGTTAGGCTCAGAACTGCGATTCAAGTTCGCACATAGTGGCTAAAGCGAATCGCAAAAAGGTTATACACACAAAGCCTTACAGGCACTTCTAAGCATGATGTGCATAACGCGGTCATCCAGCTTGCGCGGGTTAGGCTCAGAACTGCGATTCAAGTTTGCACGTAGCGGCTCAAACGAATCGCAAGTTAATACACACAACGCCTTAAAGGCACTTTTAGGCATGATGTGCAAAACGTGGTCATCCAGCTTGCGCGGGATAGGCTCAGAACTGCGATTCAAGTTTGCACGTAGCGGCTCAAACGAACCGCAACAAGTTAATACACTCAAAGCCTTACAGGCACTTCTAGGCATGATGTGCATAACGCGGTCATCCAGCTTCCGCGGGTTAGGCTCAGAACTGCGATTCAAGTTTGCACGTAGCGGCTCAAACGAATCGCAACAAGTTAATACACACAACGCCTTAAGGCACTTTTAGGCATGATGTGCAAAACGTGGTCATCCAGCTTGCGCGGGTTAGGCTCAGAACTGCGATTCAAGTTCGCACATAGTGGCTAAAGCGAATCGCAACAAGTTAATACACACAAAGCCTTACAGGCACTTCTAGGCATTATGTGCAAAACGCGGTCATCCAGCTTGCGCGGGTTAGGCTCAGAACTGCGATTCAAGTTTGCACGTAGCGGCTCAAACGAATTGCAACAAGTTAATAAACACAACGCTTTAAAGGCACTTTTAGGCATGATGTGCAAAACGTGGTCATCCAGCTTGCGCGGGTTAGGCTCAGAACTGCGATTCAAGTTTGCACGTAGCGGCTAAAGCGAATCGCAACAAGTTAATGCACACAAAGCCTTACAGGCACTTTTAGGCATGATGTGAAAAACGAGGTCATCCAGCTTGCGCGGGTTAGGTTGAGAACTGCGATTCAAGTTCGCACATAGCGGCTAAAGCGAATCGCAACAAGTTAATACACACAAAGCCTTACAGGCACTTCTAGGCATGATGTGCATAACGCGGTCATCCAGCTTGCGCGGGTTAGGCTCAGAACTGCGATTCAAGTTTGCACGTAGCGGCTCAAACGAATCGCAACAAGTTAATACACACAACGCCTTAAAGGCACTTTTAGGCATGATGTGCAAAACGTCGTCATCCAGCTTGCGCGGGTTAGGCTCAGAACTGCGAATCAAGTTTGCACGTAGCGGCTCAAACGAATCGCAACAAGTTAATACACACAAAGCCTTACAGGCACTTTTAGGCATGATGTGAAAAACGAGGTCATCCAGCTTGCGCGGGTTAGGCTGAAAACTGCGATTCAAGTTCGCACATAGCAGCTAAAGCGAATCGCAACAAGTTAATACACACAAAGCCTTACAGGCACTTCTGGCATGATGTGCACAACGCGGTCATCCAGCTTGCGCGGGTTAGGCTCAGAACTGCGATTCAAGTTTGCACGTAGCGGCTCAAACGAATCGCAACAAGTTAATACACACAAAGCCTTAAAGGCACTTTTAGGCATGATGTGCAAAACGTGGTCATCCAGCTTGCGCGAGTTAGGCTCAGAACTGCGATTCAAGTTTGCACGTAGCGGCTCAAACGAACCGCAACAAGTTAATACACTCAAAGCCTTACAGGCACTTCTAGGCATGATGTGCATAACGCGGTCATCCAGCTTCCGCGGGTTAGGCTCAGAACTGCGATTCAAGTTTTCACGTAGCGGCTCAAACGAATCGCAACAAGTTAATACACACAACGCCTTAAAGGCACTTTTAGGCATGATGTGCAAAACGCGGTCATCCAGCTTGCGCGGGTTAGGCTCAGAACTGATATTCAGGTTTGCACGTAGCGGCTCAAATGAATCGCAACAACTTAATACACACAACGCCTTACAGGCACTTTTACGCATTATGTGCAAAACGCTGTCATCCAGCTTGCGCGGGTTAGGCTCAGAACTGCGATTCAAGTTCGCACATAGTGGCTAAAGCGAATCGCACCAAGTTAATACGCACAAAGCCTTACAGGCACTTCTAGGCATGATGTGCATAACGCGGTCATCCAGCTTGCGCGGGTTAGGCTCAGAACTGCGATTCAAGTTTGCACGTAGCGGCTCAAACGAATCGCAACAAGTTAATACACACAACGCCTTAAAGGCACTTTTAGGCATGATGTGCAAAACGGGGTCATCCAGCTTGCGCGGGTTAGGCTCAGAACTGCGATTCAAGTTTGCACGTAGCGGCTCAAACGAATCGCAACAAGTTAATACACACAACGCCTTAAAGGCACTTCTAGGCATTATGTGCAAAACGCGGTCATCCAGCTTGCGCGGGTTAGGCTCAGAACTGCGATTCAAGTTTGCACGTAGCGGCTCAAACGAATCGCAACAAGTTAATAAACACAAAGCTTTAAAGGCACTTTTAGGCATGATGTGCAAAACGTGGTCATCCAGCTTGCGCGGGTTAGGCTCAGAACTGCGATTCAAGTTTGCACGTAGCGGCTAAAGCGAATCGCAACAAGTTAATACACACAAAGCCTTACAGGCACTTTTAGGCATGATGTGAAAAACGAGGTCATCAAGCTTGCGCGGGTTAGGTTGAGAACTGCGATTCAAGTTCGCACATAGCGGCTAAAGCGAATCGCAACAAGTTAATACACACAAAGCCTTACAGGCACTTCTAGGCATGATGTGCATAACGCGGTCATCCAGCTTGCGCGGGTTAGGCTCAGAACTGCGATTCAAGTTTGCACGTAGCGGCTCAAATGAATCGCAACAAGTTAATACACACAGCGCCTTACAGGCACTTTTACGCATTATGTGCAAAACGCTGTCATCCAGCTTGCGCGGGTTGGGCTCAGAACTGCGATTCAAGTTCGCACGTAGCGGCTCAGACGAACCGCAACAAGTTAATACACTCAAAGCCTTACAGGCACTTCTAGGCATGATGTGCATAACGCGGTCATCCAGCTTCCGCGGGTTAGGCTCAGAACTGCGATTCAAGTTTGCACGTAGCGGCTCAAACGAATCGCAACAAGTTAATACACACAACGCCTTAAAGGCACTTCTAGGCATTATGTGCAAAACGCGGTCATCCAGCTTGCGCGGGTTAGGCTCAGAACTGCGATTCAAGTTTGCACGTAGCGGCTCAAACGAATCGCAACAAGTTAATAAACACAAAGCTTTAAAGGCACTTTTAGGCATGATGTGCAAAACGTGGTCATCCAGCTTGCGCGGGTTAGGCTCAGAACTGCGATTCAAGTTTGCACGTAGCGGCTAAAGCGAATCGCAACAAGTTAATACACACAAAGCCTTACAGGCACTTTTAGGCATGATGTGAAAAACGAGGTCATCCAGCTTGCGCGGGTTAGGTTGAGAACTGCGATTCAAGTTCGCACATAGCGGCTAAAGCGAATCGCAACAAGTTAATACACACAAAGCCTTACAGGCACTTCTAGGCATGATGTGCATAACGCGGTCATCCAGCTTGCGCGGGTTAGGCTCAGAACTGCGATTCAAGTTTGCACGTAGCGGCTCAAACAAATCGCAACAAGTTAATACACACAACGCCTTAAAGGCACTTTTAGGCATGATGTGCAAAACGTGGTCATCCAGCTTGCGTGGGTTAGGCTCAGAACTGCGATTCAAGTTTGCACGTAGCGGCTCAAACGAATCGCAACAAGTTAATACACACAAAGCCTTACAGGCACTTCTAGGCATGATGTGCAAAACGTGGTCATCCAGCTTGCGCGGGTTAGGCTGAGAACTGCGATTCAAGTTCGCACATAGCGGCTCAAACGAATCGCAACAAGTTAATACACACAAAGCCTTACAGGCACTTTTAGGCATGATGTGAAAAACGCGGTCATCCAGCTTGCGCGGGTTAGGCTCAGAACTGCGATTCAAGTTTGCACGTAGCGGCTCAAACGAATCGCAACAAGTTAATACACACAACGCCTTAAAGGCACTTTTAGGCTTGATGTGCAAAACGGGGTCATCCAGCTTGCGCGGGTTAGGCTCAGAACTGCGATTCAAGTTTGCACGTAGCGGCTGAAACGAATCGCAACAAGTTAATACACACAACGCCTTAAAGGCACTTTTAGGCATGATGTGCATAACGCGGTCATCCAGCTTCCGCGGGTTAGGCTCAGAACTGCGATTCAAGTTTGCACGTAGCGGCTCAAACGAATCGCAACAAGTTAATACACACAACGCCTTAAAGGCACTTTTAGGCATGATGTGCAAAACGTGGTCATCCAGCTTGCGCGGGTTAGGCTCAGAACTGCGAATCAAGTTTGCACGTAGCGGCTCAAACGAATCGCAACAAGTTAATACACACAAAGCCTTACAGGCACTTTTAGGCATGATGTGAAAAACGAGGTCATCCAGCTTGCGCGGGTTAGGCTGAGAACTGCGATTCAAGTTCGCACATAGCGGCTAAAGCGAATCGGAACAAGTTAATACACACAAAGCCTTACAGGCACTTCTAGGCATGATATACATCACGCGGTCATCCAGCTTGCGCGGGTTAGGCTCAGAACTGCGATTCAAGTTTGCACGTAGCGGCTCAAACGAATCGCAACAAGTTAATACACACAACGCCTTAAAGGCACTTTAGGCATGATGTGCAAAACGTGGTCATCCAGCTTGCGCGGGTTAGGCTCAGAACTGCGATTCAAGTTTGCACGTAGCGGCTCAAACGAATCGCAACAAGTTAATACACACAAAGCCTTACAGGCACTTCTAGGCATGATGTGCAAAACGTGGTCATCCAGCTTGCGCGGGTTAGGCTGAGAACTGCGATTCAAGTTCGCACATAGCGGCTCAAACGAATCGCAACAAGTTAATACACACAAAGCCTTACAGGCACTTTTAGGCATGATGTGAAAAACGCGGTCATCCAGCTTGCGCGGGTTAGGCTCAGAACTGCGATTCAAGTTTGCACGTAGCGGCTCAAACGAATCGCAACAAGTTAATACACACAACGCCTTAAAGGCACTTTTAGGCTTGATGTGCAAAACGGGGTCATCCAGCTTGCGCGGGTTAGGCTCAGAACTGCGATTCAAGTTTGCACGTAGCGGCTGAAACGAATCGCAACAAGTTAATACACACAACGCCTTAAAGGCACTTTTAGGCATGATGTGCATAACGCGGTCATCCAGCTTCCGCGGGTTAGGCTCAGAACTGCGATTCAAGTTTGCACGTAGCGGCTCAAACGAATCGCAACAATACACACAACGCCTTACAGGCACTTTTAGGAATTATGTGCAAAACGCGGTCATCCAGCTTGCGCGGGTTAGGCTCAGAACTGCGATTCAAGTTTGCACGTAGCGGCTCAAACGAATCGCAACAAGTTAATTAACACAACGCCTTACAGGCATTTTTAGGCATGATGTGCATAACGCGGTCATCCAGCTTGCGCGGGTTAGGCTCAGAACTGCGATTCAAGTTTGCACGTAGCGGCTCAAACGAACCGCAGCAAGTTAATACACTCAAAGCCTTACAGGCACTTCTAGGCATGATGTGCATAACGCGGTCATCCAGCTTCCGCGGTTAGGCTCAGAATTGCGATTCAGGTTTGCACGTGGCGGCTCAAACGAATCGCAACAAGTTAATACACACAACGCCTTAAAGGCACTTCTAGGCATGATGTGCATAACGCGGTCATCCAGCTTGCGCGGGTTAGGCTCAGAACTGCGATTCAAGTTTGCACGTAGCGGCTCAAACGAATCGCAACAAGTTAATACACACAACGCCTTAAAGGCACTTTTAGGCATGATGTGCAAAACGGGGTCATCCAGCTTGCGCGGGTTAGGCTCAGAACTGCGATTCAAGTTTGCACGTAGCGGCTCAAACGAATCGCAACAAGTTAATACACTCAAAGCCTTACAGCCACTTCTAGGCATGATGTGCATAACGCGGTCATCCAGCTTGCGCGGGTTAGGCTCAGAACTGCGATTCAAGTTCGCACATAGTGGCTAAAGCGAATCGCAACAAGTTAATACACACAAAGCCTTAAAGGCACTTTTAGG
The DNA here is from genome assembly GCF_055883805.1 of Amblyomma maculatum. NCBI lineage: Eukaryota > Metazoa > Arthropoda > Arachnida > Ixodida > Ixodidae > Amblyomma > Amblyomma maculatum. The sequence goes on from NC_139344.1 coordinate 496,066,754, forward strand.
CATGATGTGCAAAACGGGGTCATCCAGCTTGCGCGGGTTAGGCTCAGAACTGCGATTCAAGTTCGCACATAGTGGCTAAAGCGAATCGCAGCAAGTTAATACACACAAAGCCTTACAGGCACTTTTACGCATTATGTGCAAAACGTGGTCATCCAGCTTGCGCGGGTTAGGCTCAGAACTGCGATTCAAGTTCGCAGATAGTGGCTAAAGCGAATCGCAAAAAGGTTATACACACAAAGCCTTACAGGCACTTCTGGGCATGATGTGCATAACGCGGTCATCCAGCTTGCGCGGGTTAGGCTCAGAACTGCGATTCAAGTTTGCACGTAGCGGCTCAAACGAATCGCAAGTTAATACACACAACGCCTTAAAGGCACTTTTAGGCATGATGTGCAAAACGTGGTCATCCAGCTTGCGCGGGTTAGGCTCAGAACTGCGATTCAAGTTTGCACGTAGCGGCTCAAACGAACCGCAACAAGTTAATACACTCAAAGCCTTACAGGCACTTCTAGGCATGATGTGCATAACGCGGTCATCCAGCTTCCGCGGGTTAGGCTCAGAACTGCGATTCAAGTTTGCACGTAGCGGCTCAAACGAATCGCAACAAGTTAATACACACAACGCCTTAAAGGCACTTTTAGGCATGATGTGCAAAACGTGGTCATCCAGCTTGCGCGGGTTAGGCTCAGAACTGCGATTCAAGTTCGCACATAGTGGCTAAAGCGAATCGCAACAAGTTAATACACACAAAGCCTTACAGGCACTTCTAGGCATTATGTGCAAAACGCGGTCATCCAGCTTGCGCGGGTTAGGCTCAGAACTGCGATTCAAGTTTGCACGTAGCGGCTCAAACGAATCGCAACAAGTTAATAAACACAACGCTTTAAAGGCACTTTTAGGCATGATGTGCAAAACGTGGTCTTCCAGCTTGCGCGGGTTAGGCTCAGAACTGCGATTCAAGTTTGCACGTAGCGGCTAAAGCGAATCGCAACAAGTTAATACACACAAAGCCTTACAGGCACTTTTAGGCATGATGTGAAAAACGAGGTCATCCAGCTTGCGCGGGTTAGGTTGAGAACTGCGATTCAAGTTCGCACATAGCGGCTAAAGCGAATCGCAACAAGTTAATACACACAAAGCCTTACAGGCACTTCTAGGCATGATGTGCATAACGCGGTCATCCAGCTTGCGCGGGTTAGGCTCAGAACTGCGATTCAAGTTTGCACGTAGCGGCTCAAACGAATCGCAACAAGTTAATACACACAATGCCTTAAAGGCACTTTTAGGCATGATGTGCAAAACGTGGTCATCCAGCTTGCGCGGGTTAGGCTCAGAACTGCGAATCAAGTTTGCACGTAGCGGCTAAAGCGAATCGCAACAAGTTAATAAACACAACGCTTTAAAGGCACTTTTAGGCATGATGTGCAAAACGTGGTCTTCCAGCTTGCGCGGGTTAGGCTCAGAACTGCGAATCAAGTTTGCACGTAGCGGCTCAAACGAATCGCAACAAGTTAATACACACAAAGCCTTACAGGCACTTCTAGGCATGATGTGCATAACGCGGTCATCCAGCTTGCGCGGGTTAGGCTCAGAACTGCGATTCAAGTTCGCACGTAGTGGCTAAAGCGAATCGCAACAAGTTAATACACACAAAGCCTTAGAGGCACTTCTAGGTATGATGTGCATAACGCGGTCATCCAGCTCGCGCGGGTTAGGCTCAGAACTGCGATTCAAGTTTGCCCATAGCGGCTAAAACGAATCGCAACATGCTAATACAAACAAAGCCTTACAGGCACTTTTAGGCTTGTGCAAAATGGGGTCATCCAGCTTGCGCGGGTTAGGCTCAGAACTGCGATTCAAGTTTGCACGTAGCGGCTCAAACGAATCGCAACAAGTTAATACACACAACGCCTTACAGGCATTTTTAGGCATGATGTGCATAACGCGGTCATCCAGCTTGCGCGGGTTAGGCTCAAAACTGCAATTCAGGTTTGCACGTAGCGGCTCAAATGAATCGCAACAAGTTAATACACACAACCCCTTACAGGCACTTTTACGCATTATGTGCAAAACGCAGTCATCCAGCTTTCGCGGGTTAGGCTCAGAACTGCGATTCAAGTTCGCACATAGTGGCTAAAGCGAATCGCAACAAGTTAATACACACAAAGCCTTACAGGCACTTCTAGGCAGGATGTGCATAACGCGGTCATCCAGCTTGCGCGGGTTAGGCTCAGAACTGCGATACAAGTTTGCACGTAGCGGCTCAAACGAATCGCAACAAGTTAATACACACAACGCCCTAAAGGCACTTTTAGGCATGATGTGCAAAACGGGGTCATCCAGCTTGCGCGGGTTAGGCTCAGAACTGCGATTCAAGTTTGCACGTAGAGGCTCAAATGAACCGCAGCAAGTTTATACACTCATAGCCTTACAGGCACTTCTAGGCATGATGTGCATAACGCGGTCATCCAGCTTCCGCGGTTAGGCTCAGAACTGCGATTCAAGTTTGCACGTGGCGGCTTAAACGAATCGCAACAAGTTAATACACACAACGCCTTAAAGGCACTTCTAGGCATGATGTGCATAACGCGGTCATCCAGCTTGCGCGGGTTAGGCTCAGAACTGCGATTCAAGTTTGCACGTAGCGGCTCAAACGAATCGCAACAAGTTAATACACACAACGCCTTAAAGGCACTTTTAGGCATGATGTGCAAAACGGGGTCATCCAGCTTGCGCGGGTTAGGCTCAGAACTGCGATTCAAGTTTGCACGTAGCGGCTCAAACGAATCGCAACAAGTTAATACACTCAAAGCCTTACAGGCACTTCTAGGCATGATGTGCATAACGCGGTCATCCAGCTTGCGCGGGTTAGGCTCAGAACTGCGATTCAAGTTCGCACATAGTGGCTAAAGCGAATCGCAACAAGTTAATACACACAAAGCCTTACAGGCACTTCTAGGCATAATGTGCATAACGCGGTCATCCAGCTTGCGCGGGTTAGGCTCAGAACTGCGATTCAAGTTTGCACGTAGCGGCTCAAACGAATCGCAACAAGTTAATACACACAACGCCTTAAAGGCACTTTTAGGCATGATGTGCAAAACGGGGTCATCCAGCTTGCGCGGGTTAGGCTCAGAACTGCGATTCAAGTTCGCACATAGTGGCTAAAGCGAATCGCAGCAAGTTAATACACACAAGGCCTTACAGGCACTTTTAGGCATTAAGTGCAAAACGTGGTCATCCAGCTTGCGCGGTTTAGGCTCAGAACTGCGATTCAAGTTCGCACATAGTGGCTAAAGCGAATCGCAGCAAGTTAATACACACAAAGCCTTACAGGCACTTTTACGCATTATGTGCAAAACGTGGTCATCCAGCTTGCGCGGGTTAGGCTCAGAACTGCGATTCAAGTTCGCAGATAGTGGCTAAAGCGAATCGCAAAAAGGTTATACACACAAAGCCTTACAGGCACTTCTGGGCATGATGTGCATAACGCGGTCATCCAGCTTGCGCGGGTTAGGCTCAGAACTGCGATTCAAGTTTGCACGTAGCGGCTCAAACGAATCGCAAGTTAATACACACAACGCCTTAAAGGCACTTTTAGGCATGATGTGCAAAACGTGGTCATCCAGCTTGCGCGGGTTAGGCTCAGAACTGCGATTCAAGTTTGCACGTAGCGGCTCAAACGAACCGCAACAAGTTAATACACTCAAAGCCTTACAGGCACTTCTAGGCATGATGTGCATAACGCGGTCATCCAGCTTCCGCGGGTTAGGCTCAGAACTGCGATTCAAGTTTCCACGTAGCGGCTCAAACGAATCGCAACAAGTTAATACACACAACGCCTTAAAGGCACTTTTAGGCATGATGTGCAAAACGTGGTCATCCAGCTTGCGCGGGTTAGGCTCAGAACTGCGATTCAAGTTCGCACATAGTGGCTAAAGCGAATCGCAACAAGTTAATACACACAAAGCCTTACAGGCACTTCTAGGCATTATGTGCAAAACGCGGTCATCCAGCTTGCGCGGGTTAGGCTCAGAACTGCGATTCAAGTTTGCACGTAGCGGCTCAAACGAATTGCAACAAGTTAATAAACACAACGCTTTAAAGGCACTTTTAGGCATGATGTGCAAAACGTGGTCTTCCAGCTTGCGCGGGTTAGGCTCAGAACTGCGATTCAAGTTTGCACGTAGCGGCTAAAGCGAATCGCAACAAGTTAATACACACAAAGCCTTACAGGCACTTTTAGGCATGATGTGAAAAACGAGGTCATCCAGCTTGCGCGGGTTAGGTTGAGAACTGCGATTCAAGTTCGCACATAGCGGCTAAAGCGAATCGCAACAAGTTAATACACACAAAGCCTTACAGGCACTTCTAGGCATGATGTGCATAACGCGGTCATCCAGCTTGCGCGGGTTAGGCTCAGAACTGCGATTCAAGTTTGCACGTAGCGGCTCAAACGAATCGCAACAAGTTAATACACACAATGCCTTAAAGGCACTTTTAGGCATGATGTGCAAAACGTGGTCATTCAGCTTGCGCGGGTTAGGCTCAGAACTGCGAATCAAGTTTGCACGTAGCGGCTAAAGCGAATCGCAACAAGTTAATACACACAAAGCCTTACAGGCACTTTTAGGCATGATGTGAAAAACGAGGTCATCCAGCTTGCGCTGGTTAGGCTCAGAACTGCGATTCAAGTTTGCACGTAGCGGCTAAAACGAATCGCAACAAGTTAATACACTCAAAGCCTTACAGGCACTTCTAGGCATGATGTGCATACGCGGTCATCCAGCTTGCGCGGGTTAGGCTCAGAACTGCGAATCAAGTTTGCACGTAGCGGCTCAAACGAATCGCAACAAGTTAATACACACAAAGCCTTACAGGCACTTCTAGGCATGATGTGCATAACGCGGTCATCCAGCTTGCGCGGGTTAGGCTCAGAACTGCGATTCAAGTTCGCACGTAGTGGCTAAAGCGAATCGCAACAAGTTAATACACACAAAGCCTTAGAGGCACTTCTAGGTATGATGTGCATAACGCGGTCATCCAGCTCGCGCGGGTTAGGCTCAGAACTGCGATTCAAGTTTGCCCATAGCGGCTAAAACGAATCGCAACATGCTAATACAAACAAAGCCTTACAGGCACTTTTAGGCTTGTGCAAAATGGGGTCATCCAGCTTGCGCGGGTTAGGCTCAGAACTGCGATTCAAGTTTGCACGTAGCGGCTCAAACGAATCGCAACAAGTTAATACACACAACGCCTTACAGGCATTTTTAGGCGTGATGTGCATAACGCGGTCATCCAGCTTGCGCGGGTTAGGCTCAAAACTGCAATTCAGGTTTGCACGTAGCGGCTCAAATGAATCGCAACAAGTTAATACACACAACCCCTTACAGGCACTTTTACGCATTATGTGCAAAACGCGGTCATCCAGCTTTCGCGGGTTAGGCTCAGAACTGCGATTCAAGTTCGCACATAGTGGCTAAAGCGAATCGCAACAAGTTAATACACACAAAGCCTTACAGGCACTTCTAGGCATGATGTGCATAACGCGGTCATCCAGCTTGCGCGGGTTAGGCTCAGAACTGCGATACAAGTTTGCACGTAGCGGCTCAAACGAATCGCAACAAGTTAATACACACAACGCCCTAAAGGCACTTTTAGGCATGATGTGCAAAACGGGGTCATCCAGCTTGCGCGGGTTAGGCTCAGAACTGCGATTCAAGTTTGCACGTAGAGGCTCAATCGAACCGCAGCAAGTTTATACACTCAAAGCCTTACAGGCACTTCTAGGCATGATGTGCATAACGCGGTCATCCAGCTTCCGCGGTTAGGCTCAGAACTGCGATTCAAGTTTGCACGTGGCGGCTTAAACGAATCGCAACAAGTTAATACACACAACGCCTTAAAGGCACTTCTAGGCATGATGTGCATAACGCGGTCATCCAGCTTGCGCGGGTTAGGCTCAGAACTGCGATTCAAGTTTGCACGTAGCGGCTCAAAAGAATCGCAACAAGTTAATACACACAACGCCTTAAAGGCACTTTTAGGCATGATGTGCAAAACGGGGTCATCCAGCTTGCGCGGTTTAGGCTCAGAACTGCGATTCAAGTTTGCACGTAGCGGCTCAAACGAATCGCAACAAGTTAATACACTCAAAGCCTTACAGGCACTTCTAGGCATGATGTGCATAACGCGGTCATCCAGCTTGCGCGGGTTAGGCTCAGAACTGCGATTCAAGTTCGCACATAGTGGCTAAAGCGAATCGCAACATGTTAATACACACAAAGCCTTACAGGCACTTCTAGGCATAATGTGCATAACGCGGTCATCCAGCTTGCGCGGGTTAGGCTCAGAACTGTGATTCAAGTTTGCACGTAGCGGCTCAAACGAATCGCAACAAGTTAATACACACAACGCCTTAAAGGCACTTCTAGGCATGATGTGCATAACGCGGTCATCCAGCTTGCGCGGGTTAGGCTCAGAACTGCGATTCAAGTTTGCACGTAGCGGCTCAAAAGAATCGCAACAAGTTAATACACACAACGCCTTAAAGGCACTTTTAGGCATGATGTGCAAAACGGGGTCATCCAGCTTGCGCGGTTTAGGCTCAGAACTGCGATTCAAGTTTGCACGTAGCGGCTCAAACGAATCGCAACAAGTTAATACACTCAAAGCCTTACAGGCACTTCTAGGCATGATGTGCATAACGCGGTCATCCAGCTTGCGCGGGTTAGGCTCAGAACTGCGATTCAAGTTTGCACGTAGCGGCTCAAACGAACCGCAACAAGTTAATACACTCAAAGCCTTACAGGCACTTCTAGGCATGATGTGCATAACGCGGTCATCCAGCTTCCGCGGGTTAGGCTCAGAACTGCGATTCAAGTTTGCACGTAGCGGCTCAAACGAATCGCAACAAGTTAATACACACAACGCCTTAAAGGCACTTTTAGGCATGATGTGCAAAACGTGGTCATCCAGCTTGCGCGGGTTAGGCTCAGAACTGCGATTCAAGTTCGCACATAGTGGCTAAAGCGAATCGCAACAAGTTAATACACACAAAGCCTTACAGGCACTTCTAGGCATTATGTGCAAAACGCGGTCATCCAGCTTGCGCGGGTTAGGCTCAGAACTGCGATTCAAGTTTGCACGTAGCGGCTCAAACGAATTGCAACAAGTTAATAAACACAACGCTTTAAAGGCACTTTTAGGCATGATGTGCAAAACGTGGTCTTCCAGCTTGCGCGGGTTAGGCTCAGAACTGCGATTCAAGTTTGCACGTAGCGGCTAAAGCGAATCGCAACAAGTTAATACACACAAAGCCTTACAGGCACTTTTAGGCATGATGTGAAAAACGAGGTCATCCAGCTTGCGCGGGTTAGGTTGAGAACTGCGATTCAAGTTCGCACATAGCGGCTAAAGCGAATCGCAACAAGTTAATACACACAAAGCCTTACAGGCACTTCTAGGCATGATGTGCATAACGCGGTCATCCAGCTTGCGCGGGTTAGGCTCAGAACTGCGATTCAAGTTTGCACGTAGCGGCTCAAACGAATCGCAACAAGTTAATACACACAAAGCCTTACAGGCACTTTTAGGCATGATGTGAAAAACGAGGTCATCCAGCTTGCGCTGGTTAGGCTCAGAACTGCGATTCAAGTTTGCACGTAGCGGCTAAAACGAATCGCAACAAGTTAATACACTCAAAGCCTTACAGGCACTTCTAGGCATGATGTGCATACGCGGTCATCCAGCTTGCGCGGGTTAGGCTCAGAACTGCGATTCAAGTTCGCACATAGTGGCTAAAGCGAATCGCAACAAGTTAATACACACAAAGCCTTACAGGCACTTCTAGGTATGATGTGCATAACGCGGTCATCCAGCTCGCGCGGGTTAGGCTCAGAACTGCGATTCAAGTTTGCCCATAGCGGCTAAAACGAATCGCAACATGCTAATACAAACAAAGCCTTACAGGCACTTTTAGGCTTGTGCAAAATGGGGTCATCCAGCTTGCGCGGGTTAGGCTCAGAACTGCGATTCAAGTTTGCACGTAGCGGCTCAAACGAATCGCAACAAGTTAATACACACAACGCCTTACAGGCATTTTTAGGCATGATGTGCATAACGCGGTCATCCAGCTTGCGCGGGTTAGGCTCAAAACTGCAATTCAGGTTTGCACGTAGCGGCTCAAATGAATCGCAACAAGTTAATACACACAACCCCTTACAGGCACTTTTACGCATTATGTGCAAAACGCGGTCATCCAGCTTTCGCGGGTTAGGCTCAGAACTGCGATTCAAGTTCGCACATAGTGGCTAAAGCGAATCGCAACAAGTTAATACACACAAAGCCTTACAGGCACTTCTAGGCATGATGTGCATAACGCGGTCATCCAGCTTGCGCGGGTTAGGCTCAGAACTGCGATACAAGTTTGCACGTAGCGGCTCAAACGAATCGCAACAAGTTAATACACACAACGCCCTAAAGGCACTTTTAGGCATGATGTGCAAAACGGGGTCATCCAGCTTGCGCGGGTTAGGCTCAGAACTGCGATTCAAGTTTGCACGTAGAGGCTCAAACGAACCGCAGCAAGTTTATACACTCAAAGCCTTACAGGCACTTCTAGGCATGATGTGCATAACGCGGTCATCCAGCTTCCGCGGTTAGGCTCAGAACTGCGATTCAAGTTTGCACGTGGCGGCTTAAACGAATCGCAACAAGTTAATACACACAACGCCTTAAAGGCACTTCTAGGCATGATGTGCATAACGCGGTCATCCAGCTTGCGCGGGTTAGGCTCAGAACTGCGATTCAAGTTTGCACGTAGCGGCTCAAACGAATCGCAACAAGTTAATACACACAACGCCTTAAAGGCACTTTTAGGCATGATGTGCAAAACGGGGTCATCCAGCTTGCGCGGGTTAGGCTCAGAACTGCGATTCAAGTTGGCACATAGTGGCTAAAGCGAATCGCAGCAAGTTAATACACACAAAGCCTTACAGGCACTTTTACGCATTATGTGCAAAACGTGGTCATCCAGCTTGCGCGGGTTAGGCTCAGAACTGCGATTCAAGTTCGCACATAGTGGCTAAAGCGAATCGCAACAAGTTAATACACACAAAGCCTTACAGGCACTTCTAGGCATAATGTGCATAACGCGGTCATCCAGCTTGCGCGGGTTAGGCTCAGAACTGCGATTCAAGTTTGCACGTAGCGGCTCAAACGAATCGCAACAAGTTAATACACACAACGCCTTAAAGGCACTTTTAGGCATGATGTGCAAAACGGGGTCATCCAGCTTGCGCGGGTTAGGCTCAGAACTGCGATTCAAGTTCGCACATAGTGGCTAAAGCGAATCGCAGCAAGTTAATACACACAAGGCCTTACAGGCACTTTTAGGCATTATGTGCAAAACGTGGTCATCCAGCTTGCGCGGGTTAGGCTCAGAACTGCGATTCAAGTTCGCACATAGTGGCTAAAGCGAATCGCAAAAAGGTTATACACACAAAGCCTTACAGGCACTTCTAGGCATGATGTGCATAACGCGGTCATCCAGCTTGCGCGGGTTAGGCTCAGAACTGCGATTCAAGTTTGCACGTAGCGGCTCAAACGAATCGCAAGTTAATACACACAACGCCTTAAAGGCACTTTTAGGCATGATGTGCAAAACGTGGTCATCCAGCTTGCGCGGGTTAGGCTCAGAACTGCGATTCAAGTTTGCACGTAGCGGCTCAAACGAACCGCAACAAGTTAATACACACAAAGCCTTACAGGCACTTCTAGGCATGATGTGCATAACGCGGTCATCCAGCTTCCGCGGGTTAGGCTCAGAACTGCGATTCAAGTTTGCACGTAGCGGCTCAAACGAATCGCAACAAGTTAATACACACAACGCCTTAAAGGCACTTTTAGGCATGATGTGCAAAACGTGGTCATCCAGCTTGCGCGGGTTAGGCTCAGAACTGCGATTCAAGTTCGCACATAGTGGCTAAAGCGAATCGCAACAAGTTAATACACACAAAGCCTTACAGGCACTTCTAGGCATTATGTGCAAAACGCGGTCATCCAGCTTGCGCGGGTTAGGCTCAGAACTGCGATTCAAGTTTGCACGTAGCGGCTCAAACGAATTGCAACAAGTTAATAAACACAACGCTTTAAAGGCACTTTTAGGCATGATGTGCAAAACGTGGTCATCCAGCTTGCGCGGGTTAGGCTCAGAACTGCGATTCAAGTTTGCACGTAGCGGCTAAAGCGAACCGCAACAAGTTAATACACACAAAGCCTTACAGGCACTTTTAGGCATGATGTGAAAAACGAGGTCATCCAGCTTGCGCGGGTTAGGTTGAGAACTGCGATTCAAGTTCGCACATAGCGGCTAAAGCGAATCGCAACAAGTTAATACACACAAAGCCTTACAGGCACTTCTAGGCATGATGTGCATTACGCGGTCATCCAGCTTGCGCTGGTTAGGCTCAGAACTGCGATTCAAGTTTGCACGTAGCGGCTCAAACGAATCGCAACAAGTTAATACACTCAAAGCCTTACAGACACTTCTAGGCATGATGTGCATAACGCGGTCATCCAGCTTGCGCGGGTCAGGCTCAGAACTGCGATTCAAGTTCGCACATAGTGGCTAAAGCGAATCGCAACAAGTTAATACACACAACGCCTTACAGGCATTTTTAGGCATGATGTGCATAACGCGGTCATCCAGCTTGCGCGGGTTAGGCTCAGAACTGCGATTCAAGTTTGCACGTAGCGGCTCAAACGAATCGCAAGTTAATACACACAACGCCTTAAAGTCACTTTTAGGCATGATGTGCAAAACGTGGTCATCCAGCTTGCGCGGGTTAGGCTCAGAACTGCGAATCAAGTTTGCACGTAGCGGCTCAAACGAATCGCAACAAGTTAATACACACAAAGCCTTACAGGCACTTTTAGGCATGATGTGAAAAACGAGGTCATCCAGCTTGCGCGGGTTAGCTGAAAACTGCGATTCAAGTTCGCACATAGCAGCTAAAGCGAATCGCAACAAGTTAATACACACAAAGCCTTACAGGCACTTCTAGGCATGATGTGCATTACGCGGTCATCCAGCTTGCGCTGGTTAGGCTCAGAACTGCGATTCAAGTTTGCACGTAGCGGCTCAAACGAATCGCAACAAGTTAATACACTCAAAGCCTTACAGACACTTCTAGGCATGATGTGCATAACGCGGTCATCCAGCTTGCGCGGGTCAGGCTCAGAACTGCGATTCAAGTTCGCACATAGTGGCTAAAGCGAATCGCAACAAGTTAATACACACAAAGCCTTACAGGCACTTCTAGGCATGATGTGCATAACGCGGTCATCCAGCTTGCGCGGGTTAGGCTCAGAACTGCGAATCAAGTTTGCACGTAGCGGCTCAAACGAATCGCAACAAGTTAATACACACAAAGCCTTACAGGCACTTCTAGGCATGATGTGCATAACGCGGTCATCCAGCTTGCGCGGGTTAGGCTCAGAACTGCGATTCAAGTTCGCATGTAGTGGCTAAAGCGAATCGCAACAAGTTAATACACACAAAGCCTTAGAGGCACTTCTAGGCATGATGTGCATAACGCGGTCATCCAGCTCGCGCGGGTTAGGCTCAGAACTGCAATTCAAGTTTGGCCATAGCGGCTAAAACGAATCGCAACATGCTAATACAAACAAAGCCTTACAGGCACTTTTAGGCTTGTGCAAAATGGGGTCATCCAGCTTGCGCGGGTTAGGCTCAGAACTGCGATTCAAGTTTGCACGTAGCGGCTCAAACGAATCGCAACAAGTTAATACACACAACGCCTTACAGGCATTTTTAGGCATGATGTGCATAACGCGGTCATCCAGCTTGCGCGGGTTAGGCTCAAAACTGCAATTCAGGTTTGCACGTAGCGGCTCAAATGAATCGCAACAAGTTAATACACCAACCCCTTACAGGCACTTTTACGCATTATGTGCAAAACGCGGTCATCCAGCTTGCGCGGGTTAGGCTCAGAACTGCGATTCAAGTTCGCACATAGTGGCTAAAGCGAATCGCAACAAGTTAATACACACAAAGCCTTACAGGCACTTCTAGGCATGATGTGCATAACGCGGTCATCCAGCTTGCGCGGGTTAGGCTCAGAACTGCGATTCAAGTTTGCACGTAGCGGCTCAAACGAATCGCAACAAGTTAATACACACAACGCCTTAAAGGCACTTTTAGGCATGATGTGCAAAACGGGGTCATCCAGCTTGCGCGGGTTAGGCTCAGAACTGCGATTCAAGTTTGCACGTAGCGGCTCAAACGAACCGCAGCAAGTTAATACACTCAAAGCCTTACAGGCACTTCTAGGCATGATGTGCATAACGCGGTCATCCAGCTTCCGCGGTTAGGCTCAGAACTGCGATTCAAGTTTGCACGTAGCGGCTCAAACGAATCGCAACAAGTTAATACACACAACGCCTTAAAGGCACTTCTAGGCATGATGTGCATAACGCGGTCATCCAGCTTGCGCGGGTTAGGCTCAGAACTGCGATTCAAGTTTGCACATAGCGGCTCAAACGAATCGCAACAAGTTAATACACACAACGCCTTAAAGGCACTTTTAGGCATGATGTGCAAAACGGGGTCATCCAGCTTGCGCGGGTTAGGCTCAGAACTGCGATTCAAGTTTGCACGTAGCGGCTCAAACGAATCGCAACAAGTTAATACACTCAAAGCCTTACAGGCACTTCTAGGCATGATGTGCATAACGCGGTCATCCAGCTTGCGCGGGTTAGGCTCAGAACTGCGATTCAAGTTTGCACGTAGCGGCTCAAACGAATCGCAAGTTAATACACACAACGCCTTAAAGGCACTTTTAGGCATGATGTGCAAAACGTGGTCATCCAGCTTGCGCGGGTTAGGCTCAGAACTGCGATTCAAGTTTGCACGTAGCGGCTCAAACGAACCGCAACAAGTTAATACACTCAAAGCCTTACAGGCACTTCTAGGCATGATGTGCATAACGCGGTCATCCAGCTTCCGCGGGTTAGGCTCAGAACTGTGATTCAAGTTTGCACGTAGCGGCTCAAACGAATCGCAACAAGTTAATACACACAACGCCTTAAAGGCACTTTTAGGCATGATGTGCAAAACGTGGTCATCCAGCTTGCGCGGGTTAGGCTCAGAACTGCTATTCAAGTTCGCACATAGTGGCTAAAGCGAATCGCAACAAGTTAATACACACAAAGCCTTACAGGCACTTCTAGGCATTATGTGCAAAACGCGGTCATCCAGCTTGCGCGGGTTAGGCTCAGAACTGCGATTCAAGTTTGCACGTAGCGGCTCAAACGAATTGCAACAAGTTAATAAACACAACGCTTTAAAGGCACTTTTAGGCATGATGTGCAAAACGTGGTCATCCAGCTTGCGCGGGTTAGGCTCAGAACTGCGATTCAAGTTTGCACGTAGCGGCTAAAGCGAATCGCAACAAGTTAATACACACAAAGCCTTACAGGCACTTTTAGGCATGATGTGAAAAACGAGGTCATCCAGCTTGCGCGGGTTAGGTTGAGAACTGCGATTCAAGTTCGCACATAGCGGCTAAAGCGAATCGCAACAAGTTAATACACACAAAGCCTTACAGGCACTTCTAGGCATGATGTGCATAACGCGGTCATCCAGCTTGCGCGGGTTAGGCTCAGAACTGCGATTCAAGTTTGCACGTAGCGGCTCAAACGAATCGCAACAAGTTAATACACACAACGCCTTAAAGGCACTTTTAGGCATGATGTGCAAAACGTGGTCATCCAGCTTGCGCGGGTTAGGCTCAGAACTGCGAATCAAGTTTGCACGTAGCGGCTCAAACGAATCGCAACAAGTTAATACACACAAAGCCTTACAGGCACTTTTAGGCATGATGTGAAAAACGAGGTCATCCAGCTTGCGCGGGTTAGGCTGAAAACTGCGATTCAAGTTCGCACATAGCAGCTAAAGCGAATCGCAACAAGTTAATCCACACAAAGCCTTACAGGCACTTCTAGGCATGATGTGCATCACGCGGTCATCCAGCTTGCGCTGGTTAGGCTCAGAACTAGGATTCAAGTTTGCACGTAGCGGCTCAAACGAATCGCAACAAGTTAATACACTCAAAGCCTTACAGGCACTTCTAGGCATGATGTGCATAACGCGGTCATCCAGCTTGCGCGGGTCAGGCTCAGAACTGCGATTCAAGTTCGCACATAGTGGCTAAAGCGAATCGCAACAAGTTAATACACACAAAGCCTTACAGGCACTTCTAGGCATGATGTGCATAACGCGGTCATCCAGCTTGCGCGGGTTAGGCTCAGAACTGCGAATCAAGTTTGCACGTAGCGGCTCAAACGAATCGCAACAAGTTAATACACACAAAGCCTTACAGGCACTTCTAGGCATGATGTGCATAACGCGGTCATCCAGCTTGCGCGGGTTAGGCTCAGAACTGCGATTCAAGTTCGCACGTAGTGGCTAAAGCGAATCGCAACAAGTTAATACACACAAAGCCTTAGAGGCACTTCTAGGCATGATGTGCATAACGCGGTCATCCAGCTAGCGCGGGTTAGGCTCAGAACTGCAATTCAAGTTTGCCCATAGCGGCTAAAACGAATCGCAACAAGTTAATACACTCAAAGCCTTACAGGCACTTCTAGGCATGATGTGCATAACGCGGTCATCCAGCTTGCGCGGGTTAGGCTCAGAACTGCGATTCAAGTTTGCACGTAGCGGCTCAAACGAATCGCAACAAGTTAATACACACAACGCCTTAAAGGCACTTTTAGGCATGATGTGCAAAACGGGGTCATCCAGCTTGCGCGGGTTAGGCTCAGAACTGCGATTCAAGTTTGCACGTAGCGGCTCAAACGAACCGCAGCAAGTTAATACACTCAAAGCCTTACAGGCACTTCTAGGCATGATGTGCATAACGCGGTCATCCAGCTTCCGCGGTTAGGCTCAGAACTGCGATTCAAGTTTGCACGTAGCGGCTCAAACGAATCGCAACAAGTTAATACACACAACGCCTTAAAGGCACTTCTAGGCATGATGTGCATAACGCGGTCATCCAGCTTGCGCGGGTTAGGCTCAGAACTGCGATTCAAGTTTGCACGTAGCGGCTCAAACGAATCGCAACAAGTTAATACACACAACGCCTTAAAGGCACTTTTAGGCATGATGTGCAAAACGGGGTCATCCAGCTTGCGCGGGTTAGGCTCAGAACTGCGATTCAAGTTTGCACGTAGCGGCTCAAACGAATCGCAACAAGTTAATACACTCAAAGCCTTACAGGCACTTCTAGGCATGATGTGCATAACGCGGTCATCCAGCTTGCGCGGGTTAGGCTCAGAACTGCGATTCAAGTTCGCACATAGTGGCTAAAGCGAATCGCAACAAGTTAATACACACAAAGCCTTACAGGTACTTCTAGGCATAATGTGCAAAACGTGGTCATCCAGCTTGCGCGGGTTAGGCTCAGAACTGCGAATCAAGTTTGCACGTAGCGGCTCAAACGAATCGCAACAAGTTAATACACACAAAGCCTTACAGGCACTTTTAGGCATGATGTGAAAAACGAGGTCATCCAGCTTGCGCGGGTTAGGCTGAAAACTGCGATTCAAGTTCGCACATAGCAGCTAAAGCGAATCGCAACAAGTTAATACACACAAAGCCTTACAGGCACTTCTAGGCATGATGTGCATCACGCGGTCATCCAGCTTGCGCTGGTTAGGCTCAGAACTGCGATTCAAGTTTGCACGTAGCGGCTCAAACGAATCGCAACAAGTTAATACACTCAAAGCCTTACAGGCACTTCTAGGCATGATGTGCATAACGCGGTCATCCAGCTTGCGCGGGTTAGGCTCAGAACTGCGATTCAAGTTCGCACATAGTGGCTAAAGCGAATCGCAACAAGTTAATACACACAAAGCCTTACAGGCACTTCTAGGCATGATGTGCATAACGCGGTCATCCAGCTTGCGCGGGTTAGGCTCAGAACTGCGATTCAAGTTCGCACGTAGTGGCTAAAGCGAATCGCAACAAGTTAATACACACAAAGCCTTACAGGCACTTCTAGGCATGATGTGTATAACGAGGTCATCCATCTTGCGCGGGTTAGGTTGAGAACTGCGATTCAAGTTCGCACATAGCGGCTAAAGCGAATCGCAACAAGTTAATACACACAAAGCCTTACAGGCACTTCTAGGCATGATGTGCATAACGCGGTCATCCAGCTTGCGCGGGTTAGGCTCAGAACTGCGATTCAAGTTTGCACGTAGCGGCTCAAACGAATCGCAACAAGTTAATACACACAACGCCTTAAAGGCACTTTTAGGCATGATGTGCAAAACGTGGTCATCCAGCTTGCGCGGGTTAGGCTCAGAACTGCGAATCAAGTTTGCACGTAGCGGCTCAAACGAATCGCAACAAGTTAATACACACAAAGCCTTACAGGCACTTTTAGGCATGATGTGAAAAACGAGGTCATCCAGCTTGCGCGGGTTAGGCTGAAAACTGCGATTCAAGTTCGCACATAGCAGCTAAAGCGAATCGCAACAAGTTAATACACACAAAGCCTTACAGGCACTTCTAGGCATGATGTGCATCACGCGGTCATCCAGCTTGCGCTGGTTAGGCTCAGAACTGCGATTCAAGTTTGCACGTAGCGGCTCAAACGAATCGCAACAAGTTAATACACTCAAAGCCTTACAGGCACTTCTAGGCATGATGTGCATAACGCGGTCATCCAGCTTGCGCGGGTTAGGCTCAGAACTGCGATTCAAGTTCGCACATAGTGGCTAAAGCGAATCGCAACAAGTTAATACACACAAAGCCTTACAGGCACTTCTAGGCATGATGTGCATAACGCGGTCATCCAGCTTGCGCGGGTTAGGCTCAGAACTGCGAATCAAGTTTGCACGTAGCGGCTCAAACGAATCGCAACAAGTTAATACACACAAAGCCTTACAGGCACTTCTAGGCATGATGTGCATAACGCGGTCATCCAGCTTGCGCGGGTTAGGCTCAGAACTGCGATTCAAGTTCGCACGTAGTGGCTAAAGCGAATCGCAACAAGTCAATACACACAAAGCCTTAGAGGCACTTCTAGGCATGATGTGCATAACGCGGTCATCCAGCTTCCGCGGTTAGGCTCAGAACTGCGATTCAAGTTTGCACGTAGCGGCTCAAACGAATCGCAACAAGTTAATACACACAACGCCTTAAAGGCACTTTTAGGCATGATGTGCAAAACGGGGTCATCCAGCTTGCGCGGGTTAGGCTCAGAACTGCGATACAAGTTCGCACATAGTGGCTAAAGCGAATCGCAGCAAGTTAATACACACAAGGCCTTACAGGCACTTTTAGGCATTATGTGCAAAACGTGGTCATCCAGCTTGCGCGGGTTAGACTCAGAACTGCGAATCAAGTTTGCACGTAGCGGCTCAAACGAATCGCAACAAGTTAATACACACAAAGCCTTACAGGCACTTCTTGGCATAATGTGCATAACGCGGTCATCCAGCTTGCGCGGGTTAGGCTCAGAACTGCGAATCAAGTTTGCACGTAGCGGCTCAAACGAATCGCAACAAGTTAATACACACAAAGCCTTACAGGCACTTCTAGGCATGATGTGCATAACGCGGTCATCCAGCTTGCGCGGGTTAGGCTCAGAACTGCGATTCAAGTTCGCACGTAGTGGCTAAAGCGAATCGCAACAAGTTAATACACACAAAGCCTTAGAGGCACTTCTAGGCATGATGTGCATAACGCGGTCATCCAGCTCGCGCGGGTTAGGCTCAGAACTGCAATTCAAGTTTGCCCATAGCGGCTAAAACGAATCGCAACATGCTAATACAAACAAAGCCTTAGAGGCACTTTTAGGCTTGTGCAAAATGGGGTCATCCAGCTTGCGCGGGTTAGGCTCAGAACTGCGATTCAAGTTTGCACGTAGCGGCTCAAACGAATCGCAACAAGTTAATACACACAACGCCTGACAGGCATTTTTAGGCATGATGTGCATAACGCGGTCATCCAGCTTGCGCGGGTTAGGCTCAAAACTGCAATTCAGGTTTGCACGTAGCGGCTCAAATGAATCGCAACAAGTTAATACACCAACCCCTTACAGGCACTTTTACGCATTATGTGCAAAACGCGGTCATCCAGCTTGCGCGGGTTAGGCTCAGAACTGCGATTCAAGTTCGCACATAGTGGCTAAAGCGAATCGCAACAAGTTAATACACACAAAGCCTTACAGGCACTTCTAGGCATGATGTGCATAACGCGGTCATCCAGCTTGCGCGGGTTAGGCTCAGAACTGCGATTCAAGTTTGCACGTAGCGGCTCAAACGAATCGCAACAAGTTAATACACACAACGCCTTAAAGGCACTTTTAGGCATGATGTGCAAAACGGGGTCATCCAGCTTGCGCGGGTTAGGCTCAGAACTGCGATTCAAGTTTGCACGTAGCGGCTCAAACGAACCGCAGCAAGTTAATACACTCAAAGCCTTACAGGCACTTCTAGGCATGATGTGCATAACGCGGTCATCCAGCTTCCGCGGTTAGGCTCAGAACTGCGATTCAAGTTTGCACGTAGCGGCTCAAACGAATCGCAACAAGTTAATACACACGCCTTAAAGGCACTTCTAGGCATGATGTGCATAACGCGGTCATCCAGCTTGCGCGGGTTAGGCTCACAACTGCGATTCAAGTTTGCACGTAGCGGCTCAAACGAATCGCAACAAGTTAATACACACAACGCCTTAAAGGCACTTTTAGGCATGATGTGCAAAACGGGGTCATCCAGCTTGCGCGGGTTAGGCTCAGAACTGCGATTCAAGTTTGCACGTAGCGGCTCGAACGAATCGCAACAAGTTAATACACACAACGCCTTAAAGGTACTTTTAGGCATGATGTGCAAAACGGAGTCATCCAGCTTGCGCGGGTTAGGCTCAGAACTGCGATTCAAGTTCGCACATAGTGGCTAAAGCGAATCGCAGCAAGTTAATACACACAACGCCTTACAGGCACTTTTACGCATTATGTGCAAAACGTGGTCATCCAGCTTGCGCGGGTTAGGCTCAGAACTGCGATTCAAGTTCGCACATAGTGGCTAAAGCGAATCGCAAAAAGGTTATACACACAAAGCCTTACAGGCACTTCTAGGCATGATGTGCATAACGCGGTCATCCAGCTTGCGCGGGTTAGGCTCAGAACTGCGATTCAAGTTTGCACGTAGCGGCTCAAACGAATCGCAAGTTAATACACACAACGCCTTAAAGGCACTTTTAGGCATGATGTGCAAAACGTGGTCATCCAGCTTGCGTGGGTTAGGCTCAGAACTGCGATTCAAGTTTGCACGTAGCGGCTCAAACGAACCGCAACAAGTTAATACACTCAAAGCCTTACAGGCACTTCTAGGCATGATGTGCATAACGCGGTCATCCAGCTTTCGCGGGTTAGGCTCAGAACTGCGATTCAAGTTTGCACGTAGCGGCTCAAACGAATCGCAACAAGTTAATACACACAACGCCTTAAAGGCACTTTTAGGCATGATGTGCAAAACGTGGTCATCCAGCTTGCGCGGGTTAGGCTCAGAACTGCGATTCAAGTTCGCACATAGTGGCTAAAGCGAATCGCAACAAGTTAATACACACAAAGCCTTACAGGCACTTCTAGGCATTATGTGCAAAACGCGGTCATCCAGCTTGCGCGGATTAGGCTCAGAACTGCGATTCAAGTTTGCACGTAGCGGCTCAAACGAATTGCAACAAGTTAATAAACACAACGCTTTAAAGGCACTTTTAGGCATGATGTGCAAAACGTGGTCATCCAGCTTGCGCGGGTTAGGCTCAGAACTGCGATTCAAGTTTGCACGTAGCGGCTAAAGCGAATCGCAACAAGTTAATACACACAAAGCCTTACAGGCACTTTTAGGCATGATGTGAAAAACGAGGTCATCCAGCTTGCGCGGGTTAGGTTGAGAACTGCGATTCAAGTTCGCACATAGCGGCTAAAGCGAATCGCAACAAGTTAATACACACAAAGCCTTACAGGCACTTCTAGGCATGATGTGCATAACGCGGTCATCCAGCTTGCGCGGGTTAGGCTCAGAACTGCGATTCAAGTTTGCACGTAGCGGCTCAAACGAATCGCAACAAGTTAATACACACAACGCCTTAAAGGCACTTTTAGGCATGATGTGCAAAACGTGGTCATCCAGCTTGCGCGGGTTAGGCTCAGAACTAGGATTCAAGTTTGCACGTAGCGGCTCAAACGAATCGCAACAAGTTAATACACCAACCCCTTACAGGCACTTTTACGCATTATGTGCAAAACGCGGTCATCCAGCTTGCGCGGGTTAGGCTCAGAACTGCGATTCAAGTTCGCACATAGTGGCTAAAGCGAATCGCAACAAGTTAATACACACAAAGCCTTACAGGCACTTCTAGGCATGATGTGCATAACGCGGTCATCCAGCTTGCGCGGGTTAGGCTCAGAACTGCGATTCAAGTTTGCACGTAGCGGCTCAAACGAATCGCAACAAGTTAATACACACAACGCCTTAAAGGCACTTTTAGGCATGATGTGCAAAACGGGGTCATCCAGCTTGCGCGGGTTAGGCTCAGAACTGCGATTCAAGTTTGCACGTAGCGGCTCAAACGAACCGCAGCAAGTTAATACACTCAAAGCCTTACAGGCACTTCTAGGCATGATGTGCATAACGCGGTCATCCAGCTTCCGCGGTTAGGCTCAGAACTGCGATTCAAGTTTGCACGTAGCGGCTCAAACGAATCGCAACAAGTTAATACACACGCCTTAAAGGCACTTCTAGGCATGATGTGCATAACGCAGTCATCCAGCTTGCGCGGGTTAGGCTCAGAACTGCGATTCAAGTTTGCACGTAGCGGCTCAAACGAATCGCAACAAGTTAATACACACAACGCCTTAAAGGCACTTTTAGGCATGATGTGCAAAACGGGGTCATCCAGCTTGCGCGGGTTAGGCTCAGAACTGCGATTCAAGTTTGCACGTAGCGGCTCGAACGAATCGCAACAAGTTAATACACACAACGCCTTAAAGGCACTTTTAGGCATGATGTGCAAAACGGGGTCATCCAGCTTGCGCGGGTTAGGCTCAGAACTGCGATTCAAGTTCGCACATAGTGGCTAAAGCGAATCGCAGCAAGTTAATACACACAACGCCTTACAGGCACTTTTACGCATTATGTGCAAAACGTGGTCATCCAGCTTGCGCGGGTTAGGCTCAGAACTGCGATTCAAGTTCGCACATAGTGGCTAAAGCGAATCGCAAAAAGGTTATACACACAAAGCCTTACAGGCACTTCTAGGCATGATGTGCATAACGCGGTCATCCAGCTTGCGCGGGTTAGGCTCAGAACTGCGATTCAAGTTTGCACGTAGCGGCTCAAACGAATCGCAAGTTAACACACACAACGCCTTAAAGGCACTTTTAGGCATGATGTGCAAAACGTGGTCATCCAGCTTGCGCGGGTTAGGCTCAGAACTGCGATTCAAGTTTGCACGTAGCGGCTCAAACGAACCGCAACAAGTTAATACACTCAAAGCCTTACAGGCACTTCTAGGCATGATGTGCATAACGCGGTCATCCAGCTTCCGCGGGTTAGGCTCAGAACTGCGATTCAAGTTTGCACGTAGCGGCTCAAACGAATCGCAACAAGTTAATACACACAACGCCTTAAAGGCACTTTTAGGCATGATGTGCAAAACGTGGTCATCCAGCTTGCGCGGGTTAGGCTCAGAACTGCGACTCAAGTTCGCACATAGTGGCTAAAGCGAATCGCAACAAGTTAATACACACAAAGCCTTACAGGCACTTCTAGGCATTATGTGCAAAACGCGGTCATCCAGCTTGCGCGGGTTAGGCTCAGAACTGCGATTCAAGTTTGCACGTAGCGGCTCAAACGAATTGCAACAAGTTAATAAACACAACGCTTTAAAGGCACTTTTAGGCATGATGTGCAAAACGTGGTCATCCAGATTGCGCGGGTTAGGCTCAGAACTGCGATTCAAGTTTGCACGTAGCGGCTAAAGCGAATCGCAACAAGTTAATACACACAAAGCCTTACAGGCACTTTTAGGCATGATGTGAAAAACGAGGTCATCCAGCTTGCGCGGGTTAGGTTGAGAACTGCGATTCAAGTTCGCACATAGTGGCTAAAGCGAATCGCAACAAGTTAATACACACAAAGCCTTACAGGCACTTCTAGGCATGATGTGCATAACGCGGTCATCCAGCTTGCGCGGGTTAGGCTCAGAACTGCGATTCAAGTTTGCACGTAGCGGCTCAAACGAATCGCAACAAGTTAATACACACAACGCCTTAAAGGCACTTTTAGGCATGATGTGCAAAACGTGGTCATCCAGCTTGCGCGGGTTAGGCTCAGAACTAGGATTCAAGTTTGCACGTAGCGGCTCAAACGAATCGAAACAAGTTAATACACCAACCCCTTACAGGCACTTTTACGCATTATGTGCAAAACGCGGTCATCCAGCTTGCGCGGGTTAGGCTCAGAACTGCGATTCAAGTTCGCACATAGTGGCTAAAGCGAATCGCAACAAGTTAATACACACAAAGCCGTACAGGCACTTCTAGGCATGATGTGCATAACGCGGTCATCCAGCTTGCGCGGGTTAGGCTCAGAACTGCGATTCAAGTTTGCACGTAGCGGCTCAAACGAATCGCAACAAGTTAATACACACAACGCCTTAAAGGCACTTTTAGGCATGATGTGCAAAACGGGGTCATCCAGCTTGCGCGGGTTAGGCTCAGAACTGCGATTCAAGTTTGCACGTAGCGGCTCAAACGAACCGCAGCAAGTTAATACACTCAAAGCCTTACAGGCACTTCTAGGCATGATGTGCATAACGCGGTCATCCAGCTTCCGCGGTTAGGCTCAGAACTGCGATTCAAGTTTGCACGTAGCGGCTCAAACGAATCGCAACAAGTTAATACACACGCCTTAAAGGCACTTCTAGGCATGATGTGCATAACGCGGTCATCCAGCTTGCGCGGGTTAGGCTCAGAACTGCGATTCAAGTTTGCACGTAGCGGCTCAAACGAATCGCAACAAGTTAATACACACAACGCCTTAAAGGCACTTTTAGGCATGATGTGCAAAACGGGGTCATCCAGCTTGCGCGGGTTAGGCTCAGAACTGCGATTCAAGTTTGCACGTAGCGGCTCGAACGAATCGCAACAAGTTAATACACACAACGCCTTAAAGGCACTTTTAGGCATGATGTGCAAAACGGGGTCATCCAGCTTGCGCGGGTTAGGCTCAGAACTGCGATTCAAGTTCGCACATAGTGGCTAAAGCGAATCGCAGCAAGTTAATACACACAACGCCTTACAGGCACTTCTAGGCATGATGTGCATAACGCGGTCATCCAGCTTGCGCGGGTTAGGCTCAGAACTGCGATTCAAGTTTGCACGTAGCGGCTCAAACGAATCGCAAGTTAATACACACAACGCCTTAAAGGCACTTTTAGGCATGATGTGCAAAACGTGGTCATCCAGCTTGCGCGGGTTAGGCTCAGAACTGCGATTCAAGTTTGCACGTAGCGGCTCAAACGAACCGCAACAAGTTAATACACTCAAAGCCTTACAGGCACTTCTAGGCATGATGTGCATAACGCGGTCATCCAGCTTCCGCGGGTTAGGCTCAGAACTGCGATTCAAGTTTGCACGTAGCGGCTCAAACGAGTCGCAACAAGTTAATACACACAACGCCTTAAAGGCACTTTTAGGCATGATGTGCAAAACGTGGTCATCCAGCTTGCGCGGGTTAGGCTCAGAACTGCGACTCAAGTTCGCACATAGTGGCTAAAGCGAATCGCAACAAGTTAATACACACAAAGCCTTACAGGCACTTCTAGGCATTATGTGCAAAACGCGGTCATCCAGCTTGCGCGGGTTAGGCTCAGAACTGCGATTCAAGTTTGCACGTAGCGGCTCAAACGAATTGCAACAAGTTAATAAACACAACGCTTTAAAGGCACTTTTAGGCATGATGTGCAAAACGTGGTCATCCAGCTTGCGCGGGTTAGGCTCAGAACTGCGATTCAAGTTTGCACGTAGCGGCTAAAGCGAATCGCAACAAGTTAATACACACAAAGCCTTACAGGCACTTTTAGGCATGATGTGAAAAACGAGGTCATCCAGCTTGCGCGGGTTAGGTTGAGAACTGCGATTCAAGTTCGCACATAGCGGCTAAAGCGAATCGCAACAAGTTAATACACACAAAGCCTTACAGGCACTTCTAGGCATGATGTGCATAAAGCGGTCATCCAGCTTGCGCGGGTTAGGCTCAGAACTGCGATTCAAGTTTGCACGTAGCGGCTCAAACGAATCGCAACAAGTTAATACACACAACGCCTTAAAGGCACTTTTAGGCATGATGTGCAAAACGTGGTCATCCAGCTTGCGCGGGTTAGGCTCAGAACTAGGATTCAAGTTTGCACGTAGCGGCTCAAACGAATCGCAACAAGTTAATACACCAACCCCTTACAGGCACTTTTACGCATTATGTGCAAAACGCGGTCATCCAGCTTGCGCGGGTTAGGCTCAGAACTGCGATTCAAGTTCGCACATAGTGGCTAAAGCGAATCGCAACAAGTTAATACACACAAAGCCTTACAGGCACTTCTAGGCATGATGTGCATAACGCGGTCATCCAGCTTGCGCGGGTTAGGCTCAGAACTGCGATTCAAGTTTGCACGTAGCGGCTCAAACGAATCGCAACAAGTTAATACACACAACGCCTTAAAGGCACTTTTAGGCATGATGTGCAAAACGGGGTCATCCAGCTTGCGCGGGTTAGGCTCAGAACTGCGATTCAAGTTTGCACGTAGCGGCTCAAACGAACCGCAGCAAGTTAATACACTCAAAGCCTTACAGGCACTTCTAGGCATGATGTGCATAACGCGGTCATCCAGCTTCCGCGGTTAGGCTCAGAACTGCGATTCAAGTTTGCACGTAGCGGCTCAAACGAATCGCAACAAGTTAATACACACGCCTTAAAGGCACTTCTAGGCATGATGTGCATAACGCGGTCATCCAGCTTGCGCGGGTTAGGCTCAGAACTGCGATTCAAGTTTGCACGTAGCGGCTCAAACGAATCGCAACAAGTTAATACACACAACGCCTTAAAGGCACTTTTAGGCATGATGTGCAAAACGGGGTCATCCAGCTTGCGCGGGTTAGGCTCAGAACTGCGATTCAAGTTTGCACGTAGCGGCTCGAACGAATCGCAACAAGTTAATACACACAACGCCTTAAAGGTACTTTTAGGCATGATGTGCAAAACGGGGTCATCCAGCTTGCGCGGGTTAGGCTCAGAACTGCGATTCAAGTTCGCACATAGTGGCTAAAGCGAATCGCAGCAAGTTAATACACACAACGCCTTACAGGCACTTTTACGCATTATGTGCAAAACGTGGTCATCCAGCTTGCGCGGGTTAGGCTCAGAACTGCGATTCAAGTTCGCACATAGTGGCTAAAGCGAATCGCAAAAAGGTTATACACACAAAGCCTTACAGGCACTTCTAGGCATGATGTGCATAACGCGGTCATCCAGCTTGCGCGGGTTAGGCTCAGAACTGCGATTCAAGTTTGCACGTAGCGGCTCAAACGAATCGCAAGTTAATACACACAACGCCTTAAAGGCACTTTTAGGCATGATGTGCAAAACGTGGTCATCCAGCTTGCGCGGGTTAGGCTCAGAACTGCGATTCAAGTTTGCACGTAGCGGCTCAAACGAACCGCAACAAGTTAATACACTCAAAGCCTTACAGGCACTTCTAGGCATGATGTGCATAACGCGGTCATCCAGCTTCCGCGGGTTAGGCTCAGAACTGCGATTCAAGTTTGCACGTAGCGGCTCAAACGAATCGCAACAAGTTAATACACACAACGCCTTAAAGGCACTTTTAGGCATGATGTGCAAAACGTGGTCATCCAGCTTGCGCGGGTTAGGCTCAGAACTGCGACTCAAGTTCGCACATAGTGGCTAAAGCGAATCGCAACAAGTTAATACACACAAAGCCTTACAGGCACTTCTAGGCATTATGTGCAAAACGCGGTCATCCAGCTTGCGCGGGTTAGGCTCAGAACTGCGATTCAAGTTTGCACGTAGCGGCTCAAACGAATTGCAACAAGTTAATAAACACAACGCTTTAAAGGCACTTTTAGGCATGATGTGCAAAACGTGGTCATCCAGATTGCGCGGGTTAGGCTCAGAACTGCGATTCAAGTTTGCACGTAGCGGCTAAAGCGAATCGCAACAAGTTAATACACACAAAGCCTTACAGGCACTTTTAGGCATGATGTGAAAAACGAGGTCATCCAGCTTGCGCGGGTTAGGTTGAGAACTGCGATTCAAGTTCGCACATAGTGGCTAAAGCGAATCGCAACAAGTTAATACACACAAAGCCTTACAGGCACTTCTAGGCATGATGTGCATAACGCGGTCATCCAGCTTGCGCGGGTTAGGCTCAGAACTGCGATTCAAGTTTGCACGTAGCGGCTCAAACGAATCGCAACAAGTTAATACACACAACGCCTTAAAGGCACTTTTAGGCATGATGTGCAAAACGTGGTCATCCAGCTTGCGCGGGTTAGGCTCAGAACTAGGATTCAAGTTTGCACGTAGCGGCTCAAACGAATCGAAACAAGTTAATACACCAACCCCTTACAGGCACTTTTACGCATTATGTGCAAAACGCGGTCATCCAGCTTGCGCGGGTTAGGCTCAGAACTGCGATTCAAGTTCGCACATAGTGGCTAAAGCGAATCGCAACAAGTTAATACACACAAAGCCGTACAGGCACTTCTAGGCATGATGTGCATAACGCGGTCATCCAGCTTGCGCGGGTTAGGCTCAGAACTGCGATTCAAGTTTGCACGTAGCGGCTCAAACGAATCGCAACAAGTTAATACACACAACGCCTTAAAGGCACTTTTAGGCATGATGTGCAAAACGGGGTCATCCAGCTTGCGCGGGTTAGGCTCAGAACTGCGATTCAAGTTTGCACGTAGCGGCTCAAACGAACCGCAGCAAGTTAATACACTCAAAGCCTTACAGGCACTTCTAGGCATGATGTGCATAACGCGGTCATCCAGCTTCCGCGGTTAGGCTCAGAACTGCGATTCAAGTTTGCACGTAGCGGCTCAAACGAATCGCAACAAGTTAATACACACGCCTTAAAGGCACTTCTAGGCATGATGTGCATAACGCGGTCATCCAGCTTGCGCGGGTTAGGCTCAGAACTGCGATTCAAGTTTGCACGTAGCGGCTCAAACGAATCGCAACAAGTTAATACACACAACGCCTTAAAGGCACTTTTAGGCATGATGTGCAAAACGGGGTCATCCAGCTTGCGCGGGTTAGGCTCAGAACTGCGATTCAAGTTTGCACGTAGCGGCTCGAACGAATCGCAACAAGTTAATACACACAACGCCTTAAAGGCACTTTTAGGCATGATGTGCAAAACGGGGTCATCCAGCTTGCGCGGGTTAGGCTCAGAACTGCGATTCAAGTTCGCACATAGTGGCTAAAGCGAATCGCAGCAAGTTAATACACACAACGCCTTACAGGCACTTCTAGGCATGATGTGCATAACGCGGTCATCCAGCTTGCGCGGGTTAGGCTCAGAACTGCGATTCAAGTTTGCACGTAGCGGCTCAAACGAATCGCAAGTTAATACACACAACGCCTTAAAGGCACTTTTAGGCATGATGTGCAAAACGTGGTCATCCAGCTTGCGCGGGTTAGGCTCAGAACTGCGATTCAAGTTTGCACGTAGCGGCTCAAACGAACCGCAACAAGTTAATACACTCAAAGCCTTACAGGCACTTCTAGGCATGATGTGCATAACGCGGTCATCCAGCTTCCGCGGGTTAGGCTCAGAACTGCGATTCAAGTTTGCACGTAGCGGCTCAAACGAGTCGCAACAAGTTAATACACACAACGCCTTAAAGGCACTTTTAGGCATGATGTGCAAAACGTGGTCATCCAGCTTGCGCGGGTTAGGCTCAGAACTGCGACTCAAGTTCGCACATAGTGGCTAAAGCGAATCGCAACAAGTTAATACACACAAAGCCTTACAGGCACTTCTAGGCATTATGTGCAAAACGCGGTCATCCAGCTTGCGCGGGTTAGGCTCAGAACTGCGATTCAAGTTTGCACGTAGCGGCTCAAACGAATTGCAACAAGTTAATAAACACAACGCTTTAAAGGCACTTTTAGGCATGATGTGCAAAACGTGGTCATCCAGCTTGCGCGGGTTAGGCTCAGAACTGCGATTCAAGTTTGCACGTAGCGGCTAAAGCGAATCGCAACAAGTTAATACACACAAAGCCTTACAGGCACTTTTAGGCATGATGTGAAAAACGAGGTCATCCAGCTTGCGCGGGTTAGGTTGAGAACTGCGATTCAAGTTCGCACATAGTGGCTAAAGCGAATCGCAACAAGTTAATACACACAAAGCCTTACAGGCACTTCTAGGCATGATGTGCATAACGCGGTCATCCAGCTTGCGCGGGTTAGGCTCAGAACTGCGATTCAAGTTTGCACGTAGCGGCTCAAACGAATCGCAACAAGTTAATACACACAACGCCTTAAAGGCACTTTTAGGCATGATGTGCAAAACGTGGTCATCCAGCTTGCGCGGGTTAGGCTCAGAACTAGGATTCAAGTTTGCACGTAGCGGCTCAAACGAATCGCAACAAGTTAATACACTCAAAGCCTTACAGGCACTTCTAGGCATGATGTGCATAACGCGGTCATCCAGCTTGCGCGGGTCAGGCTCAGAACTGCGATTCAAGTTCGCACATAGTGGCTAAAGAGAATCGCAAAAAGGTTATACACACAAAGCCTTACAGGCACTTCTAGGCATGATGTGCATAACGCGGTCATCCAGCTTGCGTGGGTTAGGCTCAGAACTGCGAATCAAGTTTGCACGTAGCGGCTCAAACGAATCGCAACAAGTTAATACACACAAAGCCTTAGAGGCACTTCTAGGCATGATGTGCATAACGCGGTCATCCAGCTTGCGCGGGTTAGGCTCAGAACTGCGATTCAAGTTCGCACGTAGTGGCTAAAGCGAATCGCAACAAGTTAATACACACAAAGCCTTAGAGGCACTTCTAGGCATGATGTGCATAACGCGGTCATCCAGCTCGCGCGGGTTAGGCTCAGAACTGCAATTCAAGTTTGCCCATAGCGGCTAAAACGAATCGCAACATGCTAATACAAACAAAGCCTTACAGGCACTTTTAGGCTTGTGCAAAATGGGGTCATCCAGCTTGCGCGGGTTAGGCTCAGAACTGCGATTCAAGTTTGCACGTAGCGGCTCAAACGAATCGCAACAAGTTAATACACACAACGCCTTACAGGCATTTTTAGGCATGATGTGCATAACGCGGTCATCCAGCTTGCGCGGGTTAGGCTCAAAACTGCAATTCAGGTTTGCACGTAGCGGCTCAAATGAATCGCAACAAGTTAATACACACAACCCCTTACAGGCACTTTTACGCATTATGTGCAAAACGCGGTCATCCAGCTTGCGCGGGTTAGGCTCAGAACTGCGATTCAAGTTCGCACATAGTGGCTAAAGCGAATCGCAACAAGTTAATACACACAAAGCCTTACAGGCACTTCTAGGCATGATGTGCATAACGCGGTCATCCAGCTTGCGCGGGTTAGGCTCAGAACTGCGATTCAAGTTTGCACGTAGCGGCTCAAACGAATCGCAACAAGTTAATACACACAACGCCTTAAAGGCACTTTTAGGCATGATGTGCAAAACGGGGTCATCCAGCTTGCGCGGGTTAGGCTCAGAACTGCGATTCAAGTTTGCACGTAGCGGCTCGAACGAATCGCAACAAGTTAATACACACAACGCCTTAAAGGCACTTTTAGGCATGATGTGCAAAACGGGGTCATCCAGCTTGCGCGGGTTAGGCTCAGAACTGCGATTCAAGTTCGTACATAGTGGCTAAAGCGAATCGCAGCAAGTTAATACACACAACGCCTTACAGGCACTTTTATGCATTATGTGCAAAACGTGGTCATCCAGCTTGCGCGGGTTAGGCTCAGAACTGCGATTCAAGTTCGCACATAGTGGCTAAAGCGAATCGCAAAAAGGTTATACACACAAAGCCTTACAGGCACTTCTAGGCATGATGTGCATAACGCGGTCATCCAGCTTGCGCGGGTTAGGCTCAGAACTGCGATTCAAGTTTGCACGTAGCGGCTCAAACGAATCGCAAGTTAATACACACAACGCCTTAAAGGCACTTTTAGGCATGATGTGCAAAACGTGGTCATCCAGCTTGCGCGGGTTAGGCTCAGAACTGCGATTCAAGTTTGCACGTAGCGGCTCAAACGAACCGCAACAAGTTAATACACTCAAAGCCTTACAGGCACTTCTAGGCATGATGTGCATAACGCGGTCATCCAGCTTCCGCGGGTTAGGCTCAGAACTGCGATTCAAGTTTGCACGTAGCGGCTCAAACGAGTCGCAACAAGTTAATACACACAACGCCTTAAAGGCACTTTTAGGCATGATGTGCAAAACGTGGTCATCCAGCTTGCGCGGGTTAGGCTCAGAACTGCGACTCAAGTTCGCACATAGTGGCTAAAGCGAATCGCAACAAGTAATTACACACAAAGCCTTACAGGCACTTCTAGGCATAATGTGCATAACGCGGTCATCCTGCTTGCGCGGGTTATGCTCAGAACTGCGATTCAAGTTTGCACGTAGCGGCTCAAACGAATCGCAACAAGTTAATACACACAACGCCTTAAAGGCACTTTTAGGCATGATGTGCAAAACGGGGTCATCCAGCTTGCGCGGGTTAGGCTCAGAACTGCGATTCAAGTTCGCACATAGTGGCTAAAGCGAATCGCAGCAAGTTAATACACACAAAGCCTTACAGGCACTTCTAGGCATGATGTGCATAACGCGGTCATCCAGCTTGCGCGGGTTAGGCTCAGAACTGCGATTCAAGTTTGCACGTAGCGGCTCAAACGAATCGCAACAAGTTAATCAACACAACGTTTTAAAGGCTCTTTTAGGCATGATGTGCAAAACGTGGTCATCCAGCTTGCGCGGGTTAGGCTGAGAACTGCGATTCAAGTTCGCACATAGAGGCTAAAGCGAATCGCAACAAGTTAATACACACAAAGCCTTACAGGCACTTTTAGGCATGATGTGAAAAACGAGGTCATCCAGCTTGCGCGGGTTAGGCTGAGAACTGCGATTCAAGTTCGCACATAGCGGCTAAAGCGAATCGCAACAAGTTAATACACACAAAGCCTTACAGGCACTTCTAGGCATGATGTGCATAACGCGGTCATCCAGCTTGCGCGGGTTAGGCTCAGAACTGCGATTCAAGTTTGCACGTAGCGGCTCAAACGAATCGCAACAAGTTAATACACACAACGCCTTAAAGGCACTTTTAGGCATGATGTGCAAAACGTGGTCATCCAGCTTGCGCGGGTTAGGCTCAGAACTGCGATTCAAGTTCGCACATAGTGGCTAAAGCGAATCGCAACAAGTTAATACACACAAAGCCTTACAGGCACTTCTAGGCATTATGTGCAAAACGCGGTCATCCAGCTTGCGCGGGTTAGGCTCAGAACTGCGATTCAAGTTTGCACGTAGCGGCTCAAACGAATCGCAACAAGTTAATAAACACAACGCTTTAAAGGCACTTTTAGGCATGATGTGCAAAACGTGGTCATCCAGCTTGCGCGGGTTAGGCTCAGAACTGCGATTCAAGTTTGCACGTAGCGGCTAAAGCGAATCGCAACAAGTTAATACACACAAAGCCTTACAGGCACTTTTAGGCATGATGTGAAAAACGAGGTCATCCAGCTTGCGCGGGTCAGGTTGAGAACTGCGATTCAAGTTTGTACATAGCGGCTAAACGAATCGCAACAAGTTAATACACACAAAGCCTTACAGGCACTTCTAGGCATGATGTGCATAACGCGGTCATCCAGCTTGCGCGGGTTAGGCTCAGAACTGCGACTCAAGTTTGCACGTAGCGGCTCAAACAAATCGCAACAAGTTAATACACACAACGCCTTAAAGGCACTTTTAGGCATGATGTGCAAAACGTGGTCATCCAGCTTGCGCGGGTTAGGCTCAGAACTGCGATTCAAGTTTGCACGTAGCGGCTCAAACGAATCGCAACAAGTTAATACACACAAAGCCTTACAGGCACTTCTAGGCATGATGTGCAAAACGCGGTCATCCAGCTTGCGCGGGTTAGGCTCAGAACTGCGATTCAAGTTTGCACGTAGCGGCTCAAACGAATCGCAACAAGTTAATACACACAACGCCTTAGAGGCACTT
The DNA here is from genome assembly GCF_055883805.1 of Amblyomma maculatum. NCBI lineage: Eukaryota > Metazoa > Arthropoda > Arachnida > Ixodida > Ixodidae > Amblyomma > Amblyomma maculatum. Next base: position 496,099,170 of record NC_139344.1, read on the forward strand.
TAGGCATGATGTGCAAAACGTGGTCATCCAGCTTGCGCGGGTTAGGCTCAGAACTGCGAATCAAGTTTGCACGTAGCGGCTCAAACGAATCGCAACAAGTTAATACACACAACGCCTTACAGGCACTTTTAGCCATGATGTGAAAAACGAGGTCATCCAGCTTGCGCGGGTTAGGCTGAGAACTGCGATTCAAGTTCGCACGTAGCGGCTAAAGCGAATCGCAACAAGTTAATACACACAACGCCTTAAAGGCACTTTAGGCATGATGTGAAAAACGAGGTCATCCAGCTTGCGCGGGTTAGGCTGAGAACTGCGATTCAAGTTCGCACGTAGCAGCTAAAGCGAATCGCAACAAGTTAATACACACAAAGCCTTACAGGCACTTCTAGTCATGATGTGCATCACGCGGTCGTCCAGCTTGCGCTGGTTAGGCTCAGAACTGCGATTCAAGTTTGCACGTAGCGGCTCAAACGAATCGCAACAAGTTAATACACTCAAAGCCTTACAGGCACTTCTAGGCATGATGTGCATAACGCGGTCATCCAGCTTGCGCGGGTCAGGCTCAGAACTGCGATGCAAGTTCGCACATAGTGGCTAAAGCGAATCGCAACAAGTTAATACACACAAAGCCTTACAGGCACTTCTAGGCATGATGTGCATAACGCGGTCATCCAGCTTGTGCGGGTTAGGCTCAGAACTGCGAATCAAGTTTGCACGTAGCGGCTCAAACGAATCGCAACAAGTTAATACACACAAAGCCTTACAGGCACTTCTAGGCATGATGTGCATAACGCGGTCATCCAGCTTGCGCGGGTTAGGCTCAGAACTGCGATTCAAGTTCGCACGTAGTGGCTAAAGCGAATCGCAACAAGTTAATACACACAAAGCCTTAGAGGCACTTCTAGGCATGATGTGCATAACGCGGTCATCCAGCTCGCGCGGGTTAGGCTCAGAACTGCAATTCAAGTTTGCCCATAGCGGCTAAAACGAATCGCAACATGCTAATACAAACAAAGCCTTACAGGCACTTTTAGGCTTGTGCAAAATGGGGTCATCCAGCTTGCGCGGGTTAGGCTCAGAACTGCGATTCAAGTTTGCACGTAGCGGCTCAAACGAATCGCAACAAGTTAATACACACAACGCCTTACAGGCATTTTTAGGCATGATGTGCATAACGCGGTCATCCAGCTTGCGCGGGTTAGGCTCAAAACTGCAATTCAGGTTTGCACGTAGCGGCTCAAATGAATCGCAACAAGTTAATACACACAACCCCTTACAGGCACTTTTACGCATTATGTGCAAAACGCGGTCATCCAGCTTGCGCGGGTTAGGCTCAGAACTGCGATTCAAGTTCGCACATTGTGGCTAAAGCGAATCGCAACAAGTTAATACACACAAAGCCTTACAGGCACTTCTAGGCATGATGTGCATAACGCGGTCATCCAGCTTGCGCGGGTTAGGCTCAGAACTGCGATTCAAGTTTGCACGTAGCGGCTCAAACGAATCGCAACAAGTTAATACACTCAAAGCCTTACAGGCACTTCTAGGCATGATGTGCATAACGCTGTCATCCAGCTTCCGCGGGTTAGGCTCAGAACTGCGATTCAAGTTTGCACGTAGCGGCTCAAACGAATCGCAACACAACGCCTTACAGGCATTTTTAGGCATGATGTGCATAACGCGGTCATCCAGCTTGCGCGGGTTAGGCTCAGAACTGCAATTCAGGATTGCACGTAGCGGCTCAAACGAATCGCAACAAGTTAATGCACACAACGCCTTACAGGCACTTTTACGCATTATGTGCAAAACGTGGTCATCCAGCTTGCGCGGGTTAGGCTCAGAACTGCGATTCAAGTTTGCACGTAGCGGCTCAAACGAATCGCAACAAGTTAATACACACAACGCCTTAAAGGCACTTTTAGGCATGATGTGCAAAACGTGGTCATCCAGCTTGCGCGGGTTAGGCTCAGAATTGCGATTCAAGTTTGCACGTAGCGGCTCAAACGAACCGCAACAAGTTAATACACTCAAAGCCTTACAGGCACTTCTAGGCATGATGTGCATAACGCGGTCATCCAGCTTGCGCGGGTTAGGCTCAGAACTGCGATTCAAGTTTGCACGTAGCGGCTCAAACGAGTCGCAACAAGTTAATACACACAACGCCTTAAAGGCACTTTTAGGCATGATGTGCAAAACGTGGTCATCCAGCTTGCGCGGGTTAGGCTCAGAACTGCGAATCAAGTTTGTACGTAGCGGCTCAAACGAATCGCAACAAGTTAATACACACAAAGCCTTACAGGCACTTTTAGGCATGATGTGAAAAACGAGGTCATCCAGCTTGCGCGGGTTAGGCTGAAAACTGCGATTCAAGGTCGCACATAGCAGCTAAAGCGAATCGCAACAAGTTAATACACACAAAACCTTACAGGCACTTCTAGGCATGATGTGCATCACTTGGTCATCCAGCTTGCGCGGGTTAGGCTCAGAACTGCGATTCAAGTTTGCACGTAGCGGCTCAAACGAATCGCAACAAGTTAATACACACAACGCCTTAAAGGCACTTTAGGCATGATGTGCAAAACGTGGTCATCCAGCTTGCGCGGGTTAGGCTCAGAACTGCGAATCAAGTTTGCACGTAGCGGCTCAAACTAATCGCAACAAGTTAATACACACAAAGCCTTACAGGCACTTCTAGGCATGATGTGCATAACGCGGTCATCCAGCTTGCGCGGGTTAGGCTCAGAACTGCGATTCAAGTTTGCACGTAGCGGCTCAAACGAACCGCGACAAGTTAATACACTCAAAGCCTTACAGGCACTTCTAGGCATGATGTGCATAACGCGGTCATCCAGCTTCCGAGGGTTAGGCTCAGAACTGCGATTCAAGTTTGCACGTAGCGGCTCAAACGAATCGCAACAAGTTAATACACACAACGCCTTAAAGGCACTTTTAGGCATGATGTGCAAAACGTGGTCATCCAGCTTGCGCGGGTTAGGCTCAGAACTGCGATTCAAGTTCGCACATGGTGGCTAAAGCGAATCGCAACAAGTTAATACACACAACGCCTTAAAGGCACTTTTAGGCATGATGTGCAATCGTGGTCATCCAGCTTGCGCGGGTTAGGCTCAGAACTGCGATTCAAGTTTGCACGTAGCGGCTCAGACGAATCGCAACAATTTAATACACACAACGCCTTACAGGCACTTTTAGGCATGATGTGAAAAACGAGGTCATCACGCTTGCGCGGGTTAGGCTGAGAACCATGGAGGAAGAAAAAAACTAGGAGGGAGCGCGTGGAACCTCCGCAAGCCAACCTCCTCTGACGCCGCTCCCTTCTCTCTCTTGCGCGCAATGATTCTTGGGAATTTAGCCAACATAGTTGCCAGACTCAAAAGCAGCAAGGTACATGGTATTGTTTAGTGACTTCGGATGTCCCCGCGGAAAGCATATCGGAGTGGTCTGCCGAAAGTTGTGCGTCTCGTCGTAACACATAAGTTACTTTGTTTACAATTGTTGCATTGTACTCCGTGTTTATGGGCACACTAGTGGTAACTACAGGTGGCCTTTTCATATTTGGTATCGTCAGGGAGACTACGAATTCGACATAACATTGCATGGCCGGGGAACTGGCTTCAGCGTAACAATGTGTATTTGAGGTCTGCATTTCCTAAATGAATCAAACGATTTTCGTCTCGAACAATACATGCACATGCCCTGACAAACAAACGTTTCGCTTCTCCAGGAGTGCGCATAACAGCTAGGATACTCACCGTTGGAGCGACAGCCCCGAGGTATATCCGTGTAGTTCTTGGATCCCAGCCGCCAGGCAGCATTTCATATGGCAGTACTTTTTGTTGGGCTAGCTTGCGGGACTCAGCGCACAAAGACAGAGCACAAGAACACAACGAACGACAGGACGAAGCCCCTAGTTCTTTTTGTTCTCGCGTGCTTCGTCTTTGTGCGCCGAGCCCAGCAAGCATTTCATATGGCGCAGCTGAGAGGACCCAGCCATACTTCGCGAAATACACGGGTGCACTGCGCGACGGCGGCAGCCCCCACGGGATCAGCCCGTCTAAAAGTCCAAAGTTTCATCCATCGCCTGCTCGCAGCGCGCGCCTCAGGTTTCTAGTGCAGGCGTCGCGTAGCGAAGGCCACGCGAAGGCATTCCTTCAGAGGGAAGCGTGCGAAACCGCAACCGAAACCAGCTACCGGCTACCGCTTGCCGTACCACGTGACGGCTAATTTCCCATGATTCTTTCCATTATATTTTTTATGACTAGGCTTCACTTTTCCGCCGCGGCACTCCCTCCTAGTTTTTTCTTCCTCCATGCTGAGAACTGCGATTCAAGTTCGCACGTAGCGGCTAAAGCGAATCGCAACAAGTTAATACACACAAAGCCTTACAGGCACTTCTAGGCATGATGTGCATAACGCGGTCATCCAGCTTGCGCGGGTTAGGCTCAGAACTGCGATTCAAGTTTGCACGTAGCGGCTCAAACGAATCGCAACAAGTTAATACACACAACGCCTTAAAGGCACTTTAGGCATGGTGTGCAAAACGTGGTCATCCAGCTTGCGCGGGTTAGGCTCAGAACTGCGAATCAAGTTTGCACGTAGCGGCTCAAACGAATCGCAACAAGTTAATACACACAAAGCCTTACAGGCACTTCTAGGCATGATGTGCATAACGCGGTCATCCAGCTTGCGCGGGTAGGCTCAGAACTGCGATTCAAGTTTGCCCATAGCGGCTGAAACGAATCGCAACATGCTAATACAAACAAAGCCTTACAGGCACTTTTAGGCTTGTGCAAAATGGGGTCATCCAGCTTGCGCGGGTTAGGCTCAGAACTGCGATTCAAGTTTGCACGTAGCGGCTCAAACGAATCGCAACAAGTTAATACACACAACGCCTTACAGGCATTTTTAGGCATGATGTGCATAACGCGATCATCCAGCTTGCGCGGGTTAGGCTCAGAACTGCAATTCAGGTTTGCACGTAGCGGCTCAAATGAATCGCAACAAGTTAATACACACAACGCCTTACAGGCACTTTTACGCATTATGTGCAAAACGCTGTCATCCAGCTTGCGCGGGTTAGGCTCAGAACTGCGATTCAAGTTCGCACATAGTGGCTAAAGCGAATCGCACCAAGTTAATACGCACAAAGCCTTACAGGCACTTCTAGGCATGATGTGCATAACGCGGTCATCCAGCTTGCGCGGGTTAGGCTCAGAACTGCGATTCAAGTTTGCACGTAGCGGCTCAAACGAATCGCAACAAGTTAATACACACAACGCCTTAAAGGCACTTTTAGGCATGATGTGCAAAACGGGGTCATCCAGCTTGCGCGGGTTAGGCTCAGAACTGCGATTCAAGTTTGCACGTAGCGGCTCAAACGAACCGCAACAAGTTAATACACTCAAAGCCTTACAGGCACTTCTAGGCATGATGTGCATAACGCGGTCATCCAGCTTCCGCGGGTTAGGCTCAGAACTGCGTTTCAAGTTTGCACGTAGCGGCTCAAACGAATCGCAACAAGTTAATACACACAACGCCTTAAAGGCACTTCTAGGCATTATGTGCAAAACGCTGTCATCCAGCTTGCGCGGGTTAGGCTCAGAACTGCGATTCAAGTTTGCACGTAGCGGCTCAAACGAATCGCAACAAGTTAATAAACACAAAGCTTTAAAGGCACTTTTAGGCATGATGTGCAAAACGTGGTCATCCAGCTTGCGCGGGTTAGGCTCAGAACTGCGATTCAAGTTTGCACGTAGCGGCTAAAGCGAATCGCAACAAGTTAATACACACAAAGCCTTACAGGCACTTTTAGGCATGATGTGAAAAACGAGGTCATCCAGCTTGCGCGGGTTAGGTTGAGAACTGCGATTCAAGTTCGCACATAGCGGCTAAAGAGAATCGCAACAAGTTAATACACACAAAGCCTTACAGGCACTTTTAGGCATGATGTGAAAAACGCGGTCATCCAGCTTGCGCGGGTTAGGCTCAGAACTGCGATTCAAGTTTGCACGTAGCGGCTCAAACGAATCGCAACAAGTTAATACACACAACGCCTTAAAGGCACTTTTAGGCTTGATGTGCAAAACGGGGTCATCCAGCTTGCGCGGGTTAGGCTCAGAACTGCGATTCAAGTTTGCACGTAGCGGCTGAAACGAATCGCAACAAGCTAATACACACAACGCCTTAAAGGCACTTTTAGGCATGATGTGCATAACGCGGTCATCCAGCTTCCGCGGGTTAGGCTCAGAACTGCGATTCAAGTTTGCACGTAGCGGCTCAAACGAATCGCAACAAGTTAATACACACAACGCCTTAAAGGCACTTTTAGGCATGATGTGCAAAACGTGGTCACCCAGCTTGCGCGGGTTAGGCTCAGAACTGCGAATCAAGTTTGCACGTAGCGGCTCAAACGAATCGCAACAAGTTAATACACACAAAGCCTTACAGGCACTCTTAGGCATGATGTGAAAAACGAGGTCATCCAGCTTGCGCGGGTTAGGCTGAGAACTGCGATTCAAGTTCGCACATAGCGGCTAAAGCGAATCGGAACAAGTTAATACACACAAAGCCTTACAGGCACTTCTAGGCATGATGTGCATCACGCGGTCATCCAGCTTGCGCGGGTTAGGCTCAGAACTGCGATTCAAGTTTGCACGTAGCGGCTCAAACGAATCGCAACAAGTTAATACACACAACGCCTTAAAGGCACTTTAGGCATGATGTGCAAAACGTGGTCATCCAGCTTGCGCGGGTTAGGCTCAGAACTGCGAATCAAGTTTGCACGTAGCGGCTCAAACGAATCGCAACAAGTTAATACACACAAAGCCTTACAGGCACTTCTAGGCATGATGTGCATAACGCGGTCATCCAGCTTGCGCGGGTTAGGCTCAGAACTGCGATTCAAGTTTGCACGTAGCGGCTCAAACGAACCGCGACAAGTTAATACACTCAAAGCCTTACAGGCACTTCTAGGCATGATGTGCATAACGCGGTCATCCAGCTTCCGCGGGTTAGGCTCAGAACTGCGATTCAAGTTTGCACGTAGCGGATCAAACGAATCGCAACAAGTTAATACACACAACGCCTTAAAGGCACTTTTAGGCATGATGTGCAAAACGTGGTCATCCAGCTTGCGCGGGTTAGGCTGAGAACTGCGATTCAAGTTCGCACATAGCGGCTAAAGCGAATCGCAACAAGTTAATACACACAAAGCCTTACAGGCACTTTTAGGCATGATGTGAAAAACGCGGTCATCCAGCTTGCGCGGGTTAGGCTGAGAACTGCGATTCAAGTTCGCACATAGCGGCTAAAGCGAATCGCAACAAGTTAATACACACAAAGCCTTACAGGCACTTCAAGGCATGATGTGCATAACGCGGTCATCCAGCTTGCGCGGGTTAGGCTCAGAACTGCGATTCAAGTTTGCACGTAGCGGCTCAAACGAATCGCAACAAGTTAATACACACAAAGCCTTACAGGCACTTCTAGGCATGATGTGCATAACGCGGTCATCCAGCTTGCGCGGGTTAGGCTCAGAACTGCGATTCAAGTTTGCACGTAGCGGCTCAAACGAATCGCAACAATACACACAACGGCTTACAGGCACTTCTAGGCATGATGTGAAAAACGAGGTCATCCAGCTTGCGCGGGTTAGGCTGAGAACTGCGATTCAAGTTCGCATATAGCGGCTAAAGCGAATCGCAACAAGTTAATACACACAAAGCCTTACAGGCACTTCTAGGCATGATGTGCATAACGCGGTCATCCAGCTTGCGCGGGTTAGGCTCAGAACTGCGATTCAAGTTTGCACGTAGCGGCTCAAACGAATCGCAACAAGTTAATACACACAACGCCTTAAAGGCACTTTTAGGCATGATGTGCAAAACGTGGTCATCCAGCTCGCGCGGGTTAGGCTCAGAACTGCGAATCAAGTTTGCACGTAGCGGCTCAAACGAATCGCAACAAGTTAATACACACAAAGCCTTACAGGCACTTCTAGGCATGATGTGCATAACGCGGTCATCCAGCTTGCGCGGGTTAGGCTCAGAACTGCGATTCAAGTTTGCACGTAGCGGCTCAAACGAATCGCAACAAGTTAATACACACAACGCCTTAAAGGCACTTTTAGGCATGATGTGCAAAACGTGGTCATCCAGCTTGCGCGGGTTAGGCTCAGAACTGCGATTCAAGTTTGCACGTAGCGGCTCAAACGAACCGCAACAAGTTAATACACTCAAAGCCTTACAGGCACTTCTAGGCATGATGTGCATAACGCGGTCATCCAGCTTGCGCGGGTTAGGCTCAGAACTGCGATTCAAGTTTGCACGTAGCGGCTCAAACGAATCGCAACAAGTTAATACACACAACGCCTTAAAGGCACTTTTAGGCATGATGTGCAAAACGTGGTCATCCAGCTTGCGCGGGTTAGGCTCAGAACTGCGAATCAAGTTTGCACGTAGCGGCTCAAACGAATCGCAACAAGTTAATACACACAAAGCCTTACAGGCACTTTTAGGCATGATGTGAAAAACGAGGTCATCCAGCTTGCGCGGGTTAGGCTGAAAACTGCGATTCAAGTTCGCACATAGCAGCTAAAGCGAATCGCAACAAGTTAATACACACAAAGCCTTACAGGCACTTCTAGGCATGATGTGCATCACGCGGTCATCCAGCTTGCGCGGGTTAGGCTCAGAACTGCGATTCAAGTTCGCACATAGTGGCTAAAGCGAATCGCAACAAGTTAATACACACAAAGCCTTACAGGCACTTCTAGGCATGATGTGCATAACGCGGTCATCCAGCTTGCGCGGGTTAGGCTCAGAACTGCGATTCAAGTTTGCACGTAGCGGCTCAAACGAATCGCAACAAGTTAATACACACAACGCCTTACAGGCATTTTTAGGCATGATGTGCATAACGCGGTCATCCAGCTTGCGCGGGTTAGGCTCAAAACTGCAATTTAGGTTTGCACGTAGCGGCTCAAATGAATCGCAACAAGTTAATACACAAAACGCCTTAAAGGCACTATTAGGCATGATGTGCAAAACGTGGTCATCCAGCTTGCGCGGGTTAGGCTGAGAACTGCGATTCAAGTTCGCACATAGCGGCTAAAGCGAATCGCAACAAGTTAATACACACAAAGCCTTACAGGCACTTTTAGGCATGATGTGAAAAACGCGGTCATCCAGCTTGCGCGGGTTAGGCTCAGAACTGCGATTCAAGTTTGCACGTAGCGGCTCAAACGAATCGCAACAATACACACAACGGCTTACAGGCACTTCTAGGCATGATGTGAAAAACGAGGTCATCCAGCTTGCGCGGGTTAGGCTGAGAACTGCGATTCAAGTTCGCATATAGCGGCTAAAGCGAATCGCAACAAGTTAATACACACAAAGCCTTACAGGCACTTCTAGGCATGATGTGCATAACGCGGTCATCCAGCTTGCGCGGGTTAGGCTCAGAACTGCGATTCAAGTTTGCACGTAGCGGCTCAAACGAATCGCAACAAGTTAATACACACAACGCCTTAAAGGCACTTTTAGGCATGATGTGCAAAACGTGGTCATCCAGCTTGCGCGGGTTAGGCTCAGAACTGCGATTCAAGTTTGCACGTAGCGGCTCAAACGAACCGCAACAAGTTAATACACTCAAAGCCTTACAGGCACTTCTAGGCATGATGTGCATAACGCGGTCATCCAGCTTGCGCGGGTTAGGCTCAGAACTGCGATTCAAGTTTGCACGTAGCGGCTCAAACGAATCGCAACAAGTTAATACACACAACGCCTTAAAGGCACTTTTAGGCATGATGTGCAAAACGTGGTCATCCAGCTTGCGCGGGTTAGGCTCAGAACTGCGAATCAAGTTTGCACGTAGCGGCTCAAACGAATCGCAACAAGTTAATACACACAAAGCCTTACAGGCACTTTTAGGCATGATGTGAAAAACGAGGTCATCCAGCTTGCGCGGGTTAGGCTGAAAACTGCGATTCAAGTTCGCACATAGCAGCTAAAGCGAATCGCAACAAGTTAATACACACAAAGCCTTACAGGCACTTCTAGGCATGATGTGCATCACGCGGTCATCCAGCTTGCGCGGGTTAGGCTCAGATCTGCGATTCAAGTTCGCACATAGTGGCTAAAGCGAATCGCAACAAGTTAATACACACAAAGCCTTACAGGCACTTCTAGGCATGATGTGCATAACGCGGTCATCCAGCTTGCGCGGGTTAGGCTCAGAACTGCGAATCAAGTTTGCACGTAGCGGCTCAAACGAATCGCAACAAGTTAATACACACAAAGCCTTACAGGCACTTCTAGGCATGATGTGCATAACGCGGTCATCCAGCTTGCGCGGGTTAGGCTCAGAACTGCGATTCAAGTTTGCACGTAGCGGCTCAAACGAATCGCAACAAGTTAATACACACAACGCCTTACAGGCATTTTTAGGCATGATGTGCATAACGCGGTCATCCAGCTTGCGCGGGTTAGGCTCAAAACTGCAATTTAGGTTTGCACGTAGCGGCTCAAATGAATCGCAACAAGTTAATACACAAAACGCCTTAAAGGCACTTTTAGGCATGATGTGCAAAACGTGGTCATCCAGCTTGCGCGGGTTAGGCTGAGAACTGCGATTCAAGTTCGCACATAGCGGCTAAAGCGAATCGCAACAAGTTAATACACACAAAGCCTTACAGGCACTTTTAGGCATGATGTGAAAAACGCGGTCATCCAGCTTGCGCGGGTTAGGCTGAGAACTGCAATTCAAGTTCGCACATAGCGGCTAAAGCGAATCGCAACAAGTTAATACACACAAAGCCTTACAGGCACTTCTAGGCATGATGTGCATAACGCGGTCATCCAGCTTGCGCGGGTTAGGCTCAGAACTGCGATTCAAGTTTGCACGTAGCGGCTCAAACGTATCGCAACAATACACACAACGGCTTACAGGCACTTCTAGGCATGATGTGAAAAACGAGGTCATCCAGCTTGCGCGGGTTAGGCTGAGAACTGCGATTCAAGTTCGCACATAGCGGCTAAAGCGAATCGCAACAAGTTAATACACACAAAGCCTTACAGGCACTTCTAGGCATGATGTGCATAACGCGGTCATCCAGCTTGCGCGGGTTAGGCTCAGAACTGCGATTCAAGTTTGCACGTAGCGGCTCAAACGAATCGCAACAAGTTAATACACACAATGCCTTAAAGGCACTTTTAGGCATGATGTGCAAAACGTGGTCATCCAGCTTGCGCGGGTTAGGCTCAGAACTGCGAATCAAGTTTGCACGTAGCGGCTCAAACGAATCGCAACAAGTTAATACACACAAAGCCTTACAGGCACTCTTAGGCATGATGTGAAAAACGAGGTCATCCAGCTTGCGCGGGTTAGGCTGAGAACTGCGATTCAAGTTCGCACATAGCGGCTAAAGCGAATCGGAACAAGTTAATACACACAAAGCCTTACAGGCACTTCTAGGCATGATGTGCATCACGCGGTCATCCAGCTTGCGCGGGTTAGGCTCAGAACTGCGATTCAAGTTTGCACGTAGCGGCTCAAACGAATCGCAACAAGTTAATACACACAACGCCTTAAAGGCACTTTAGGCATGATGTGCAAAACGTGGTCATCCAGCTTGCGCGGGTTAGGCTCAGAACTGCGAATCAAGTTTGCACGTAGCGGCTCAAACGAATCGCAACAAGTTAATACACACAAAGCCTTACAGGCACTTCTAGGCATGATGTGCATAACGCGGTCATCCAGCTTGCGCGGGTTAGGCTCAGAACTGCGATTCAAGTTTGCACGTAGCGGCTCAAACGAACCGCGACAAGTTAATACACTCAAAGCCTTACAGGCACTTCTAGGCATGATGTGCATAACGCGGTCATCCAGCTTCCGCGGGTTAGGCTCAGAACTGCGATTCAAGTTTGCACGTAGCGGATCAAACGAATCGCAACAAGTTAATACACACAACGCCTTAAAGGCACTTTTAGGCATGATGTGCAAAACGTGGTCATCCAGCTTGCGCGGGTTAGGCTGAGAACTGCGATTCAAGTTCGCACATAGCGGCTAAAGCGAATCGCAACAAGTTAATACACACAAAGCCTTACAGGCACTTTTAGGCATGATGTGAAAAACGCGGTCATCCAGCTTGCGCGGGTTAGGCTGAGAACTGCGATTCAAGTTCGCACATAGCGGCTAAAGCGAATCGCAACAAGTTAATACACACAAAGCCTTACAGGCACTTCAAGGCATGATGTGCATAACGCGGTCATCCAGCTTGCGCGGGTTAGGCTCAGAACTGCGATTCAAGTTTGCACGTAGCGGCTCAAACGAATCGCAACAAGTTAATACACACAAAGCCTTACAGGCACTTCTAGGCATGATGTGCATAACGCGGTCATCCAGCTTGCGCGGGTTAGGCTCAGAACTGCGATTCAAGTTTGCACGTAGCGGCTCAAACGAATCGCAACAATACACACAACGGCTTACAGGCACTTCTAGGCATGATGTGAAAAACGAGGTCATCCAGCTTGCGCGGGTTAGGCTGAGAACTGCGATTCAAGTTCGCATATAGCGGCTAAAGCGAATCGCAACAAGTTAATACACACAAAGCCTTACAGGCACTTCTAGGCATGATGTGCATAACGCGGTCATCCAGCTTGCGCGGGTTAGGCTCAGAACTGCGATTCAAGTTTGCACGTAGCGGCTCAAACGAATCGCAACAAGTTAATACACACAACGCCTTAAAGGCACTTTTAGGCATGATGTGCAAAACGTGGTCATCCAGCTCGCGCGGGTTAGGCTCAGAACTGCGAATCAAGTTTGCACGTAGCGGCTCAAACGAATCGCAACAAGTTAATACACACAAAGCCTTACAGGCACTTCTAGGCATGATGTGCATAACGCGGTCATCCAGCTTGCGCGGGTTAGGCTCAGAACTGCGATTCAAGTTTGCACGTAGCGGCTCAAACGAATCGCAACAAGTTAATACACACAACGCCTTAAAGGCACTTTTAGGCATGATGTGCAAAACGTGGTCATCCAGCTTGCGCGGGTTAGGCTCAGAACTGCGATTCAAGTTTGCACGTAGCGGCTCAAACGAACCGCAACAAGTTAATACACTCAAAGCCTTACAGGCACTTTTAGGCATGATGTGCAAAACGTGGTCATCCAGCTTGCGCGGGTTAGGCTCAGAACTGCGAATCAAGTTTGCACGTAGCGGCTCAAACGAATCGCAACAAGTTAATACACACAAAGCCTTACAGGCACTTTTAGGCATGATGTGAAAAACGAGGTCATCCAGCTTGCGCGGGTTAGGCTGAAAACTGCGATTCAAGTTCGCACATAGCAGCTAAAGCGAATCGCAACAAGTTAATACACACAAAGCCTTACAGGCACTTCTAGGCATGATGTGCATCACGCGGTCATCCAGCTTGCGCGGGTTAGGCTCAGAACTGCGATTCAAGTTCGCACATAGTGGCTAAAGCGAATCGCAACAAGTTAATACACACAAAGCCTTACAGGCACTTCTAGGCATGATGTGCATAACGCGGTCATCCAGCTTGCGCGGGTTAGGCTCAGAACTGCGATTCAAGTTTGCACGTAGCGGCTCAAACGAATCGCAACAAGTTAATACACACAACGCCTTACAGGCATTTTTAGGCATGATGTGCATAACGCGGTCATCCAGCTTGCGCGGGTTAGGCTCAAAACTGCAATTTAGGTTTGCACGTAGCGGCTCAAATGAATCGCAACAAGTTAATACACAAAACGCCTTAAAGGCACTATTAGGCATGATGTGCAAAACGTGGTCATCCAGCTTGCGCGGGTTAGGCTGAGAACTGCGATTCAAGTTCGCACATAGCGGCTAAAGCGAATCGCAACAAGTTAATACACACAAAGCCTTACAGGCACTTTTAGGCATGATGTGAAAAACGCGGTCATCCAGCTTGCGCGGGTTAGGCTCAGAACTGCGATTCAAGTTTGCACGTAGCGGCTCAAACGAATCGCAACAATACACACAACGGCTTACAGGCACTTCTAGGCATGATGTGAAAAACGAGGTCATCCAGCTTGCGCGGGTTAGGCTGAGAACTGCGATTCAAGTTCGCATATAGCGGCTAAAGCGAATCGCAACAAGTTAATACACACAAAGCCTTACAGGCACTTCTAGGCATGATGTGCATAACGCGGTCATCCAGCTTGCGCGGGTTAGGCTCAGAACTGCGATTCAAGTTTGCACGTAGCGGCTCAAACGAATCGCAACAAGTTAATACACACAACGCCTTAAAGGCACTTTTAGGCATGATGTGCAAAACGTGGTCATCCAGCTCGCGCGGGTTAGGCTCAGAACTGCGAATCAAGTTTGCACGTAGCGGCTCAAACGAATCGCAACAAGTTAATACACACAAAGCCTTACAGGCACTTCTAGGCATGATGTGCATAACGCGGTCATCCAGCTTGCGCGGGTTAGGCTCAGAACTGCGATTCAAGTTTGCACGTAGCGGCTCAAACGAATCGCAACAAGTTAATACACACAACGCCTTAAAGGCACTTTTAGGCATGATGTGCAAAACGTGGTCATCCAGCTTGCGCGGGTTAGGCTCAGAACTGCGATTCAAGTTTGCACGTAGCGGCTCAAACGAACCGCAACAAGTTAATACACTCAAAGCCTTACAGGCACTTTTAGGCATGATGTGCAAAACGTGGTCATCCAGCTTGCGCGGGTTAGGCTCAGAACTGCGAATCAAGTTTGCACGTAGCGGCTCAAACGAATCGCAACAAGTTAATACACACAAAGCCTTACAGGCACTTTTAGGCATGATGTGAAAAACGAGGTCATCCAGCTTGCGCGGGTTAGGCTGAAAACTGCGATTCAAGTTCGCACATAGCAGCTAAAGCGAATCGCAACAAGTTAATACACACAAAGCCTTACAGGCACTTCTAGGCATGATGTGCATCACGCGGTCATCCAGCTTGCGCGGGTTAGGCTCAGAACTGCGATTCAAGTTCGCACATAGTGGCTAAAGCGAATCGCAACAAGTTAATACACACAAAGCCTTACAGGCACTTCTAGGCATGATGTGCATAACGCGGTCATCCAGCTTGCGCGGGTTAGGCTCAGAACTGCGATTCAAGTTTGCACGTAGCGGCTCAAACGAATCGCAACAAGTTAATACACACAACGCCTTACAGGCATTTTTAGGCATGATGTGCATAACGCGGTCATCCAGCTTGCGCGGGTTAGGCTCAAAACTGCAATTTAGGTTTGCACGTAGCGGCTCAAATGAATCGCAACAAGTTAATACACAAAACGCCTTAAAGGCACTATTAGGCATGATGTGCAAAACGTGGTCATCCAGCTTGCGCGGGTTAGGCTGAGAACTGCGATTCAAGTTCGCACATAGCGGCTAAAGCGAATCGCAACAAGTTAATACACACAAAGCCTTACAGGCACTTTTAGGCATGATGTGAAAAACGCGGTCATCCAGCTTGCGCGGGTTAGGCTCAGAACTGCGATTCAAGTTTGCACGTAGCGGCTCAAACGAATCGCAACAATACACACAACGGCTTACAGGCACTTCTAGGCATGATGTGAAAAACGAGGTCATCCAGCTTGCGCGGGTTAGGCTGAGAACTGCGATTCAAGTTCGCATATAGCGGCTAAAGCGAATCGCAACAAGTTAATACACACAAAGCCTTACAGGCACTTCTAGGCATGATGTGCATAACGCGGTCATCCAGCTTGCGCGGGTTAGGCTCAGAACTGCGATTCAAGTTTGCACGTAGCGGCTCAAACGAATCGCAACAAGTTAATACACACAACGCCTTAAAGGCACTTTTAGGCATGATGTGCAAAACGTGGTCATCCAGCTTGCGCGGGTTAGGCTCAGAACTGCGATTCAAGTTTGCACGTAGCGGCTCAAACGAACCGCAACAAGTTAATACACTCAAAGCCTTACAGGCACTTCTAGGCATGATGTGCATAACGCGGTCATCCAGCTTGCGCGGGTTAGGCTCAGAACTGCGATTCAAGTTTGCACGTAGCGGCTCAAACGAATCGCAACAAGTTAATACACACAACGCCTTAAAGGCACTTTTAGGCATGATGTGCAAAACGTGGTCATCCAGCTTGCGCGGGTTAGGCTCAGAACTGCGAATCAAGTTTGCACGTAGCGGCTCAAACGAATCGCAACAAGTTAATACACACAAAGCCTTACAGGCACTTTTAGGCATGATGTGAAAAACGAGGTCATCCAGCTTGCGCGGGTTAGGCTGAAAACTGCGATTCAAGTTCGCACATAGCAGCTAAAGCGAATCGCAACAAGTTAATACACACAAAGCCTTACAGGCACTTCTAGGCATGATGTGCATCACGCGGTCATCCAGCTTGCGCGGGTTAGGCTCAGATCTGCGATTCAAGTTCGCACATAGTGGCTAAAGCGAATCGCAACAAGTTAATACACACAAAGCCTTACAGGCACTTCTAGGCATGATGTGCATAACGCGGTCATCCAGCTTGCGCGGGTTAGGCTCAGAACTGCGAATCAAGTTTGCACGTAGCGGCTCAAACGAATCGCAACAAGTTAATACACACAAAGCCTTACAGGCACTTCTAGGCATGATGTGCATAACGCGGTCATCCAGCTTGCGCGGGTTAGGCTCAGAACTGCGATTCAAGTTTGCACGTAGCGGCTCAAACGAATCGCAACAAGTTAATACACACAACGCCTTACAGGCATTTTTAGGCATGATGTGCATAACGCGGTCATCCAGCTTGCGCGGGTTAGGCTCAAAACTGCAATTTAGGTTTGCACGTAGCGGCTCAAATGAATCGCAACAAGTTAATACACAAAACGCCTTAAAGGCACTTTTAGGCATGATGTGCAAAACGTGGTCATCCAGCTTGCGCGGGTTAGGCTGAGAACTGCGATTCAAGTTCGCACATAGCGGCTAAAGCGAATCGCAACAAGTTAATACACACAAAGCCTTACAGGCACTTTTAGGCATGATGTGAAAAACGCGGTCATCCAGCTTGCGCGGGTTAGGCTGAGAACTGCAATTCAAGTTCGCACATAGCGGCTAAAGCGAATCGCAACAAGTTAATACACACAAAGCCTTACAGGCACTTCTAGGCATGATGTGCATAACGCGGTCATCCAGCTTGCGCGGGTTAGGCTCAGAACTGCGATTCAAGTTTGCACGTAGCGGCTCAAACGTATCGCAACAATACACACAACGGCTTACAGGCACTTCTAGGCATGATGTGAAAAACGAGGTCATCCAGCTTGCGCGGGTTAGGCTGAGAACTGCGATTCAAGTTCGCACATAGCGGCTAAAGCGAATCGCAACAAGTTAATACACACAAAGCCTTACAGGCACTTCTAGGCATGATGTGCATAACGCGGTCATCCAGCTTGCGCGGGTTAGGCTCAGAACTGCGATTCAAGTTTGCACGTAGCGGCTCAAACGAATCGCAACAAGTTAATACACACAATGCCTTAAAGGCACTTTTAGGCATGATGTGCAAAACGTGGTCATCCAGCTTGCGCGGGTTAGGCTCAGAACTGCGAATCAAGTTTGCACGTAGCGGCTCAAACGAATCGCAACAAGTTAATACACACAAAGCCTTACAGGCACTTCTAGGCATGATGTGCATAACGCGGTCATCCAGCTTGCGCGGGTTAGGCTCAGAACTGCGATTCAAGTTTGCACGTAGCGGCTCAAACGAATCGCAACAAGTTAATACACACAACGCCTTAAAGGCACTTTTAGGCATGATGTGCAAAACGTGGTCATCCAGCTTGCGCGGGTTAGGCTCAGAACTGCGATTCAAGTTTGCACGTAGCGGCTCAAACGAACCGCAACAAGTTAATACACACAACGCCTTAAAGGCACTTTTAGGCTTGATGTGCAAAACGGGGTCATCCAGCTTGCGCGGGTTAGGCTCAGAACTGCGATTCAAGTTTGCACGTAGCGGCTGAAACGAATCGCAACAAGCTAATACACACAACGCCTTAAAGGCACTTTTAGGCATGATGTGCATAACGCGGTCATCCAGCTTCCGCGGGTTAGGCTCAGAACTGCGATTCAAGTTTGCACGTAGCGGCTCAAACGAATCGCAACAAGTTAATACACACAACGCCTTAAAGGCACTTTTAGGCATGATGTGCAAAACGTGGTCACCCAGCTTGCGCGGGTTAGGCTCAGAACTGCGAATCAAGTTTGCACGTAGCGGCTCAAACGAATCGCAACAAGTTAATACACACAAAGCCTTACAGGCACTCTTAGGCATGATGTGAAAAACGAGGTCATCCAGCTTGCGCGGGTTAGGCTGAGAACTGCGATTCAAGTTCGCACATAGCGGCTAAAGCGAATCGGAACAAGTTAATACACACAAAGCCTTACAGGCACTTCTAGGCATGATGTGCATCACGCGGTCATCCAGCTTGCGCGGGTTAGGCTCAGAACTGCGATTCAAGTTTGCACGTAGCGGCTCAAACGAATCGCAACAAGTTAATACACACAACGCCTTAAAGGCACTTTAGGCATGATGTGCAAAACGTGGTCATCCAGCTTGCGCGGGTTAGGCTCAGAACTGCGAATCAAGTTTGCACGTAGCGGCTCAAACGAATCGCAACAAGTTAATACACACAAAGCCTTACAGGCACTTCTAGGCATGATGTGCATAACGCGGTCATCCAGCTTGCGCGGGTTAGGCTCAGAACTGCGATTCAAGTTTGCACGTAGCGGCTCAAACGAACCGCGACAAGTTAATACACTCAAAGCCTTACAGGCACTTCTAGGCATGATGTGCATAACGCGGTCATCCAGCTTCCGCGGGTTAGGCTCAGAACTGCGATTCAAGTTTGCACGTAGCGGATCAAACGAATCGCAACAAGTTAATACACACAACGCCTTAAAGGCACTTTTAGGCATGATGTGCAAAACGTGGTCATCCAGCTTGCGCGGGTTAGGCTGAGAACTGCGATTCAAGTTCGCACATAGCGGCTAAAGCGAATCGCAACAAGTTAATACACACAAAGCCTTACAGGCACTTTTAGGCATGATGTGAAAAACGCGGTCATCCAGCTTGCGCGGGTTAGGCTGAGAACTGCGATTCAAGTTCGCACATAGCGGCTAAAGCGAATCGCAACAAGTTAATACACACAAAGCCTTACAGGCACTTCAAGGCATGATGTGCATAACGCGGTCATCCAGCTTGCGCGGGTTAGGCTCAGAACTGCGATTCAAGTTTGCACGTAGCGGCTCAAACGAATCGCAACAAGTTAATACACACAAAGCCTTACAGGCACTTCTAGGCATGATGTGCATAACGCGGTCATCCAGCTTGCGCGGGTTAGGCTCAGAACTGCGATTCAAGTTTGCACGTAGCGGCTCAAACGAATCGCAACAATACACACAACGGCTTACAGGCACTTCTAGGCATGATGTGAAAAACGAGGTCATCCAGCTTGCGCGGGTTAGGCTGAGAACTGCGATTCAAGTTCGCATATAGCGGCTAAAGCGAATCGCAACAAGTTAATACACACAAAGCCTTACAGGCACTTCTAGGCATGATGTGCATAACGCGGTCATCCAGCTTGCGCGGGTTAGGCTCAGAACTGCGATTCAAGTTTGCACGTAGCGGCTCAAACGAATCGCAACAAGTTAATACACACAACGCCTTAAAGGCACTTTTAGGCATGATGTGCAAAACGTGGTCATCCAGCTCGCGCGGGTTAGGCTCAGAACTGCGAATCAAGTTTGCACGTAGCGGCTCAAACGAATCGCAACAAGTTAATACACACAAAGCCTTACAGGCACTTCTAGGCATGATGTGCATAACGCGGTCATCCAGCTTGCGCGGGTTAGGCTCAGAACTGCGATTCAAGTTTGCACGTAGCGGCTCAAACGAATCGCAACAAGTTAATACACACAACGCCTTAAAGGCACTTTTAGGCATGATGTGCAAAACGTGGTCATCCAGCTTGCGCGGGTTAGGCTCAGAACTGCGATTCAAGTTTGCACGTAGCGGCTCAAACGAACCGCAACAAGTTAATACACTCAAAGCCTTACAGGCACTTTTAGGCATGATGTGCAAAACGTGGTCATCCAGCTTGCGCGGGTTAGGCTCAGAACTGCGAATCAAGTTTGCACGTAGCGGCTCAAACGAATCGCAACAAGTTAATACACACAAAGCCTTACAGGCACTTTTAGGCATGATGTGAAAAACGAGGTCATCCAGCTTGCGCGGGTTAGGCTGAAAACTGCGATTCAAGTTCGCACATAGCAGCTAAAGCGAATCGCAACAAGTTAATACACACAAAGCCTTACAGGCACTTCTAGGCATGATGTGCATCACGCGGTCATCCAGCTTGCGCGGGTTAGGCTCAGAACTGCGATTCAAGTTCGCACATAGTGGCTAAAGCGAATCGCAACAAGTTAATACACACAAAGCCTTACAGGCACTTCTAGGCATGATGTGCATAACGCGGTCATCCAGCTTGCGCGGGTTAGGCTCAGAACTGCGATTCAAGTTTGCACGTAGCGGCTCAAACGAATCGCAACAAGTTAATACACACAACGCCTTACAGGCATTTTTAGGCATGATGTGCATAACGCGGTCATCCAGCTTGCGCGGGTTAGGCTCAAAACTGCAATTTAGGTTTGCACGTAGCGGCTCAAATGAATCGCAACAAGTTAATACACAAAACGCCTTAAAGGCACTATTAGGCATGATGTGCAAAACGTGGTCATCCAGCTTGCGCGGGTTAGGCTGAGAACTGCGATTCAAGTTCGCACATAGCGGCTAAAGCGAATCGCAACAAGTTAATACACACAAAGCCTTACAGGCACTTTTAGGCATGATGTGAAAAACGCGGTCATCCAGCTTGCGCGGGTTAGGCTCAGAACTGCGATTCAAGTTTGCACGTAGCGGCTCAAACGAATCGCAACAATACACACAACGGCTTACAGGCACTTCTAGGCATGATGTGAAAAACGAGGTCATCCAGCTTGCGCGGGTTAGGCTGAGAACTGCGATTCAAGTTCGCATATAGCGGCTAAAGCGAATCGCAACAAGTTAATACACACAAAGCCTTACAGGCACTTCTAGGCATGATGTGCATAACGCGGTCATCCAGCTTGCGCGGGTTAGGCTCAGAACTGCGATTCAAGTTTGCACGTAGCGGCTCAAACGAATCGCAACAAGTTAATACACACAACGCCTTAAAGGCACTTTTAGGCATGATGTGCAAAACGTGGTCATCCAGCTCGCGCGGGTTAGGCTCAGAACTGCGAATCAAGTTTGCACGTAGCGGCTCAAACGAATCGCAACAAGTTAATACACACAAAGCCTTACAGGCACTTCTAGGCATGATGTGCATAACGCGGTCATCCAGCTTGCGCGGGTTAGGCTCAGAACTGCGATTCAAGTTTGCACGTAGCGGCTCAAACGAATCGCAACAAGTTAATACACACAACGCCTTAAAGGCACTTTTAGGCATGATGTGCAAAACGTGGTCATCCAGCTTGCGCGGGTTAGGCTCAGAACTGCGATTCAAGTTTGCACGTAGCGGCTCAAACGAACCGCAACAAGTTAATACACTCAAAGCCTTACAGGCACTTTTAGGCATGATGTGCAAAACGTGGTCATCCAGCTTGCGCGGGTTAGGCTCAGAACTGCGAATCAAGTTTGCACGTAGCGGCTCAAACGAATCGCAACAAGTTAATACACACAAAGCCTTACAGGCACTTTTAGGCATGATGTGAAAAACGAGGTCATCCAGCTTGCGCGGGTTAGGCTGAAAACTGCGATTCAAGTTCGCACATAGCAGCTAAAGCGAATCGCAACAAGTTAATACACACAAAGCCTTACAGGCACTTCTAGGCATGATGTGCATCACGCGGTCATCCAGCTTGCGCGGGTTAGGCTCAGAACTGCGATTCAAGTTCGCACATAGTGGCTAAAGCGAATCGCAACAAGTTAATACACACAAAGCCTTACAGGCACTTCTAGGCATGATGTGCATAACGCGGTCATCCAGCTTGCGCGGGTTAGGCTCAGAACTGCGATTCAAGTTTGCACGTAGCGGCTCAAACGAATCGCAACAAGTTAATACACACAACGCCTTACAGGCATTTTTAGGCATGATGTGCATAACGCGGTCATCCAGCTTGCGCGGGTTAGGCTCAAAACTGCAATTTAGGTTTGCACGTAGCGGCTCAAATGAATCGCAACAAGTTAATACACAAAACGCCTTAAAGGCACTATTAGGCATGATGTGCAAAACGTGGTCATCCAGCTTGCGCGGGTTAGGCTGAGAACTGCGATTCAAGTTCGCACATAGCGGCTAAAGCGAATCGCAACAAGTTAATACACACAAAGCCTTACAGGCACTTTTAGGCATGATGTGAAAAACGCGGTCATCCAGCTTGCGCGGGTTAGGCTCAGAACTGCGATTCAAGTTTGCACGTAGCGGCTCAAACGAATCGCAACAATACACACAACGGCTTACAGGCACTTCTAGGCATGATGTGAAAAACGAGGTCATCCAGCTTGCGCGGGTTAGGCTGAGAACTGCGATTCAAGTTCGCATATAGCGGCTAAAGCGAATCGCAACAAGTTAATACACACAAAGCCTTACAGGCACTTCTAGGCATGATGTGCATAACGCGGTCATCCAGCTTGCGCGGGTTAGGCTCAGAACTGCGATTCAAGTTTGCACGTAGCGGCTCAAACGAATCGCAACAAGTTAATACACACAACGCCTTAAAGGCACTTTTAGGCATGATGTGCAAAACGTGGTCATCCAGCTTGCGCGGGTTAGGCTCAGAACTGCGATTCAAGTTTGCACGTAGCGGCTCAAACGAACCGCAACAAGTTAATACACTCAAAGCCTTACAGGCACTTCTAGGCATGATGTGCATAACGCGGTCATCCAGCTTGCGCGGGTTAGGCTCAGAACTGCGATTCAAGTTTGCACGTAGCGGCTCAAACGAATCGCAACAAGTTAATACACACAACGCCTTAAAGGCACTTTTAGGCATGATGTGCAAAACGTGGTCATCCAGCTTGCGCGGGTTAGGCTCAGAACTGCGAATCAAGTTTGCACGTAGCGGCTCAAACGAATCGCAACAAGTTAATACACACAAAGCCTTACAGGCACTTTTAGGCATGATGTGAAAAACGAGGTCATCCAGCTTGCGCGGGTTAGGCTGAAAACTGCGATTCAAGTTCGCACATAGCAGCTAAAGCGAATCGCAACAAGTTAATACACACAAAGCCTTACAGGCACTTCTAGGCATGATGTGCATCACGCGGTCATCCAGCTTGCGCGGGTTAGGCTCAGATCTGCGATTCAAGTTCGCACATAGTGGCTAAAGCGAATCGCAACAAGTTAATACACACAAAGCCTTACAGGCACTTCTAGGCATGATGTGCATAACGCGGTCATCCAGCTTGCGCGGGTTAGGCTCAGAACTGCGAATCAAGTTTGCACGTAGCGGCTCAAACGAATCGCAACAAGTTAATACACACAAAGCCTTACAGGCACTTCTAGGCATGATGTGCATAACGCGGTCATCCAGCTTGCGCGGGTTAGGCTCAGAACTGCGATTCAAGTTTGCACGTAGCGGCTCAAACGAATCGCAACAAGTTAATACACACAACGCCTTACAGGCATTTTTAGGCATGATGTGCATAACGCGGTCATCCAGCTTGCGCGGGTTAGGCTCAAAACTGCAATTTAGGTTTGCACGTAGCGGCTCAAATGAATCGCAACAAGTTAATACACAAAACGCCTTAAAGGCACTTTTAGGCATGATGTGCAAAACGTGGTCATCCAGCTTGCGCGGGTTAGGCTGAGAACTGCGATTCAAGTTCGCACATAGCGGCTAAAGCGAATCGCAACAAGTTAATACACACAAAGCCTTACAGGCACTTTTAGGCATGATGTGAAAAACGCGGTCATCCAGCTTGCGCGGGTTAGGCTGAGAACTGCAATTCAAGTTCGCACATAGCGGCTAAAGCGAATCGCAACAAGTTAATACACACAAAGCCTTACAGGCACTTCTAGGCATGATGTGCATAACGCGGTCATCCAGCTTGCGCGGGTTAGGCTCAGAACTGCGATTCAAGTTTGCACGTAGCGGCTCAAACGTATCGCAACAATACACACAACGGCTTACAGGCACTTCTAGGCATGATGTGAAAAACGAGGTCATCCAGCTTGCGCGGGTTAGGCTGAGAACTGCGATTCAAGTTCGCACATAGCGGCTAAAGCGAATCGCAACAAGTTAATACACACAAAGCCTTACAGGCACTTCTAGGCATGATGTGCATAACGCGGTCATCCAGCTTGCGCGGGTTAGGCTCAGAACTGCGATTCAAGTTTGCACGTAGCGGCTCAAACGAATCGCAACAAGTTAATACACACAATGCCTTAAAGGCACTTTTAGGCATGATGTGCAAAACGTGGTCATCCAGCTTGCGCGGGTTAGGCTCAGAACTGCGAATCAAGTTTGCACGTAGCGGCTCAAACGAATCGCAACAAGTTAATACACACAAAGCCTTACAGGCACTCTTAGGCATGATGTGAAAAACGAGGTCATCCAGCTTGCGCGGGTTAGGCTGAGAACTGCGATTCAAGTTCGCACATAGCGGCTAAAGCGAATCGGAACAAGTTAATACACACAAAGCCTTACAGGCACTTCTAGGCATGATGTGCATCACGCGGTCATCCAGCTTGCGCGGGTTAGGCTCAGAACTGCGATTCAAGTTTGCACGTAGCGGCTCAAACGAATCGCAACAAGTTAATACACACAACGCCTTAAAGGCACTTTAGGCATGATGTGCAAAACGTGGTCATCCAGCTTGCGCGGGTTAGGCTCAGAACTGCGAATCAAGTTTGCACGTAGCGGCTCAAACGAATCGCAACAAGTTAATACACACAAAGCCTTACAGGCACTTCTAGGCATGATGTGCATAACGCGGTCATCCAGCTTGCGCGGGTTAGGCTCAGAACTGCGATTCAAGTTTGCACGTAGCGGCTCAAACGAACCGCGACAAGTTAATACACTCAAAGCCTTACAGGCACTTCTAGGCATGATGTGCATAACGCGGTCATCCAGCTTCCGCGGGTTAGGCTCAGAACTGCGATTCAAGTTTGCACGTAGCGGATCAAACGAATCGCAACAAGTTAATACACACAACGCCTTAAAGGCACTTTTAGGCATGATGTGCAAAACGTGGTCATCCAGCTTGCGCGGGTTAGGCTGAGAACTGCGATTCAAGTTCGCACATAGCGGCTAAAGCGAATCGCAACAAGTTAATACACACAAAGCCTTACAGGCACTTTTAGGCATGATGTGAAAAACGCGGTCATCCAGCTTGCGCGGGTTAGGCTGAGAACTGCGATTCAAGTTCGCACATAGCGGCTAAAGCGAATCGCAACAAGTTAATACACACAAAGCCTTACAGGCACTTCAAGGCATGATGTGCATAACGCGGTCATCCAGCTTGCGCGGGTTAGGCTCAGAACTGCGATTCAAGTTTGCACGTAGCGGCTCAAACGAATCGCAACAAGTTAATACACACAAAGCCTTACAGGCACTTCTAGGCATGATGTGCATAACGCGGTCATCCAGCTTGCGCGGGTTAGGCTCAGAACTGCGATTCAAGTTTGCACGTAGCGGCTCAAACGAATCGCAACAATACACACAACGGCTTACAGGCACTTCTAGGCATGATGTGAAAAACGAGGTCATCCAGCTTGCGCGGGTTAGGCTGAGAACTGCGATTCAAGTTCGCATATAGCGGCTAAAGCGAATCGCAACAAGTTAATACACACAAAGCCTTACAGGCACTTCTAGGCATGATGTGCATAACGCGGTCATCCAGCTTGCGCGGGTTAGGCTCAGAACTGCGATTCAAGTTTGCACGTAGCGGCTCAAACGAATCGCAACAAGTTAATACACACAACGCCTTAAAGGCACTTTTAGGCATGATGTGCAAAACGTGGTCATCCAGCTCGCGCGGGTTAGGCTCAGAACTGCGAATCAAGTTTGCACGTAGCGGCTCAAACGAATCGCAACAAGTTAATACACACAAAGCCTTACAGGCACTTCTAGGCATGATGTGCATAACGCGGTCATCCAGCTTGCGCGGGTTAGGCTCAGAACTGCGATTCAAGTTTGCACGTAGCGGCTCAAACGAATCGCAACAAGTTAATACACACAACGCCTTAAAGGCACTTTTAGGCATGATGTGCAAAACGTGGTCATCCAGCTTGCGCGGGTTAGGCTCAGAACTGCGATTCAAGTTTGCACGTAGCGGCTCAAACGAACCGCAACAAGTTAATACACTCAAAGCCTTACAGGCACTTTTAGGCATGATGTGCAAAACGTGGTCATCCAGCTTGCGCGGGTTAGGCTCAGAACTGCGAATCAAGTTTGCACGTAGCGGCTCAAACGAATCGCAACAAGTTAATACACACAAAGCCTTACAGGCACTTTTAGGCATGATGTGAAAAACGAGGTCATCCAGCTTGCGCGGGTTAGGCTGAAAACTGCGATTCAAGTTCGCACATAGCAGCTAAAGCGAATCGCAACAAGTTAATACACACAAAGCCTTACAGGCACTTCTAGGCATGATGTGCATCACGCGGTCATCCAGCTTGCGCGGGTTAGGCTCAGAACTGCGATTCAAGTTCGCACATAGTGGCTAAAGCGAATCGCAACAAGTTAATACACACAAAGCCTTACAGGCACTTCTAGGCATGATGTGCATAACGCGGTCATCCAGCTTGCGCGGGTTAGGCTCAGAACTGCGATTCAAGTTTGCACGTAGCGGCTCAAACGAATCGCAACAAGTTAATACACACAACGCCTTACAGGCATTTTTAGGCATGATGTGCATAACGCGGTCATCCAGCTTGCGCGGGTTAGGCTCAAAACTGCAATTTAGGTTTGCACGTAGCGGCTCAAATGAATCGCAACAAGTTAATACACAAAACGCCTTAAAGGCACTATTAGGCATGATGTGCAAAACGTGGTCATCCAGCTTGCGCGGGTTAGGCTGAGAACTGCGATTCAAGTTCGCACATAGCGGCTAAAGCGAATCGCAACAAGTTAATACACACAAAGCCTTACAGGCACTTTTAGGCATGATGTGAAAAACGCGGTCATCCAGCTTGCGCGGGTTAGGCTCAGAACTGCGATTCAAGTTTGCACGTAGCGGCTCAAACGAATCGCAACAATACACACAACGGCTTACAGGCACTTCTAGGCATGATGTGAAAAACGAGGTCATCCAGCTTGCGCGGGTTAGGCTGAGAACTGCGATTCAAGTTCGCATATAGCGGCTAAAGCGAATCGCAACAAGTTAATACACACAAAGCCTTACAGGCACTTCTAGGCATGATGTGCATAACGCGGTCATCCAGCTTGCGCGGGTTAGGCTCAGAACTGCGATTCAAGTTTGCACGTAGCGGCTCAAACGAATCGCAACAAGTTAATACACACAACGCCTTAAAGGCACTTTTAGGCATGATGTGCAAAACGTGGTCATCCAGCTTGCGCGGGTTAGGCTCAGAACTGCGATTCAAGTTTGC
The DNA here is from genome assembly GCF_055883805.1 of Amblyomma maculatum. Lineage (NCBI taxonomy): Eukaryota > Metazoa > Arthropoda > Arachnida > Ixodida > Ixodidae > Amblyomma > Amblyomma maculatum. The sequence continues at coordinate 496,126,799 of NC_139344.1, forward strand.
ACGTAGCGGCTCAAACGAACCGCAACAAGTTAATACACTCAAAGCCTTACAGGCACTTCTAGGCATGATGTGCATAACGCGGTCATCCAGCTTGCGCGGGTTAGGCTCAGAACTGCGATTCAAGTTTGCACGTAGCGGCTCAAACGAATCGCAACAAGTTAATACACACAACGCCTTAAAGGCACTTTTAGGCATGATGTGCAAAACGTGGTCATCCAGCTTGCGCGGGTTAGGCTCAGAACTGCGAATCAAGTTTGCACGTAGCGGCTCAAACGAATCGCAACAAGTTAATACACACAAAGCCTTACAGGCACTTTTAGGCATGATGTGAAAAACGAGGTCATCCAGCTTGCGCGGGTTAGGCTGAAAACTGCGATTCAAGTTCGCACATAGCAGCTAAAGCGAATCGCAACAAGTTAATACACACAAAGCCTTACAGGCACTTCTAGGCATGATGTGCATCACGCGGTCATCCAGCTTGCGCGGGTTAGGCTCAGATCTGCGATTCAAGTTCGCACATAGTGGCTAAAGCGAATCGCAACAAGTTAATACACACAAAGCCTTACAGGCACTTCTAGGCATGATGTGCATAACGCGGTCATCCAGCTTGCGCGGGTTAGGCTCAGAACTGCGAATCAAGTTTGCACGTAGCGGCTCAAACGAATCGCAACAAGTTAATACACACAAAGCCTTACAGGCACTTCTAGGCATGATGTGCATAACGCGGTCATCCAGCTTGCGCGGGTTAGGCTCAGAACTGCGATTCAAGTTTGCACGTAGCGGCTCAAACGAATCGCAACAAGTTAATACACACAACGCCTTACAGGCATTTTTAGGCATGATGTGCATAACGCGGTCATCCAGCTTGCGCGGGTTAGGCTCAAAACTGCAATTTAGGTTTGCACGTAGCGGCTCAAATGAATCGCAACAAGTTAATACACAAAACGCCTTAAAGGCACTTTTAGGCATGATGTGCAAAACGTGGTCATCCAGCTTGCGCGGGTTAGGCTGAGAACTGCGATTCAAGTTCGCACATAGCGGCTAAAGCGAATCGCAACAAGTTAATACACACAAAGCCTTACAGGCACTTTTAGGCATGATGTGAAAAACGCGGTCATCCAGCTTGCGCGGGTTAGGCTGAGAACTGCAATTCAAGTTCGCACATAGCGGCTAAAGCGAATCGCAACAAGTTAATACACACAAAGCCTTACAGGCACTTCTAGGCATGATGTGCATAACGCGGTCATCCAGCTTGCGCGGGTTAGGCTCAGAACTGCGATTCAAGTTTGCACGTAGCGGCTCAAACGTATCGCAACAATACACACAACGGCTTACAGGCACTTCTAGGCATGATGTGAAAAACGAGGTCATCCAGCTTGCGCGGGTTAGGCTGAGAACTGCGATTCAAGTTCGCACATAGCGGCTAAAGCGAATCGCAACAAGTTAATACACACAAAGCCTTACAGGCACTTCTAGGCATGATGTGCATAACGCGGTCATCCAGCTTGCGCGGGTTAGGCTCAGAACTGCGATTCAAGTTTGCACGTAGCGGCTCAAACGAATCGCAACAAGTTAATACACACAACGCCTTAAAGGCACTTTTAGGCATGATGTGCAAAACGTGGTCATCCAGCTCGCGCGGGTTAGGCTCAGAACTGCGAATCAAGTTTGCACGTAGCGGCTCAAACGAATCGCAACAAGTTAATACACACAAAGCCTTACAGGCACTTCTAGGCATGATGTGCATAACGCGGTCATCCAGCTTGCGCGGGTTAGGCTCAGAACTGCGATTCAAGTTTGCACGTAGCGGCTCAAACGAATCGCAACAAGTTAATACACACAACGCCTTAAAGGCACTTTTAGGCATGATGTGCAAAACGTGGTCATCCAGCTTGCGCGGGTTAGGCTCAGAACTGCGATTCAAGTTTGCACGTAGCGGCTCAAACGAACCGCAACAAGTTAATACACTCAAAGCCTTACAGGCACTTTTAGGCATGATGTGCAAAACGTGGTCATCCAGCTTGCGCGGGTTAGGCTCAGAACTGCGAATCAAGTTTGCACGTAGCGGCTCAAACGAATCGCAACAAGTTAATACACACAAAGCCTTACAGGCACTTTTAGGCATGATGTGAAAAACGAGGTCATCCAGCTTGCGCGGGTTAGGCTGAAAACTGCGATTCAAGTTCGCACATAGCAGCTAAAGCGAATCGCAACAAGTTAATACACACAAAGCCTTACAGGCACTTCTAGGCATGATGTGCATCACGCGGTCATCCAGCTTGCGCGGGTTAGGCTCAGAACTGCGATTCAAGTTCGCACATAGTGGCTAAAGCGAATCGCAACAAGTTAATACACACAAAGCCTTACAGGCACTTCTAGGCATGATGTGCATAACGCGGTCATCCAGCTTGCGCGGGTTAGGCTCAGAACTGCGATTCAAGTTTGCACGTAGCGGCTCAAACGAATCGCAACAAGTTAATACACACAACGCCTTACAGGCATTTTTAGGCATGATGTGCATAACGCGGTCATCCAGCTTGCGCGGGTTAGGCTCAAAACTGCAATTTAGGTTTGCACGTAGCGGCTCAAATGAATCGCAACAAGTTAATACACAAAACGCCTTAAAGGCACTATTAGGCATGATGTGCAAAACGTGGTCATCCAGCTTGCGCGGGTTAGGCTGAGAACTGCGATTCAAGTTCGCACATAGCGGCTAAAGCGAATCGCAACAAGTTAATACACACAAAGCCTTACAGGCACTTTTAGGCATGATGTGAAAAACGCGGTCATCCAGCTTGCGCGGGTTAGGCTCAGAACTGCGATTCAAGTTTGCACGTAGCGGCTCAAACGAATCGCAACAATACACACAACGGCTTACAGGCACTTCTAGGCATGATGTGAAAAACGAGGTCATCCAGCTTGCGCGGGTTAGGCTGAGAACTGCGATTCAAGTTCGCATATAGCGGCTAAAGCGAATCGCAACAAGTTAATACACACAAAGCCTTACAGGCACTTCTAGGCATGATGTGCATAACGCGGTCATCCAGCTTGCGCGGGTTAGGCTCAGAACTGCGATTCAAGTTTGCACGTAGCGGCTCAAACGAATCGCAACAAGTTAATACACACAACGCCTTAAAGGCACTTTTAGGCATGATGTGCAAAACGTGGTCATCCAGCTTGCGCGGGTTAGGCTCAGAACTGCGATTCAAGTTTGCACGTAGCGGCTCAAACGAACCGCAACAAGTTAATACACTCAAAGCCTTACAGGCACTTCTAGGCATGATGTGCATAACGCGGTCATCCAGCTTGCGCGGGTTAGGCTCAGAACTGCGATTCAAGTTTGCACGTAGCGGCTCAAACGAATCGCAACAAGTTAATACACACAACGCCTTAAAGGCACTTTTAGGCATGATGTGCAAAACGTGGTCATCCAGCTTGCGCGGGTTAGGCTCAGAACTGCGAATCAAGTTTGCACGTAGCGGCTCAAACGAATCGCAACAAGTTAATACACACAAAGCCTTACAGGCACTTTTAGGCATGATGTGAAAAACGAGGTCATCCAGCTTGCGCGGGTTAGGCTCAGAACTGCGAATCAAGTTTGCACGTAGCGGCTCAAACGAATCGCAACAAGTTAATACACACAAAGCCTTACAGGCACTTCTAGGCATGATGTGCATAACGCGGTCATCCAGCTTGCGCGGGTTAGGCTCAGAACTGCGATTCAAGTTTGCACGTAGCGGCTCAAACGAACCGCGACAAGTTAATACACTCAAAGCCTTACAGGCACTTCTAGGCATGATGTGCATAACGCGGTCATCCAGCTTCCGCGGGTTAGGCTCAGAACTGCGATTCAAGTTTGCACGTAGCGGATCAAACGAATCGCAACAAGTTAATACACACAACGCCTTAAAGGCACTTTTAGGCATGATGTGCAAAACGTGGTCATCCAGCTTGCGCGGGTTAGGCTGAGAACTGCGATTCAAGTTCGCACATAGCGGCTAAAGCGAATCGCAACAAGTTAATACACACAAAGCCTTACAGGCACTTTTAGGCATGATGTGAAAAACGCGGTCATCCAGCTTGCGCGGGTTAGGCTGAGAACTGCGATTCAAGTTCGCACATAGCGGCTAAAGCGAATCGCAACAAGTTAATACACACAAAGCCTTACAGGCACTTCAAGGCATGATGTGCATAACGCGGTCATCCAGCTTGCGCGGGTTAGGCTCAGAACTGCGATTCAAGTTTGCACGTAGCGGCTCAAACGAATCGCAACAAGTTAATACACACAAAGCCTTACAGGCACTTCTAGGCATGATGTGCATAACGCGGTCATCCAGCTTGCGCGGGTTAGGCTCAGAACTGCGATTCAAGTTTGCACGTAGCGGCTCAAACGAATCGCAACAATACACACAACGGCTTACAGGCACTTCTAGGCATGATGTGAAAAACGAGGTCATCCAGCTTGCGCGGGTTAGGCTGAGAACTGCGATTCAAGTTCGCATATAGCGGCTAAAGCGAATCGCAACAAGTTAATACACACAAAGCCTTACAGGCACTTCTAGGCATGATGTGCATAACGCGGTCATCCAGCTTGCGCGGGTTAGGCTCAGAACTGCGATTCAAGTTTGCACGTAGCGGCTCAAACGAATCGCAACAAGTTAATACACACAACGCCTTAAAGGCACTTTTAGGCATGATGTGCAAAACGTGGTCATCCAGCTCGCGCGGGTTAGGCTCAGAACTGCGAATCAAGTTTGCACGTAGCGGCTCAAACGAATCGCAACAAGTTAATACACACAAAGCCTTACAGGCACTTCTAGGCATGATGTGCATAACGCGGTCATCCAGCTTGCGCGGGTTAGGCTCAGAACTGCGATTCAAGTTTGCACGTAGCGGCTCAAACGAATCGCAACAAGTTAATACACACAACGCCTTAAAGGCACTTTTAGGCATGATGTGCAAAACGTGGTCATCCAGCTTGCGCGGGTTAGGCTCAGAACTGCGATTCAAGTTTGCACGTAGCGGCTCAAACGAACCGCAACAAGTTAATACACTCAAAGCCTTACAGGCACTTTTAGGCATGATGTGCAAAACGTGGTCATCCAGCTTGCGCGGGTTAGGCTCAGAACTGCGAATCAAGTTTGCACGTAGCGGCTCAAACGAATCGCAACAAGTTAATACACACAAAGCCTTACAGGCACTTTTAGGCATGATGTGAAAAACGAGGTCATCCAGCTTGCGCGGGTTAGGCTGAAAACTGCGATTCAAGTTCGCACATAGCAGCTAAAGCGAATCGCAACAAGTTAATACACACAAAGCCTTACAGGCACTTCTAGGCATGATGTGCATCACGCGGTCATCCAGCTTGCGCGGGTTAGGCTCAGAACTGCGATTCAAGTTCGCACATAGTGGCTAAAGCGAATCGCAACAAGTTAATACACACAAAGCCTTACAGGCACTTCTAGGCATGATGTGCATAACGCGGTCATCCAGCTTGCGCGGGTTAGGCTCAGAACTGCGATTCAAGTTTGCACGTAGCGGCTCAAACGAATCGCAACAAGTTAATACACACAACGCCTTACAGGCATTTTTAGGCATGATGTGCATAACGCGGTCATCCAGCTTGCGCGGGTTAGGCTCAAAACTGCAATTTAGGTTTGCACGTAGCGGCTCAAATGAATCGCAACAAGTTAATACACAAAACGCCTTAAAGGCACTATTAGGCATGATGTGCAAAACGTGGTCATCCAGCTTGCGCGGGTTAGGCTGAGAACTGCGATTCAAGTTCGCACATAGCGGCTAAAGCGAATCGCAACAAGTTAATACACACAAAGCCTTACAGGCACTTTTAGGCATGATGTGAAAAACGCGGTCATCCAGCTTGCGCGGGTTAGGCTCAGAACTGCGATTCAAGTTTGCACGTAGCGGCTCAAACGAATCGCAACAATACACACAACGGCTTACAGGCACTTCTAGGCATGATGTGAAAAACGAGGTCATCCAGCTTGCGCGGGTTAGGCTGAGAACTGCGATTCAAGTTCGCATATAGCGGCTAAAGCGAATCGCAACAAGTTAATACACACAAAGCCTTACAGGCACTTCTAGGCATGATGTGCATAACGCGGTCATCCAGCTTGCGCGGGTTAGGCTCAGAACTGCGATTCAAGTTTGCACGTAGCGGCTCAAACGAATCGCAACAAGTTAATACACACAACGCCTTAAAGGCACTTTTAGGCATGATGTGCAAAACGTGGTCATCCAGCTTGCGCGGGTTAGGCTCAGAACTGCGATTCAAGTTTGCACGTAGCGGCTCAAACGAACCGCAACAAGTTAATACACTCAAAGCCTTACAGGCACTTCTAGGCATGATGTGCATAACGCGGTCATCCAGCTTGCGCGGGTTAGGCTCAGAACTGCGATTCAAGTTTGCACGTAGCGGCTCAAACGAATCGCAACAAGTTAATACACACAACGCCTTAAAGGCACTTTTAGGCATGATGTGCAAAACGTGGTCATCCAGCTTGCGCGGGTTAGGCTCAGAACTGCGAATCAAGTTTGCACGTAGCGGCTCAAACGAATCGCAACAAGTTAATACACACAAAGCCTTACAGGCACTTTTAGGCATGATGTGAAAAACGAGGTCATCCAGCTTGCGCGGGTTAGGCTGAAAACTGCGATTCAAGTTCGCACATAGCAGCTAAAGCGAATCGCAACAAGTTAATACACACAAAGCCTTACAGGCACTTCTAGGCATGATGTGCATCACGCGGTCATCCAGCTTGCGCGGGTTAGGCTCAGATCTGCGATTCAAGTTCGCACATAGTGGCTAAAGCGAATCGCAACAAGTTAATACACACAAAGCCTTACAGGCACTTCTAGGCATGATGTGCATAACGCGGTCATCCAGCTTGCGCGGGTTAGGCTCAGAACTGCGAATCAAGTTTGCACGTAGCGGCTCAAACGAATCGCAACAAGTTAATACACACAAAGCCTTACAGGCACTTCTAGGCATGATGTGCATAACGCGGTCATCCAGCTTGCGCGGGTTAGGCTCAGAACTGCGATTCAAGTTTGCACGTAGCGGCTCAAACGAATCGCAACAAGTTAATACACACAACGCCTTACAGGCATTTTTAGGCATGATGTGCATAACGCGGTCATCCAGCTTGCGCGGGTTAGGCTCAAAACTGCAATTTAGGTTTGCACGTAGCGGCTCAAATGAATCGCAACAAGTTAATACACAAAACGCCTTAAAGGCACTTTTAGGCATGATGTGCAAAACGTGGTCATCCAGCTTGCGCGGGTTAGGCTGAGAACTGCGATTCAAGTTCGCACATAGCGGCTAAAGCGAATCGCAACAAGTTAATACACACAAAGCCTTACAGGCACTTTTAGGCATGATGTGAAAAACGCGGTCATCCAGCTTGCGCGGGTTAGGCTGAGAACTGCAATTCAAGTTCGCACATAGCGGCTAAAGCGAATCGCAACAAGTTAATACACACAAAGCCTTACAGGCACTTCTAGGCATGATGTGCATAACGCGGTCATCCAGCTTGCGCGGGTTAGGCTCAGAACTGCGATTCAAGTTTGCACGTAGCGGCTCAAACGTATCGCAACAATACACACAACGGCTTACAGGCACTTCTAGGCATGATGTGAAAAACGAGGTCATCCAGCTTGCGCGGGTTAGGCTGAGAACTGCGATTCAAGTTCGCACATAGCGGCTAAAGCGAATCGCAACAAGTTAATACACACAAAGCCTTACAGGCACTTCTAGGCATGATGTGCATAACGCGGTCATCCAGCTTGCGCGGGTTAGGCTCAGAACTGCGATTCAAGTTTGCACGTAGCGGCTCAAACGAATCGCAACAAGTTAATACACACAATGCCTTAAAGGCACTTTTAGGCATGATGTGCAAAACGTGGTCATCCAGCTTGCGCGGGTTAGGCTCAGAACTGCGAATCAAGTTTGCACGTAGCGGCTCAAACGAATCGCAACAAGTTAATACACACAAAGCCTTACAGGCACTTCTAGGCATGATGTGCATAACGCGGTCATCCAGCTTGCGCGGGTTAGGCTCAGAACTGCGATTCAAGTTTGCACGTAGCGGCTCAAACGAATCGCAACAAGTTAATACACACAACGCCTTAAAGGCACTTTTAGGCATGATGTGCAAAACGTGGTCATCCAGCTTGCGCGGGTTAGGCTCAGAACTGCGATTCAAGTTTGCACGTAGCGGCTCAAACGAACCGCAACAAGTTAATACACACAAAGCCTTACAGGCACTTCTAGGCATGATGTGCATCACGCGGTCATCCAGCTTGCGCGGGTTAGGCTCAGAACTGCGATTCAAGTTTGCACGTAGCGGCTCAAACGAATCGCAACAAGTTAATACACACAACGCCTTAAAGGCACTTTAGGCATGATGTGCAAAACGTGGTCATCCAGCTTGCGCGGGTTAGGCTCAGAACTGCGAATCAAGTTTGCACGTAGCGGCTCAAACTAATCGCAACAAGTTAATACACACAAAGCCTTACAGGCACTTCTAGGCATGATGTGCATAACGCGGTCATCCAGCTTGCGCGGGTTAGGCTCAGAACTGCGATTCAAGTTTGCACGTAGCGGCTCAAACGAACCGCGACAAGTTAATACACTCAAAGCCTTACAGGCACTTCTAGGCATGATGTGCATAACGCGGTCATCCAGCTTCCGAGGGTTAGGCTCAGAACTGCGATTCAAGTTTGCACGTAGCGGCTCAAACGAATCGCAACAAGTTAATACACACAACGCCTTAAAGGCACTTTTAGGCATGATGTGCAAAACGTGGTCATCCAGCTTGCGCGGGTTAGGCTCAGAACTGCGATTCAAGTTCGCACATGGTGGCTAAAGCGAATCGCAACAAGTTAATACACACAACGCCTTAAAGGCACTTTTAGGCATGATGTGCAATCGTGGTCATTCAGCTTGCGCGGGTTAGGCTCAGAACTGCGATTCAAGTTTGCACGTAGCGGCTCAAACGAATCGCAACAATTTAATACACACAACGCCTTACAGGCACTTTTAGGCATGATGTGAAAAACGAGGTCATCACGCTTGCGCGGGTTAGGCTGAGAACTGCGATTCAAGTTCGCACGTAGCGGCTAAAGCGAATCGCAACAAGTTAATACACACAAAGCCTTACAGGCACTTCTAGGCATGATGTGCATAACGCGGTCATCCAGCTTGCGCGGGTTAGGCTCAGAACTGCGATTCAAGTTTGCACGTAGCGGCTCAAACGAATCGCAACAAGTTAATACACACAACGCCTTAAAGGCACTTTAGGCATGATGTGCAAAACGTGGTCATCCAGCTTGCGCGGGTTGGGCTCAGAACTGCGAATCAAGTTTGCACGTAGCGGCTCAAACGAATCGCAACAAGTTAATACACACAACGCCTTAAAGGCACTTTAGGCATGATGTGCAAAACGTGGTCATCCAGCTTGCGCGGGTTAGGCTCAGAACTGCGAATCAAGTTTGCACGTAGCGGCTCAAACGAATCGCAACAAGTTAATACACACAAAGCCTTACAGGCACTTCTAGGCATGATGTGCATAACGCGGTCATCCAGCTTGCGCGGGTAGGCTCAGAACTGCGAATCAACTTCGCAAGTAGTGGCTAAAGCGAATCGCAACAAGTTAATACACACAAAGCCTTAGAGGCACTTCTAGGCATGATGTGCATAACGCGGTCATCCAGCTCGCGCGGGTTAGGCTCAGAACTGCGATTCAAGTTTGCCCATAGCGGCTAAAACGAATCGCAACATGCTAATACAAACAAAGCCTTACAGGCAGTTTTAGGCTTGTGCAAAATGGGGTCGTCCAGCTTGCGCGGGTTAGGCTCAGAACTGCGATTCAAGTTTGCACGTAGCGGCTCAAACGAATCGCAACAAGTTAATACACACAACGCCTTACAGGCATTTTTAGGCATGATGTGCATAACGCGGTCATCCAGCTTGCGCGGGTTAGGCTCAGAACTGCAATTCAGGTTTGCACGTAGCGGCTCAAATGAATCGCAACAAGTTAATACACACAACGCCTTACAGGCACTTTTACGCATTATGTGCAAAACGCTGTCATCCAGTTTGCGCGGGTTAGGCTCAGAACTGCGATTCAAGTTCGCACATAGTGGCTAAAGCGAATCGCACCAAGTTAATACGCACAAAGCCTTACAGGCACTTCTAGGCATGATGTGCATAACGCGGTCATCCAGCTTGCGCGGGTTAGGCTCAGAACTGCTATTCAAGTTTGCACGTAGCGGCTCAAACGAACCGCAACAAGTTAATACACTCAAAGCCTTACAGGCACTTCTAGGCATGATGTGCATAACGCGGTCATCCAGCTTCCGCGGGTTAGGCTCAGAACTGCGATTCAAGTTTGCACGTAGCGGCTCAAACAAATCGCAACAAGTTAATACACACAACGCCTTAAAGGCACTTTTAGGCATGATGTGCAAAACGTGGTCATCCAGCTTGCGCGGGTTAGGCTCAGAACTGCGATTCAAGTTTGCACGTAGCGGCTCAAACGAATCGCAACAAGTTAATACACACAAAGCCTTACAGGCACTTCTAGGCATGATGTGCAAAACGTGGTCATCCAGCTTGCGCGGGTTAGGCTGAGAACTGCGATTCAAGTTCGCACATAGCGGCTAAAGCGAATCGCAACAAGTTAATACACACAAAGCCTTACAGGCACTTTTAGGCATGATGTGAAAAACGCGGTCATCCAGCTTGCGCGAGTTAGGCTCAGAACTGCGATTCAAGTTTGCACGTAGCGGCTCAAACGAATCGCAACAAGTCAATACACACAACGCCTTAAAGGCACTTTTAGGCTTGATGTCCAAAACGGGGTCATCCAGCTTGCGCGGGTTAGGCTCAGAACTGCGATTCAAGTTTGCACGTAGCGGCTGAAACGAATCGCAACAAGTTAATACACACAACGCCTTAAAGGCACTTTTAGGCATGATGTGCAAAACGTGGTCATCCAGCTTGCGCGGGTTAGGCTCAGAACTGCGAATCAAGTTTGCACGTAGCGGCTCAAACGAATCGCAACAAGTTAATACACACAAAGCCTTACAGGCACTTTTAGGCATGATGTGAAAAACGAGGTCATCCAGCTTGCGCGGGTTAGGCTGAGAACTGCGATTCAAGTTCGCACATAGCGGCTAAAGCGAATCGGAACAAGTTAATACACACAAAGCCTTACAGGCACTTCTAGGCATGATGTGCATCACGCGGTCATCCAGCTTGCGCGGGTTAGGCTCAGAACTGCGATTCAAGTTTGCACGTAGCGGCTCAAACGAATCGCAACAAGTTAATACACACAACGCCTTAAAGGCACTTTAGGCATGATGTGCAAAACGTGGTCATCCATCTTGCGCGGGTTAGGCTCAGAACTGCGAATCAAGTTTGCACGTAGCGGCTCAAACGAATCGCAACAAGTTAATACACACAAAGCCTTACAGGCACTTCTAGGCATGATGTGCATAACGCGGTCATCCAGCTTGCGCGGGTTAGGCTCAGAACTGCGATTCAAGTTTGCTCGTAGCGGCTCAAACGAACCGCGACAAGTTAATACACTCAAAGCCTTACAGGCACTTCTAGGCATGATGTGCATAACGCGGTCATCCAGCTTCCGCGGGTTAGGCTCAGAACTGCAATTCAAGTTTGCACGTAGCGGATCAAACGAATCGCAGCAAGTTAATACACACAACGCCTTAAAGGCACTTTTAGGCATGATGTGCAAAACGTGGTCATCCAGCTTGCGCGGGTTAGGCTGAGAACTGCGATTCAAGTTCGCACATAGCGGCTAAAGCGAATCGCAACAAGTTAATACACACAAAGCCTTACAGGCACTTTTAGGCATGATGTGAAAAACGCGGTCATCCAGCTTGCGCGGGTTAGGCTGAGAACTGCGATTCAAGTTCGCACATAGCGGCTAAAGCGAATCGCAACAAGTTAATACACACAAAGCCTTACAGGCACTTCTAGGCATGATGTGCATAACGCGGTCATCCAGCTTGCGCGGGTTAGGCTCAGAACTGCGATTCAAGTTTGCACGTAGCGGCTCAAACGAATCGCAACAAGTTAATACACACAAAGCCTCACAGGCACTTCTAGGCATGATGTGCATAACGCGGTCATCCAGCTTGCGCGGGTTAGGCTCAGAACTGCGATTCAAGTTTGCACGTAGCGGCTCAAACGAATCGCAACAATACACACAACGGCTTACAGGCACTTCTAGGCATGATGTGAAAAACGAGGTCATCCAGCTTGCGCGGGTTAGGCTGAGAACTGCGATTCAAGTTCGCACATAGCGGCTAAAGCGAATCGCAACAAGTTAATACACACAAAGCCTTACAGGCACTTCTAGGCATGATGTGCATAACGCGGTCATCCAGCTTGCGCGGGTTAGGCTCAGAACTGCGATTCAAGTTTGCACGTAGCGGCTCAAACGAATCGCAACAAGTTAATACACACAAAGCCTTACAGGCACTTTTAGGCATGATGTGAAAAACGAGGTCATCCAGCTTGCGCGGGTTAGGCTGAGAACTGCGATTCAAGTTCGCACATAGCGGCTAAAGCGAATCGCAACAAGTTAATACACACAAAGCCTTACAGGCACTTCTAGGCATGATGTGCATCACGCGGTCATCCAGCTTGCGCGGGTTAGGCTCAGAACTGCGATTCAAGTTTGCACGTAGCGGCTCAGGCGAATCGCAACAAGTTAATCAACACAACGCTTTAAAGGCACTTTTAGGCATGATGTGCAAAACGTGGTCATCCAGCTTGCGCGGGTTAGGCTGAGAACTGCGATTCAAGTTCGCACATAGAGGCTAAAGCGAATCGCAACAAGTTAATACACACAAAGCCTTACAGGCACTTTTAGGCATGATGTGAAAAACGAGGTCATCCAGCTTGCGCGGGTTAGGCTGAGAACTGCGATTCAAGTTCGCACATAGCGGCTAAAGCGAATCGCAACAAGTTAATACACTCAAAGCCTTACAGGCACTTCTAGGCAAGATGTGCATAACGCGGTCATCCAGCTTGCGCGGGTCAGGCTCAGAACTGCGATTCAAGTTTGCACGTAGCGGCTCAAACGAATCGCAACAACACACACAACGCCTTACAGGCACTTTTAGGAATTATGTGCAAAACGCGGTCATCCAGCTTGCGCGGGTTAGGCTCAGAACTGCGATTCAAGTTTGCACGTAGCGGCTCAAACGAATCGCAACAAGTTAATAAACACAACGCCTTACAGGCATTTTTAGGCATGATGTGCATAACGCGGTCATCCAGCTTGCGCGGGTTAGGCTCAGAACTGCAATTCAGGTTTGCACGTAGCGGCTCAAACGAATCGCAACAAGTTAATACACACAACGCCTTACAGGCACTTTTACGCATTATGTGCAAAACGTGGTCATCCAGCTTGCGCGGGTTAGGCTCAGAACTGCGATTCAAGTTCGCACATAGTGGCTAAAGCGAATCGCAAAAAGGTTATACACACAAAGCCTTACAGGCACTTCTAGGCATGATGTGCATAACGCGGTCATCCAGCTTGCGCGGGTTAGGCTCAGAACTGCGATTCAAGTTTGCACGTAGCGGCTCAAACGAATCGCAACAAGTTAATACACACAACGCCTTAAAGGCACTTTTAGGCATGATGTGCAAAACGTGGTCATCCAGCTTGCGCGGGTTAGGCTCAGAACTGCGATTCAAGTTTGCACGTAGCGGCTCAAACGAACCGCAACAAGTTTACACTCAAAGCCTTACAGGCACTTCTAGGCATGATGTGCATAACGCGGTCATCCAGCTTCCGCGGGTTAGGCTCAGAACTGCGATTCAAGTTTGCACGTAGCGGCTCAAACGAATCGCAACAAGTTAATACACACAACGCCTTAAAGGCACTTTTAGGCATGATGTGCAAAACGTGGTCATCCAGCTTGCGCGGGTTAGGCTCAGAACTGCGATTCAAGTTCGCACATAGTGGCTAAAGCGAATCGCAACAAGTTAATACACACAAAGCCTTACAGGCACTTCTAGGCATTATGTGCAAAACGCGGTCATCCAGCTTGCGCGGGTTAGGCTCAGAACTGCGATTCAAGTTTGCACGTAGCGGCTCAAACGAATCGCAACAAGTTAATAAACACAACACTTTAAAGGCACTTTTAGGCATGATGTGCAAAACGTGGTCATCCAGCTTGCGCGGGTTAGGCTCAGAACTGCGATTCAAGTTTGCACGTAGCGGCTAAAGCGAATCGCAACAAGTTAATACACACAAAGCCTTACAGGCACTTTTAGCATGATGTGAAAAACGAGGTCATCCAGCTTGCGCGGGTTAGGTTGAGAACTGCGATTCAAGTTCGCACATAGCGGCTAAAGCGAATCGCAACAAGTTAATACACACAAAGCCTTACAGGCACTTCTAGGCATGATGTGCATAACGCGGTCATCCAGCTTGCTCGGGTTAGGCTCAGAACTGCGATTCAAGTTTGCACGTAGCGGCTCAAACGAATCGCAACAAGTTAATACATACAACGCCTTAAAGGCACTTTTAGGCATGATGTGCAAAACGTGGTCATCCAGCTTGCGCGGGTTAGGCTCAGAACTGCGAATCAAGTTTGCACGTAGCGGCTCAAACGAATCGCAACAAGTTAATACAGACAAAGCCTTACGGGCACTTTTAGGCATGATGTGAAAAACGAGGTCATCCAGCTTGCGCGGGATAGGCTGAAAACTGCGATTCAAGTTCGCACATAGCAGCTAAAGCGAATCGCAACAAGTTAATACACACAAAGCCTTACAGGCACTTTAGGCATGATGTGCATCACGCGGTCATCCAGCTTGCGCGGGTTAGGCTCAGAACTGCGATTCAAGTTTGCACATAGTGGCTAAAGCGAATCGCAACAAGTTAATACACACAAAGCCTTACAGGCACTTCTAGGCATTATGTGCAAAACGCGGTCATCCAGCTTGCGCGGGTTAGGCTCAGAACTGCGATTCAAGTTTGCACGTAGCGGCTCAAACGAATCGCAACAAGTTAATAAACACAACGCTTTAAAGGCACTTTTAGGCATGATGTGCAAAACGTGGTCATCCAGCTTGCGCGGGTTAGGCTCAGAACTGCGATTCAAGTTTGCACGTAGCGGCTAAAGCGAATCGCAACAAGTTAATACACACAAAGCCTTACAGGCACTTTTAGCATGATGTGAAAAACGAGGTCATCCAGCTTGCGCGGGTTAGGTTGAGAACTGCGATTCAAGTTCGCACATAGCGGCTAAAGCGAATCGCAACAAGTTAATACACACAAAGCCTTACAGGCACTTCTAGGCATGATGTGCATAACGCGGTCATCCAGCTTGCTCGGGTTAGGCTCAGAACTGCGATTCAAGTTTGCACGTAGCGGCTCAAACGAATCGCAACAAGTTAATACATACAACGCCTTAAAGGCACTTTTAGGCATGATGTGCAAAACGTGGTCATCCAGCTTGCGCGGGTTAGGCTCAGAACTGCGAATCAAGTTTGCACGTAGCGGCTCAAACGAATCGCAACAAGTTAATACAGACAAAGCCTTACGGGCACTTTTAGGCATGATGTGAAAAACGAGGTCATCCAGCTTGCGCGGGATAGGCTGAAAACTGCGATTCAAGTTCGCACATAGCAGCTAAAGCGAATCGCAACAAGTTAATACACACAAAGCCTTACAGGCACTTTAGGCATGATGTGCATCACGCGGTCATCCAGCTTGCGCGGGTTAGGCTCAGAACTGCGATTCAAGTTTGCACGTAGCGGCTCAAACGAATCGCAACAAGTTAATACACTCAAAGTCTTACAGGCACTTCTAGGCGTGATGTGCATAACGCGGTCATCCAGCTTGCGCGGGTTAGGCTCAGAACTGCGATTCAAGTTCGCACATAGTGGCTAAAGCGAATCGCAACAAGTTAATACACACAAAGCCTTACAGGCACTTCTAGGCATGATGTGCTTAACGCGGTCATCCAGCTTGCGCGGGTTAGGCTCAGAACTGCGAATCAACTTCGCAAGTAGTGGCTAAAGCGAATCGCAACAAGTTAATACACACAAAGCCTTAGAGGCACTTCTAGGCATGATGTGCATAACGCGGTCATCCAGCTCGCGCGGGTTAGGCTCAGAACTGCGATTCAAGTTTGCCCATAGCGGCTAAAACGAATCGCAACATGCTAATACAAACAAAGCCTTACAGGCAGTTTTAGGCTTGTGCAAAATGGGGTCGTCCAGCTTGCGCGGGTTAGGCTCAGAACTGCGATTCAAGTTTGCACGTAGCGGCTCAAACGAATCGCAACAAGTTAATACACACAACGCCTTACAGGCATTTTTAGGCATGATGTGCATAACGCGGTCATCCAGCTTGCGCGGGTTAGGCTCAGAACTGCAATTCAGGTTTGCACGTAGCGGCTCAAATGAATCGCAACAAGTTAATACACACAACGCCTTACAGGCACTTTTACGCATTATGTGCAAAACGCTGTCATCCAGTTTGCGCGGGTTAGGCTCAGAACTGCGATTCAAGTTCGCACATAGTGGCTAAAGCGAATCGCACCAAGTTAATACGCACAAAGCCTTACAGGCACTTCTAGGCATGATGTGCATAACGCGGTCATCCAGCTTGCGCGGGTTAGGCTCAGAACTGCTATTCAAGTTTGCACGTAGCGGCTCAAACGAACCGCAACAAGTTAATACACTCAAAGCCTTACAGGCACTTCTAGGCATGATGTGCATAACGCGGTCATCCAGCTTCCGCGGGTTAGGCTCAGAACTGCGATTCAAGTTTGCACGTAGCGGCTCAAACAAATCGCAACAAGTTAATACACACAACGCCTTAAAGGCACTTTTAGGCATGATGTGCAAAACGTGGTCATCCAGCTTGCGCGGGTTAGGCTCAGAACTGCGATTCAAGTTTGCACGTAGCGGCTCAAACGAATCGCAACAAGTTAATACACACAAAGCCTTACAGGCACTTCTAGGCATGATGTGCAAAACGTGGTCATCCAGCTTGCGCGGGTTAGGCTGAGAACTGCGATTCAAGTTCGCACATAGCGGCTAAAGCGAATCGCAACAAGTTAATACACACAAAGCCTTACAGGCACTTTTAGGCATGATGTGAAAAACGCGGTCATCCAGCTTGCGCGAGTTAGGCTCAGAACTGCGATTCAAGTTTGCACGTAGCGGCTCAAACGAATCGCAACAAGTCAATACACACAACGCCTTAAAGGCACTTTTAGGCTTGATGTCCAAAACGGGGTCATCCAGCTTGCGCGGGTTAGGCTCAGAACTGCGATTCAAGTTTGCACGTAGCGGCTGAAACGAATCGCAACAAGTTAATACACACAACGCCTTAAAGGCACTTTTAGGCATGATGTGCAAAACGTGGTCATCCAGCTTGCGCGGGTTAGGCTCAGAACTGCGAATCAAGTTTGCACGTAGCGGCTCAAACGAATCGCAACAAGTTAATACACACAAAGCCTTACAGGCACTTTTAGGCATGATGTGAAAAACGAGGTCATCCAGCTTGCGCGGGTTAGGCTGAGAACTGCGATTCAAGTTCGCACATAGCGGCTAAAGCGAATCGGAACAAGTTAATACACACAAAGCCTTACAGGCACTTCTAGGCATGATGTGCATCACGCGGTCATCCAGCTTGCGCGGGTTAGGCTCAGAACTGCGATTCAAGTTTGCACGTAGCGGCTCAAACGAATCGCAACAAGTTAATACACACAACGCCTTAAAGGCACTTTAGGCATGATGTGCAAAACGTGGTCATCCATCTTGCGCGGGTTAGGCTCAGAACTGCGAATCAAGTTTGCACGTAGCGGCTCAAACGAATCGCAACAAGTTAATACACACAAAGCCTTACAGGCACTTCTAGGCATGATGTGCATAACGCGGTCATCCAGCTTGCGCGGGTTAGGCTCAGAACTGCGATTCAAGTTTGCTCGTAGCGGCTCAAACGAACCGCGACAAGTTAATACACTCAAAGCCTTACAGGCACTTCTAGGCATGATGTGCATAACGCGGTCATCCAGCTTCCGCGGGTTAGGCTCAGAACTGCAATTCAAGTTTGCACGTAGCGGATCAAACGAATCGCAGCAAGTTAATACACACAACGCCTTAAAGGCACTTTTAGGCATGATGTGCAAAACGTGGTCATCCAGCTTGCGCGGGTTAGGCTGAGAACTGCGATTCAAGTTCGCACATAGCGGCTAAAGCGAATCGCAACAAGTTAATACACACAAAGCCTTACAGGCACTTTTAGGCATGATGTGAAAAACGCGGTCATCCAGCTTGCGCGGGTTAGGCTGAGAACTGCGATTCAAGTTCGCACATAGCGGCTAAAGCGAATCGCAACAAGTTAATACACACAAAGCCTTACAGGCACTTCTAGGCATGATGTGCATAACGCGGTCATCCAGCTTGCGCGGGTTAGGCTCAGAACTGCGATTCAAGTTTGCACGTAGCGGCTCAAACGAATCGCAACAAGTTAATACACACAAAGCCTCACAGGCACTTCTAGGCATGATGTGCATAACGCGGTCATCCAGCTTGCGCGGGTTAGGCTCAGAACTGCGATTCAAGTTTGCACGTAGCGGCTCAAACGAATCGCAACAATACACACAACGGCTTACAGGCACTTCTAGGCATGATGTGAAAAACGAGGTCATCCAGCTTGCGCGGGTTAGGCTGAGAACTGCGATTCAAGTTCGCACATAGCGGCTAAAGCGAATCGCAACAAGTTAATACACACAAAGCCTTACAGGCACTTCTAGGCATGATGTGCATAACGCGGTCATCCAGCTTGCGCGGGTTAGGCTCAGAACTGCGATTCAAGTTTGCACGTAGCGGCTCAAACGAATCGCAACAAGTTAATACACACAAAGCCTTACAGGCACTTTTAGGCATGATGTGAAAAACGAGGTCATCCAGCTTGCGCGGGTTAGGCTGAGAACTGCGATTCAAGTTCGCACATAGCGGCTAAAGCGAATCGCAACAAGTTAATACACACAAAGCCTTACAGGCACTTCTAGGCATGATGTGCATCACGCGGTCATCCAGCTTGCGCGGGTTAGGCTCAGAACTGCGATTCAAGTTTGCACGTAGCGGCTCAGACGAATCGCAACAAGTTAATCAACACAACGCTTTAAAGGCACTTTTAGGCATGATGTGCAAAACGTGGTCATCCAGCTTGCGCGGGTTAGGCTGAGAACTGCGATTCAAGTTCGCACATAGAGGCTAAAGCGAATCGCAACAAGTTAATACACACAAAGCCTTACAGGCACTTTTAGGCATGATGTGAAAAACGAGGTCATCCAGCTTGCGCGGGTTAGGCTGAGAACTGCGATTCAAGTTCGCACATAGCGGCTAAAGCGAATCGCAACAAGTTAATACACTCAAAGCCTTACAGGCACTTCTAGGCAAGATGTGCATAACGCGGTCATCCAGCTTGCGCGGGTCAGGCTCAGAACTGCGATTCAAGTTTGCACGTAGCGGCTCAAACGAATCGCAACAACACACACAACGCCTTACAGGCACTTTTAGGAATTATGTGCAAAACGCGGTCATCCAGCTTGCGCGGGTTAGGCTCAGAACTGCGATTCAAGTTTGCACGTAGCGGCTCAAACGAATCGCAACAAGTTAATAAACACAACGCCTTACAGGCATTTTTAGGCATGATGTGCATAACGCGGTCATCCAGCTTGCGCGGGTTAGGCTCAGAACTGCAATTCAGGTTTGCACGTAGCGGCTCAAACGAATCGCAACAAGTTAATACACACAACGCCTTACAGGCACTTTTACGCATTATGTGCAAAACGTGGTCATCCAGCTTGCGCGGGTTAGGCTCAGAACTGCGATTCAAGTTCGCACATAGTGGCTAAAGCGAATCGCAAAAAGGTTATACACACAAAGCCTTACAGGCACTTCTAGGCATGATGTGCATAACGCGGTCATCCAGCTTGCGCGGGTTAGGCTCAGAACTGCGATTCAAGTTTGCACGTAGCGGCTCAAACGAATCGCAACAAGTTAATACACACAACGCCTTAAAGGCACTTTTAGGCATGATGTGCAAAACGTGGTCATCCAGCTTGCGCGGGTTAGGCTCAGAACTGCGATTCAAGTTTGCACGTAGCGGCTCAAACGAACCGCAACAAGTTTACACTCAAAGCCTTACAGGCACTTCTAGGCATGATGTGCATAACGCGGTCATCCAGCTTCCGCGGGTTAGGCTCAGAACTGCGATTCAAGTTTGCACGTAGCGGCTCAAACGAATCGCAACAAGTTAATACACACAACGCCTTAAAGGCACTTTTAGGCATGATGTGCAAAACGTGGTCATCCAGCTTGCGCGGGTTAGGCTCAGAACTGCGATTCAAGTTCGCACATAGTGGCTAAAGCGAATCGCAACAAGTTAATACACACAAAGCCTTACAGGCACTTCTAGGCATTATGTGCAAAACGCGGTCATCCAGCTTGCGCGGGTTAGGCTCAGAACTGCGATTCAAGTTTGCACGTAGCGGCTCAAACGAATCGCAACAAGTTAATAAACACAACACTTTAAAGGCACTTTTAGGCATGATGTGCAAAACGTGGTCATCCAGCTTGCGCGGGTTAGGCTCAGAACTGCGATTCAAGTTTGCACGTAGCGGCTAAAGCGAATCGCAACAAGTTAATACACACAAAGCCTTACAGGCACTTTTAGCATGATGTGAAAAACGAGGTCATCCAGCTTGCGCGGGTTAGGTTGAGAACTGCGATTCAAGTTCGCACATAGCGGCTAAAGCGAATCGCAACAAGTTAATACACACAAAGCCTTACAGGCACTTCTAGGCATGATGTGCATAACGCGGTCATCCAGCTTGCTCGGGTTAGGCTCAGAACTGCGATTCAAGTTTGCACGTAGCGGCTCAAACGAATCGCAACAAGTTAATACATACAACGCCTTAAAGGCACTTTTAGGCATGATGTGCAAAACGTGGTCATCCAGCTTGCGCGGGTTAGGCTCAGAACTGCGAATCAAGTTTGCACGTAGCGGCTCAAACGAATCGCAACAAGTTAATACAGACAAAGCCTTACGGGCACTTTTAGGCATGATGTGAAAAACGAGGTCATCCAGCTTGCGCGGGATAGGCTGAAAACTGCGATTCAAGTTCGCACATAGCAGCTAAAGCGAATCGCAACAAGTTAATACACACAAAGCCTTACAGGCACTTTAGGCATGATGTGCATCACGCGGTCATCCAGCTTGCGCGGGTTAGGCTCAGAACTGCGATTCAAGTTTGCACATAGTGGCTAAAGCGAATCGCAACAAGTTAATACACACAAAGCCTTACAGGCACTTCTAGGCATTATGTGCAAAACGCGGTCATCCAGCTTGCGCGGGTTAGGCTCAGAACTGCGATTCAAGTTTGCACGTAGCGGCTCAAACGAATCGCAACAAGTTAATAAACACAACGCTTTAAAGGCACTTTTAGGCATGATGTGCAAAACGTGGTCATCCAGCTTGCGCGGGTTAGGCTCAGAACTGCGATTCAAGTTTGCACGTAGCGGCTAAAGCGAATCGCAACAAGTTAATACACACAAAGCCTTACAGGCACTTTTAGCATGATGTGAAAAACGAGGTCATCCAGCTTGCGCGGGTTAGGTTGAGAACTGCGATTCAAGTTCGCACATAGCGGCTAAAGCGAATCGCAACAAGTTAATACACACAAAGCCTTACAGGCACTTCTAGGCATGATGTGCATAACGCGGTCATCCAGCTTGCTCGGGTTAGGCTCAGAACTGCGATTCAAGTTTGCACGTAGCGGCTCAAACGAATCGCAACAAGTTAATACATACAACGCCTTAAAGGCACTTTTAGGCATGATGTGCAAAACGTGGTCATCCAGCTTGCGCGGGTTAGGCTCAGAACTGCGAATCAAGTTTGCACGTAGCGGCTCAAACGAATCGCAACAAGTTAATACAGACAAAGCCTTACGGGCACTTTTAGGCATGATGTGAAAAACGAGGTCATCCAGCTTGCGCGGGATAGGCTGAAAACTGCGATTCAAGTTCGCACATAGCAGCTAAAGCGAATCGCAACAAGTTAATACACACAAAGCCTTACAGGCACTTTAGGCATGATGTGCATCACGCGGTCATCCAGCTTGCGCGGGTTAGGCTCAGAACTGCGATTCAAGTTTGCACGTAGCGGCTCAAACGAATCGCAACAAGTTAATACACTCAAAGTCTTACAGGCACTTCTAGGCGTGATGTGCATAACGCGGTCATCCAGCTTGCGCGGGTTAGGCTCAGAACTGCGATTCAAGTTCGCACATAGTGGCTAAAGCGAATCGCAACAAGTTAATACACACAAAGCCTTACAGGCACTTCTAGGCATGATGTGCTTAACGCGGTCATCCAGCTTGCGCGGGTTAGGCTCAGAACTGCGAATCAAGTTTGCACGTAGCGGCTCAAACGAATCGCAACAAGTTAATACACACAAAGCCTTACAGGCACTTTTAGGCATGATGTGAAAAACGAGGTCATCCAGCTTGCGCGGGATAGGCTGAAAACTGCGATTCAAGTTCGCACATAGCAGCTAAAGCGAATCGCAACAAGTTAATACACACAAAGCCTTACAGGCACTTCTAGGCATGATGTGCATCACGCGGTCATCCAGCTTGCGCGGGTTAGGCTCAGAACTGCGATTCAAGTTTGCACGTAGCGGCTCAAACGAATCGCAACAAGTTAATACACTCAAAGTCTTACAGGCACTTCTAGGCATGATGTGCATAACGCGGTCATCCAGCTTGCGCGGGTTAGGCTCAGAACTGCGATTCAAGTTCGCACATAGTGGCTAAAGCGAATCGCAACAAGTTAATACACACAAAGCCTTACAGGCACTTCTAGGCATGATGTGCATAACGCGGTCATCCAGCTTGCGCGGGTAGGCTCAGAACTGCGAATCAAGTTTGCACGTAGCGGCTCAAACGAATCGCAACAAGTTAATACACACAAAGCCTTACAGGCACTTCTAGGCATGATGTGCATAACGCGGTCATCCAGCTTGCGCGGGTTAGGCTCAGAACTGCGATTCAAGTTCGCACGTAGTGGCTAAAGCGAATCGCAACAAGTTAATACACACAAAGCCTTAGAGGCACTTCTAGGCATGATGTGCATAACGCGGTCATCCAGCTTGCGCGGGTTAGGCTCAGAACTGCGATTCAAGTTCGCACATAGTGGCTAAAGCGAATCGCAACAAGTTAATACACACAAAGCCTTACAGGCACTTCTAGGCATGATGTGCATAACGCGGTCATCCAGCTTGCGCGGGTTAGGCTCAGAACTGCGATTCAAGTTTGCACGTAGCGGCTCAAATGAATCGCAACAAGTTAATACACACAACGCCTTAAAGGCACTTTTAGGCATGATGTGCAAAACGGGGTCATCCAGCTTGCGCGGGTTAGGCTCAGAACTGCGATTCAAGTTTGCACGTAGCG